>NW_012102177.1:1374005-1381335 GCF_000951045.1 Mandrillus leucophaeus
GGAGGGAGGGAGGGAGGGAGGGAAGGAAGGAAGGAAGGAAGGAAGGAGGCAGAGAAGGAAGCAGGCAGGGAGAAATGTGCAGAGTGAATTTGCTGCAGGTAGGTCTCCGGCTGCTTGGTGCAGAGCCAGGCTCACCCAGGATAAGGACCCTGCCAGGCCTGTGGCTCGTGCCTCCTCCCCTCCTGCTGCCATCCTGCAATGGGCACAGACAGGATGCCAGCTTCTCTTCTGCAAACCCCTCTCCAGCCTCTGCTTCAGCCTGGCTGTGCAGGGTGGGGACTGTGGGTACTGGGAAGCCGGGTGCCCAGAGGAATCCCAGAAGCTGTGCCATCATCAGCATCCACCTGGCCAAAGCCCGCTGGTGACCCCAATTCAAAGGCAGGCCAGGCCCGCTGTCCTGCCCTGGATCCAGGCTGCTCTGCCCCACCGCCTGCCCACACCCCCACTCGCAGGCCTAGGTTGGAGAGGCAGCGTGTTTGGGACCCTCACTCTCCTTCCTGAATCTTCTGAGTTGACTAAAAGCAAAACAGGAGTGGGTTTCTCTGTCTGCGGGGGGTGGGGAGCACCCTATCCAGACTCAGGGTTCACCAGATGGACATGACTTGTTACCTAGGCCTGTCACGGGGCTCTGCACTTGGCCTTCGAACGTGGGCCTCCAGGCCTCTCTGGGGCTGCAGATCTGACCTGGACAGCCTTGGCCAGTGTCTCTGACTCGGGGTAAAATGGGTCTTCCCCTCCTGGAGGAGATGCTGCCCCCTGGTGGTGCATCTACTCTGGGAGGGAAAATACTCCCAGCTGGCCTGATGCCCAGGCACAGGCTTCTCCTAAACACAGGTCTCCCCACCTGTCAGGATGTCCAAACGGAGTTGGTGGGCTGGCTCCAGACAGCCCCCAAGAGAGACGCTGAAACTCTCAGGCGGGTAAAAAGAGCAGACCTCTGACCTCCCAGGGCACAGTCCTTGCTGCCATCCTGGGGCATGCTCCTGTGAGTCAGGTGCCAGGGAAGCCATGGTCAGAGGCCAGCAGGGGAAGCAGAAAGCAGAGACACCCCGGCCAGTGCACCTGTGGGCAGGCGCGTCAGGGAGGGTCCAGGCACTCAGGATGCGCAGAACTCACCGGCCAAGGCTGGGGCTGAGGAGGAGCTAGAATCGCAGAGACACACTCCCCCCACCCCTCACCACCCCTGTCACTCAGACATCACACTTCCGGGGCAGAACAGAAAACCCAGAGCCTCACCCAGGCAGGGCTCACATCCCATTCCCCGTCCTGGTGCTGACCCCGTCCGGGTGGCAGGGGTGCAGCTGCATAGCGGCAAAATTCCAAGCCCTGGTTCTGCGTTTGCCTTGTGCTGAAGTTCAGCATGCCTCTGACGCTCACGCACCCCAAATGGACAAGGAGGTCCCCTCATCTCCCCGTGGGCAGTGCTGAGCTTGGAAGTGGGAGGTTCTGAAGGCATCGAAGGCCTGACTTCTGGACTTCGGAGAGCGTGAAGCTGCCCGGGTCGCAAGCTCATTGTGAACTGTTCGCTTGTTCCCTCCAGGCTCATACCCGGGCTCTGACTCCAGCCAAAGCATGAATGGCCTTGAAGTGGCCCCCTCAGGTCTGATCACCAACTTCTCCCTGGCCACGGCAGAGCAATGTGGCCAGGAGACGCCACTGGAGAACATGCTGTTCGCCTCCTTCTACCTCCTGGATTTTATCCTGGCTTTCGTTGGCAATACCCTGGCTCTGTGGCTTTTCATCCGAGACCACAAGTCCGGGACCCCGGCCAACGTGTTCCTGATGCATCTGGCCGTGGCCGACTTGTCGTGCGTACTGGTCCTGCCCACCCGCCTGGTCTACCACTTCTCTGGGAACCACTGGCCGTTTGGAGAAATCGCGTGCCGTCTCACCGGCTTCCTCTTCTACCTCAACATGTACGCCAGCATCTACTTCCTCACCTGCATCAGCGCCGACCGCTTCCTGGCCATCGTGCACCCGGTCAAGTCCCTCAAGCTCCGCAGGCCCCTCTACGCACACCTGGCCTGTGCCTTCCTGTGGGTGGTGGTGGCCGTGGCCATGGCCCCGCTGCTGGTGAACCAGCAGACCGTGCAGACCAACCACACGGTGGTGTGTCTGCAGCTGTACCGGGAGAAGGCCTCCCACCACGCCCTGGTGTCCCTGGCCGTGGCCTTCACCTTCCCGTTCGTCACCACGGTCACCTGCTACCTGCTGATCATCCGCAGCCTGCGGCAGGGCCTGCGTGTGGAGAAGCGCCTCAAGAGCAAGGCGGTGCGCATGATCGCCATCGTGCTGGCCATCTTCCTGGTCTGCTTCGTGCCCTACCACGTCAACCGCTCCGTCTATGTGCTGCACTACCGCAGCGGTGGGACCTCCTGTGCCACCCAGCGCGTCCTGGCCCTGGGAAACCGCATCACCTCCTGCCTCACCAGCCTCAACGGGGCGCTCGACCCCATCATGTATTTCTTTGTGGCTGAGAAGTTCCGCCATGCCCTGTGCAACTTGCTCTGTGGCAAAAGGCTCAAGGGCCCGCCCCCCAGCTTCGAAGGTAAAACTAACGAAAGCTCGCTGAGTGCCAAGTCAGAGTTGTGAGCGGGGGGCGCCGTCCAGGCTGAGCGCAGACTGTTTAGGACTCAGCAGACTCAGCAAGAGGCATCTGCCGTTTCCCCAGCCACCTCCCCAACAGGCAACCTGAAATCTCAGCAGATGCCCACCGTTTCTCTAGACCGCCTCGTCTCAACCCCTGAAAAGGGAGAACTGACGAAGGGGATCCATCGGCCACCCCTCTGCAGGGGCTTGTGATGCTTACAAAGGCTCCTAGACACTCAACGACTTCATCCATGGCAGGGAGAGAAGAGGCCGGAAGAACAACCCCTGAACAATGGATGCCTTTCTTTCCCACTAGGCTCCCAGCCTCCTTCCTGCTACAGAATCGCTCAGCAACCAGGCTCTGCAGAAAGACCCGAAAGGCAGGCTGCAAATGACCCAGAAGAGGGACCTGGGAGTCCTGGCGGGGGCGGGGAGGGAGTCTCAATATTCCTTTGCAGTGCAAGGTACCCTGAGTCCCCTCTGTGGTGGCTCTGCCAGACACACACTGCCTGAGTTGAAGGGACACAGGCCATACATTTCAGGCTGGTTGCCAGGGGACCTCAGCACTCACGGCCTGCAGGGACTGAGCACAGCTCTGGATTCTGGATCTCTCCTGCTGTAACCCCACGCACAGGCCTGCAACCCCCAGAGCTCTTTGGCAGGCTCCCAGTCCTGGACAAGCATGTCCTGTGTAGTCATGGGAGCTCAGGTCAGGCCAGGGCTGCGCTGCGCACCTGCCTCCCACTGACCCAGACCCCCTTCCTCCAGAGAGGCCTCTCTCTGCCTGAGCTATTTCCCTTGCTCGCGTGCAGGTATTTCCCTAACATGTCCTTTGTATTTGTACAGACCATAAACACAACTGTAGCTTTAAGACTACACAGGTTATTGTGTTTGGTCAACATGAAGCGTTTCCCAGAACTTCTCTCTTTGACCCAGGAATGGCGAAGTAGTGGCACAGCGGCAGAGGCAGCCTCGTGGGCTCTTGCTGGGGCTCTGGCAGCTCACAGCACATCTGCCCAGATTCTGAGGTTTGCACTGTGGGGCTGGGAGGGCCAAGCAGGGGCCCTCATTCCTCACCCTAGCTGCCGCCCTGCCCCGTCCTTACAGCAATATGCTTCTGTAGCAGGTCTGACTTTCCAAAACACTTCCAGCATCTTTCAGATTTCCCCAACCAGCCCTTGGGGCAGTGGCCCTGTGCAAAGCTTGCCCCAGGAAGGAGACTGGGCTCACTCCACACACCGTCGGCGACATTGCTGGTCAGCATAAGCCCCTGGTGCTGTCCCTCGGCCCCTGCACTGCACCGTCTGCCCCCTCAGCCCTTCATTTAGACAACCTGCTCAATGCCAGGCACCGCCCAGCTCCGAGGACAGTGGGCTGGACACCAGGCACCAGGCCATGTGCCTCCCTCATGGGCAGCTCATGGACAAGAGCTTGGTAGTGTTGAGGAAGCATCTCGGAGGAGCTGCGGGAGGGAGCAGAGTGCCCGGACAGAGGGGGTGTGGCGGGGAGGCATGGCTGGGGCCTCTGGAGGGCGGCACTGCCTCTCACTGACACGGGGCACATGCAGAGGCAGCCTTGGTGGTTGGTGGAGGAGAATCCCAAACTGCTTGTGTCCCATTGCGTTTGGGATGCCTAGTGGACACCAAGTGAAGGTGGCATGTGGGCAGCTGAAGACAGCGAGAGAGAGGCCCGAAGTGGAGCCCAGAATTGTCCAGACACACGTGCTATTTAGGGCTCTAGGATTCTGTCTGCAAGGGCAGCCATGAGGGCCGGGCACGGAGTCCCAGACGACCCCCATGGAGAGACCGGGAGGAAGGTGGCTCAGAGGAGGGAGTGAGCAGGTGCCGCTGTGGGGCGGGGGGAGCAGAACCACAGGAACTCAGGGTCCTGGGTGCCAGAAGGGGGGCATTTCTGCACCTCAGCAGCTGTGGTGAGAGCTGCTGAGGGGTCAAGAGGAGGTGTGGGTCCCTGGGCAGATGAGGCCAGGGTAGCACACACGAGGGGAGGCAGGTGTGCTGGGAGAGGCCGGGGGCAGATGAGGCCAGGGTAGCACACACAAGGGGAGACAGGTGTGCTGGGAGAGGCTGGGGAGGAAGGCCAGCCAGTATTTTTAACCCAGCTCCCCAGCCTGGTCCTTCAGAAAGGACAAGAGAGTGGCGTGGAGAAGGGAGCTCTGGAGAAACTGTGGGAACGAACAGGGCTCAGACAGTGGCAGGGCTGCATGGGATCCCAGAGCTAGGGCCAGGGGAGGTGAGAGACAAGGCTGCCTGCTATAGGGACAGTGCTCGGGGAGGGGGAACGAGAGACAAAGGCTTCACAGGAGGTGGGAACTTCTGGAGTACCCATGAGGTCTGTGGCCCTGAATTTAAGAGTAAATGTGGGCATTTCCCTCCGGCCACAGTGAGCTGCAGAGGTACAGGCAGGGGAAGGTGGACAGGTGGGGTCAGCAGGTGGGATGGCCGGCGGGGTGGGGGACTGTGGGGATTTCTCATGGCTCCCGAGAGGCTGCCAGGAGCATGCCGAGCATGGGGCCCCGCAAACTGGGAGCTGGACCATCTGCCCCGAGGTGAACCGGAGGGAGGGCAGCCACGTCAGTGCAGGCTGCGGCACTGGGACCCTGCTGGGCCCTCAGCAAGTGGGTAGCACACGGGAGGGGTGGGCAGGTGTGCTGGGCAGGGCTGTGGCCCAGTCCTCTCTGGCCCGATGTGGCCACCTCACCTGCCGGCATTCTTCACGAAGCCCAGGTCAGCCAGCTCCACATCGCACAGCTCGCAGCGGAAGCAGCCCGGGTGCCAGTTGTTGTTCATGGCCTTGATGACGCGGCCAATGATGAACTCGCCTGGAAAAAGACAGGTCCCTGCTGGCCAGGGGGCGCGTGCCCATCCCCTCTTCGGACCCTCCAAAGCCCCGTCCACCTAACACTCCACCTGCTCTCTGCCTGGCCCGTGGGCTCCCTCGTGAGATGGTGGTGCCTATAGGGGGCCTGAGGGCTGCCGCTCAGAGAGGCAAGGTGGGCATTTAGGGAAGAGCTAGGCCAGTTCTGTGTGCCCCTTTGGGCCCCCGCCCCCCCACCCCGCCTGCTGCCCACTTCCCAGGCAGCCCAGGATGTGCACTGTCACCAGCCTTACCGCAGGATCCGCAGCACGGAGCAAACAGCATTTGGAAGTCGTGTTCACAGTACTTCCGGCCTTCAAACTGCAAAGGGGTCGCAGAGAGAGGACAAGCACTATCATCCCCACCAGCCGCCCAGGCCCTTGTCGGGTCAGGACCTGACAGCAGGGGATGAGGCACTGAGACAGGCACATGTCGGGTTGAGGCTGGAGCAGCAGGTCCTAGGCCTGGCCAGCAGAGGACATTGGCCCTTTTGGGATGGTGGGGTGCAAAGGAAGGGGCCCCTGTGGAAGCTGGAAAGGTCGGCAAGGCCACCTGTCAAAGGGCCGCTGGTGTCTACTGAGGATCTGGACCCTGTGGGTCCGGAGAACAGGCTGGGGGCGAGGCGGTTTTATGCCAGGAGGGATGAGATCCAGTTTGAAGTGTAGTGCCACTTGGCCCTATTTCCTATACCTTCTTTGTGGGAGTAGTCCAGCTTCCCCAGAGGCCACGAAGACCCAGGGACAGGAGACAGAAGGAAGGGAAGGCAGGAAGGATCTGGGCACGGGGGAGTGGGGAGAGGTCAGGGCTGCGGCCAGCAGGAGCCGGCGTGCACACCCTCCAGGCGGCAGCTGCCAGCGACGGCCCCTGTGCTGGCCACAAGTGGGGCCAAAGCCTGCCTCTGCTTTCCTCTCTTTTGACAATTGTATTTTCTATTTTCTAATTTGGTTTTTCCCTGTTCTCTAAAATGAGTGTCTTACGAGACTGAACTGGATATAGCCCTACCCAGGGACCTGTAGAGGCAGGAAGGGCTTAAACTCTTTCAGCAACGAAAACCATCTGGGCACCTACTGTGTGACAGGCTTTGTTCTGGGCACATGGCCACCCTCCCAGAGTTTTGCCCACCCCCCTGCTGCCTCTACACTTAGCCAGCATTTCTCAGGAGGCTGAAGGCACCATGAGGAACAAACAGCAGCTCCTGCTCTGCCAGGCGGACCACACGCCCCACATCCATCCACCAGCCACTCCCATCAGCTCTACCTCGAAACAGAGCCAGCATCTGAACCCTGGCCACCACCGCCACCACAACCACCAGTGGCGTGCTGGTAAATGTTGAACAGCCAGCTCTCTGGGGCACAGAGGCAGGCCCTGCTGTGGGGCGTTTGCCAATGTCCACGGTGTGAATATTCCCGTCATGGCCAACTTCCGGTTGCCGACAGGACATCGATGTGGACTTGAGCGGGGGTGTGCATGGCCACACCAGCACAATGAACGGAAATAACCCCGGCAGCATAGACAATGGTAAAGTGGAACAAAATAATTAGCAAGTGGTACGCTTTGAGTATTTGTTACCTCTGTTTTTAATAAAGTTGTATCCCATTGTATGTTTATGTAATTTAATTTTTAAACAAAAACTTTGTTGCATAACCAGTTTGCAAGACTGTTGATGATTTAACAACTGCTCTCATGAGCTGGTGAAGGCCCCTTCACTTTCATCTGGGTGACTGTACTAATTCAGCTCCTGGTCCCGCCAGCTTCCCAGCTCAGCCTCTGTTCCGGTCCCACCTTACACACTCTCCTCAATGGCCAGAAGCCTCCTTTTTTTTTTCTTTTTTTTTTTTTTTAGATGGAGTCTTGCTCTGTCCCCCAG
>NW_012102177.1:1381385-1388970 GCF_000951045.1 Mandrillus leucophaeus
GATCTCGGCTCACTGCAACGTCCGCCTCCCAGGTTCAAGTGATTCTCCTGCCTCAGCCTCCTGAGTAGCTGGGATTACAGGCACCTGCCACTACGCCAGGCTAATTTTTTGTATTTTTAGTACAGACAGGGTTTCACCATGTTGGCCAGGCTGGTCTTGAACTCCTGACCTCAGGTGATTCACCCGCCTCCGCCTCCCAAAGTGCTGGGATTACAGGCGTGAGTCACAGTGCCTGACCAGGGCACCTTTTCAAATGTCAGCAGACAGTGTGACTCCTCTGCTTCACACCCCGAGGTGGCTCCTGTCTATGGCTCTGTAGAGGCCCATGGGGCCAAACAAAATCCACCTCCCTGTCCTCAGCGCCTGACACTCTTCCTCTCATGCCCTCGGCTTCCATCACACCAGCTTCCCTACTGCTCTCCATACACCCCATGTTCTCCCACCACAGGGTCTGTGCATGTGCTGTGCCCTCTGCCCAGTGCTCTTCCCGCAGAGATGTGTGTGGCTCCCTCCCCTCAGGTCTGCCCAAACCTCACCTTTCCTGAGCACCACCCCACCCTGTGAGCGCTGACCCCCAGGGCATCAGCACCAGCTGGTGGGCTGTGCAGTTGCTGTGCTCACTGTCTGGTACCCACGGAGGGCAAGCACTACCAGGGCAGGCTCTTCCTGCCCCCAGGGCCTGCCCAGCATCTGCCCAGAGGAGGCTGGTGAAAGGTAGCTCTCCGTTAGCACCTAGAGCACCCGGGGTGCTGTTCACATCTCACAGGTGAAGGATGGGCCTGTGCAGGAGCTCAAGCCTGACTCTGGGCTGGCTCCAGAGCCGGCCCTGTCACCAGTCGGGACCACTGCATGGAGCCCAGCCCACCCACTCCTTAAGGGCAGACTCTGAGCTGGGTCTGAGAAGGCCCTCAGTAGTGTCCTCACCTCATAGAAGAGCCCCTCGGGGAAGGGCCGGAAGCACTGGGCACACACGAAGCAGTGCTCATGGTACAGCTCCCCATTGCTGTTGACAATGCGCTCAGCGGGGGTGAAGCGGGCCTGGCAACGCTGGCACACGGCATTGGCCAAGGCGTCCGACATGTTGCTGGGGGCGGGAGACAGAAGGGGTGAGTCAGAGCTGGTCAGGAGCGCGGATGGGGCACATGCAGAGCCCTGCGCCTGACAGACACACCTCATATTAAAAAGTGAAGACGCTCTACGGGATCAGGAAAATCGCTCTAACCCAGGGTCCATGCTGCTCAGTGCTTGCAGTGCCCACCCCTTGGGGTGTCAGGGGCCCAGTCAACTCCCACTTGGGCCCCTATTACCCCTTCTCCAGGGACCACAGAGTCTCACGCACAGAACACCACCCAGCACAGGTGAGTGGCTCTGTATTTGCACTCTTATTTAATCCCCAAGGCAATTCTGCAGCTACTATTATTATGGCCTCTTCCAGAGGAGGGACCAAAGCCTCAGAGAGGTTGAGTAACTTGCCCAAGCTCATACAACAGAGCGGGGTAAACGCTTGAACCCAGACTGCTCAGTCTTCCATGGTTCCATCCTCTGCACCATGAGTTAGTTTCAAACCGACTGCCTCCAATAAACACATAACCACCCAACCACAGAGAAGGCAAGGGGCTAGCCAGGTACAGTGGCTCAAGCCTGTCATCCAGAGCACTGTGGGAGGCCAAGGTGGGCGGATCCCTTGAGCCCAGGAGTTTGAGACCAGCTGGGCAATATGGCAAGAACCCATCTCTAATAAAAACACACAAAAAAAACAAAAAAAAAATTAGCCAGGTGTGGTGGTGCAAGCCTGTAGCCCCAGCCCCATTCTGGAGGCTGAGGCGGAAGGATGGCTTCAGCCTGGGAGGCTGAGGCTGCAGTGAGCTGTGACCATGCCATTGCACTCCAACCTGGGCGACAGAGCAAGACCCTGTCTCAAAAAAAAAAAAAAAAAAAGAAAAAAAGAAAGGCAAGAGTATGAATCTTTGAGACAAGACGGGAGTGCGGTGAGGGGAGCAAAGCTCATCCATGCTGGGCAGTGCCCGTCCCCAGAGTCAGCGGTGGGTTTCCTTCTGGGAAGGGTGAAATGCAAACTACACGGGAAAAGCCCACAGTGAGCCAGGCCCACAGTCATTCCAGCCCCAGGGCCCTTCAGCACGGCCAGGAGGGGTCTTTTAGACTCAAAAACATGGTAAGGATGTAGTCCTAAACACCCAACTGCCTCTACGGCCTTCAGAGAACCAGATACCCAACGCCTTTTGCTAGGAAGGGAGAACACGGGTTCTGTCTCAAGGGTCTCAACTCCCGTGGATTCCTGGAAGGCTGGGCAGAGAGGGATCGTCAGGCTCGCAGGGGAGTGATGCAACCAGCTGGTAATGCTCGCCTGGGTGCAGCTGTGGTGTGGCAGGACGCGAGTGCAGTGCCTTTGGGAACACCTCTCCACCTGCCCTGCCTCCCAGGATGAATCCCACCCAGCAGTCACTCACTGCCGCAGCATCATGAGAGAAATGCCTGGTGAGTGAGGCTCCTGTCGGGCTGTTCTGCAGCCTGCGATCTGGGCAGGGCCAGCCTGAAGACTGCCAGCCACAGAGAAGAGGGGCCTTAGACAGGATGAGCCCAGGGTTGGAAGGCAGGGCTTCACTCAGGGTCTGGGCATGGGCTGTGGGCAGAGGGTCTCACAGGAGGCTGCTGCCATATGGAGATGGACTGGAAACTGGGAAGGGGAACCCAGGCTGATGTCTCTTTTCTTCTCGGCTTAGGGACTCATGTGGCGGAGGCTGGCTGGAAGGCCGTTCAGCGAGGCTTTCTGGGCATGCTGGGCTTCCGTCCACCTTGGCTTACCCCCCCCCTCCCCGGGGTGCTTAGGAGACCAAAGCCACCATGCAAGCCCACATTTAGGCCAGAGGGGCAAGGAAGCAGAGATGGTGGCAACAAGAGTTGGGAAGAACCCAAGAAGATAGGAGGCCTCGGCACCCAGCGGCTGCTCCTCAGTCCTCCCAGCTCCCTGCTGGTCTTCACAGGGCGGGCCAGGCAGGCCACCAGGGCGGAGCCTGGCTGCCCCAAGCCACCCTCGAGGGCTGGGCTGGGCTTCACTAGGACCAGCTTGGTTTCCTTCCCGGAGAACACTGTGAACCTCCTCTCCTGAAACACACACCCAAGGTGACAGGGAGGACGTTCCAGGGCCTGACCATGAGCGAGACCTTGGGCCTCTTAAGAGAAGTGGGAAATCAACAGGAAATCCCATGCCTCCGGGCCTGGAATTCCCCACTCCAAGGACCCAGAAAACGAAGCCAAATTAAGGACTTCCAGCCCCAGCCTTTCAGATTCCGCCTTAAAGCCAGACCTCTAGACCCCAGTGACTGAGCACACACCCCTCGCACCCCTTCCAGGCTCCTGTTCTTTGCCCCAGGGGCTGCTGTTTAGGGCCTGCACCCACAGGCCTGCCTCCTCTGGCTTCCAGGTGGGCTGATCCTACTCCCACTAGCCAGGTTGCTGCTGGGACCCGGGCCTCTCCCTGTGGTTACCGGCACTCCTGCACCACTAGCCCAGCTGCTTCACCACCCTTCCTCCCTCCCCGTTTCATAAACAGACCCTCAGTAAGCACTCCCCAGCTGCCACGCTTCCCACTGAGAAGTGAAGCCGGCTGGGCTTCTGGGTCTGGTGGGGACTTGGAGAACTTCTCTGTCTAGCTAAGGATTATAAATGCACCAATCAGTGCTCTGTGTCTACCTAAAGGTTTCTAAACACACCCACCAGCACTCAGTAAAAACTGACCACGTTCTATAAAACAGACCAATCAGCTCTCTGTAAAACGGACCAATCAGCGCTCTGTAAAACGGGCCAATCAGCACTCTGTAAAACGGACCAATCAGCTCTCTGTAAAACGAACCAATCAGCAGGATGTGGGTGGGGCCAAATAAGGGAATAAAAGCAGGCCACCACAGCCGTGAAAGTGGCTCCTTCCGTACCTGGTGGAAGGTTTGTTCTTTTGCTTTTTGCAATAGGTCATTAGTGCGATCACTCTTTGGATTCCTAATACCACCTTTATGGGCTGTAACACTCACCACAAAGGTCTGCAGATTCACTCCTGAAGCCAGCCAGACCATGAACCCACCGGAAGGAACGAGCAACTCCAGACGCGCCATCTTTAAAAGCTGTAACACTCAGTGTCAGGGTCTGTGGCTTCATTCTTGAAGTTAGTAAGACCATAAACCCACCAGAAGGAAGAAACTCCAGACGTATCTGAACATCTGAAGGAACAGATTCCAGATACGCCATCTTTAAGAACTGTAACACCGTGAGCGTCTGCGGCTTCATTCTTGAAGTCAGCAAGATCAAGAACCCCCCAAAACGAACAAATTCTGGACACACCACCAGGGTACTAACAGCAGCCTGGCCACACCCTCTCTCCTCTACTTTCCTGCTCATCTTACAGTCAAACCTGGAAACCGGTCCCTAACCAGTTCCCTGGCTGGTTCCCGGACGCCTCCAGTGAGATCATTGGCGCCTGAGCCCGGCAGGCATTGCACAAAGCCTGGCATAAGCAGGTGGGGTGTGGGGGTTGCCACCTCCCTCCTATGCCCAGGGGCTGCCCCAGGCCAAGTCACAGGCACCAGAGCCCCTAACAGTAGCTCTGTGAAAGGCTCCGGGGCTGCATCCCCACGACGTCCCACTGAGGAGCACAGGAACATTCCGATCCAAGGGCAAAGACGAACAGACAGAAGCATGCAGAGACAATGGAGATTCAGCACCATGAGAGTACACGTTTGCTGGCTCCTGCAGGGGAGGAAGAGGCCTGGACCCACGTGCCCAGCTTTACACCTGATAGCCCCAGCCACCGGCCTGGAACCTCAAGAAAGGTGCTGGCTTCTCCAGGCCTCATTTCCTCTTCTATAAAGAGGTGCACCAGAGAAACAGTAGCCACCTCGAGAAGCCAAAGTGAAGAATGAATGACACCCACGTGTCCAGCACAGAGCGCCAGGCGGGCAAAGCGCTGGATAAAAAACTTGTTTTCCAGCAACTCTGGGAGCCTTCCAGAGTCCCTCTGCACGGCTCAGCCCAGGGGAAGGCCTGCAGGCTGTCTGCGGTCCCTGTGAGAGGGCAGAGGGTCAGAGTTGTGGACATTCCATGTCCTCCTTTGCACATTCCTTCAGGATAGGGAACACAGTCTGCCCAGTTATCCCCCAAAAGACGCCACTACCCACCCCCCAGCTGGACTACATAGAACATACTGCCCAGGGCATGCCCAACATGGAAGCTAAACCCCAGATCTGGGGTAGAACACACCATCTCGTGCCCTTCGCCAGCACCCCAGAATGCTCTCAGTCTTGACAGCCAACACAAGCCAATTTGTTGCAAGATGTCCCTGAGTCTGGGGTGGGATCAGAGGAGCCTGCTCTGTTCAGGCCTTCGTAAGGGGAGAAGGCTGGTTCCAGATAAGGAGATTGAAGCACAGAGACTGTAACGAGCTGAGGGTCACACAGGATTAGGCTCATGCTCCCCTCATCTCCTCCTGGCATCCCCCATTCCAGATTCTGTTTCTTCAGCAAACCCAGACCACCTTCCATCCCAGCCTCCCCGATACCTGAGTCTAGGAAGAGAGTGTAAGGATCTGGGAAGAGTCAGGGGCCAGCCACAAGGGGTCTGGTCACACCCAAGATGAGCCAGTGTTGCCGAGGCCACGTCAGCCTGAGCAGCAGTCAGGCCAGGGGTGTGTCCTCTATAACCAGGCACACCAGGCTGCAACCCAGGCCCGGACAACCCCTGCCTGTATGACCTGCAGCAGAGGACTCTGAACCTCAGCTTCCTCATCTATAAAATTGGCCAGGGATAGCTACCTCCAGGGAGGGAGGAAGTGAGGCGAGTCCTGCAAGCGCAGCCCATGCTTTCGTCTTTGATCCAACAAGTCTTCACTGAGCACCCGCACTGATAGGCACTATTCCAGGCGCAGAGGCCTTCGGGGAGAGACCCCACTGCAGCACAGCCCAGGGAGCACCTTCAGTCCCTCAGCACTGCCTGGGCCTCCTCCCTGCCCCACCTCCACGAAGCCAGCCAGAGGCCAGTGTCAGGGGTCACCTGGCTACATGAGGTCAACAAAAATGTACACAAAGCCAGTCCACCATGGGGACGCTAAAAATTAACATCCTGCCTTGGGCTGCTATACACAGGATGCAATGACACCATCGGAAACAGACTCCAAATCAGTATGAAACCTGTCTGAAATTAAAGCTTTCTCTGAAGCCCTTGCCATACTTCTTTGCTCTAGCGGCTTTACTTTCAAGTAGGTACACCTGAAACGTCACACTGACAACAGAGAACTAACAGAGGACATGAACCAGAAGTTCAAAGAAAAACAGTGTGAATAGTCACATGTGTGTGCATGCTCAGGGTTGCCCCAGGTCTGTCATCATCGTGCCGGTCCTGCCTGCATCTCATCTGTGGTGTCAGTACTGTGAAAATCACTCTCCAGACCAGCCTTGGGGCTATCAGTGCCCTGGCCACCCACAGCCTGGTGCCACAGTTATGCCGCATGCATCCAGGGCTGTCCAGAGGCCGGCCAGTGAGGATGCCTGCTCCAGCTCTGCCACACTCAGGTGTCTGCGGGTCCCCACCTGAACAGCAGGCTGCACCAGACCTGCCGTGCCAGCACAGGCGGGAGCCCAGCGTGCAGCAGGGACTCCACAGATGGCCATGCTGCCGGCCTGCAGTTCCTGCCCTCCATTCGGTGCCCTCCTTCCTCCTCTGTTCTCAGCAGAAGATATCTTCGATGGCTCAGTCCTCTAACTGCCCCTCTGGGAGCCTTCCCTGACCACATACGAGGAGCTCAGAGCGGGCTGTGCTTGCCCTGGGTGGCACTGGCCTTCCTCTGCTCCTGGGTCCTCCAGGCCCTCCCCTATGTCTGTGACTTATGCTCCTGGCTCCCTTTCTGACCCTCCAGCCCTTCTGCCCAGCCTTGGCCTCCTCCCCAGGGTCCCCATCTGTCACTTTGATGCCAAGGATCCCAAGCTCACAGCCCTATTGCTCTCTCTCCCCCACTGGCCCCTGGACCCTGCAAAGGCAACATGTCCAGGAGCTCCTCCTCGTGCCCCTGACCCCAAGAGTGAGGGGAGGGCGCTCCACCACCATCCCCGTGCCCCTCCCAACCTCCCCATCCAGAACCAACTCATCCTCTGAGATGCCCTGAGGACCATCCTCAACTCCGCTGCTCCCTTCTCCCAGCTCAAAAGGAGCCTGTCTACACTGGCAGTCGTGCATGGAATGAAGCAGGGCAGGCTTAGGAGTCAGTCTAACCTGGGTTCAAATCACAGCGCCATGTTTGGGGTGGGTGAGTCCAGCAGGTGCCTGCTGCTCAGAGCCTGTCTGCTCATTTACAAAGTGCAGCATCATCACCCCAGTCTGAAAGCGGTGCTGGGGGCTACGCAGGCCCCCTGCTTTCTAACACAGGTCCCTGGGCACACCCTGCCAAGAGAGCTGATCACAGGTGACATCCAACCCAGTTAGATAAAATCGCACACGCCCACCCTGTCGCCAGCCCAGGGCCCATCCGACGCCCGGGGAGAGAGCCCACGGTGTCGGAGGGCCCGGCCGGGTTTCCGAGGGAAGG
>NW_012102177.1:1389275-1399710 GCF_000951045.1 Mandrillus leucophaeus
AGACACCGCGACGGGACGGGCGTGTGGGCGCCTCCCCCGCGCTGGTCGCCAGCTCACGTTACGCGCTGGGATCTCCAAAGGGCAGCGGAGTCAACTCCAAATAGAAAGCATATTGTTTGCGCCGTGGGGGCAGCTCCTGAAAGCTGAGGCTGGCAGGGTTGGGTCCCGCTGGGAGGGGACTGGTCTGGGAAGGCCCCAGACAGCACTGAGGTGAGGTCCACAGTGGCGGCAGGACACCCAGGAGGTCTCCAGCTGCCACCTGCCAGGAGGAAAGCCTGTGCCCGTGGACACACTGAGGAGGGCAGAGTCAGCGGAGGAGGACAGGGAGGACCTGGCGCCTTTAGGATCCCTGCCAACGGTTAAGAAACCGAGGACCAGAGCCGCACAGTTCCACATTCTGCTTTGCTCCCTTCTCCGAGAGCCTCTGCCACAGTCATCACCCTGGAGCACCCAGACCAGGGCAGAGCCGATCAGCTGGATCTGGCCAACAAATGCTCAGGCACCCCAAAAGAGGTTTAGAGAAAAGGCAATCCTCCAGCTTCCAGGGGAACAGACGCAGAGGGACCTGGTGGAAACCACCAGGAAGGCACCATGTCCCCCGTACCCAGAGAGACTGGCAAAGTTCCTTGTGACTCATAAGCACCCACGGTCGGCATCCAAACTGTGGCCAAGGTGACCCTGGTCAGCAATACAATAAAGATCCGGAGCACTCGTGGAAATCTTTAACATTGACTCCGTTTCCCTGAAAGACCTTTCTAGAAAGGTCAGAAAGCTTGAGCAGTATTTTCTTCTGCCTTCCGAAGGCAAGAGCTGTCAACTAAAGACAGCAGGGCACTGATCCTCCCAAACTAGGGTGGGAGAAAGCCTTGGAGGGGCTCCCTGGCATTCAGATACCAGGCCTACACGCCACCGAGGAACACACTCACCCAGCAAGTCCCAACAGGAGGAGGTGCTCATTAAGCACCCTGGCAGTCAAGTGATGACAAGCATTGGGTACAATATAATTTGTAAATGCAGCCCAATTCCAAAGTTGCCCAACACTGATCAATTCAACAAATAGATTTTAAAGGTGGCCCCAGGAGCTAAAGGGCATGGAGAAGCTGAGCCCAGAGGAGCCAAAATGAGTAAGGAATACCGCTGACTCTCTGATGTAGGTAGCTGAATGCTTAAGAAAACTTATGCAGAAAATGTTCTTACAGCAGCTACAAGTCAATGTGATAGGGCCTAGGCTCCTCTCACCACTCCCGACTCAGCCCATCCATGTGGAAATCCTCAACACTAGAATCCAGGACTCTCATGCAGACCCACAGTTTTCTGTAAGGAGGAAACATTTATTTAGGGCTCCAAGGGTCACATATAATGCTGGAAAGGAGGCTACAGGCACAAGTGTTTTGTACAACATAATTTGTAAATGAAGTTCAAGCACAAGTTTACCAAGTACTAATCAATTCAACAAATATTTACTATAAAAGTGGACGTCGAAGGCTAGAAATTGAGAGAGGCTTAGAGTCTGATTGAGCCCAAATCCTAAATCTCTGCACAACCTTACCACCCATTCTGCAGCCTGTCCTGCTGCAGGCATGGGATTGGGGGCCACAGATACTGCAAACTGAATCTAGAACTCTATACAAAGTATTATACACCGTAACCAAATGGGATTTGGGTCAGTGCTCTGGCTCTAGACATTTGCAAACACACTGAGAGTGATGTCAGCAAAAAAGTGGTGGAGTAAGGACCTCCAGAAGTTCATCCCTCCATAAAAGCAATGAAAAATCCAGAAAAAATTATCAGAATCTACTCTTTCAGAACTCTGCAAATCCACCAAAGGTTTTCAGTAACCCTAGGAATGTTTGGTCAAGAAAAACAGATGAATCTTGGTAAAAAACAAACAGCAAACAAACAAACAAAAACACAACAACAGTGAGGTTTGTGTTGTTTTAACTTATCCTAGTCCCTTATTCCTGCTCCCTAACTCCATGCCTGCCTTGAAAAACAATAATAGCCTGTGTTCCCAGTAAGGAATTAACAGAATGGAATATTATGAACAACTATATGCCAATAAATGAAATAACCTATCTGAAATGGAGAAATTCCTAGAAGGACACTACCAAAACAGACTCAAAAAGAAATAGAAAATCCAAATGTATCAGTCTATTTTCATACTGCCATTAAGAACTGCATGAGACTCGGTAAATTATAAAGGAAAGAGGTTTAATCAACTCACAGTTTAACAGGGCTGGGGAGGACTCAGGAAACTTACAGTCATGGCAGAAGGCAAAGGGGAATCAAGGCATCTTCTTCACAAGGTGGCAGGAAGAAATACGAAGCGAAGGGGGATGAGCCCCTTATAAAACCAGCAGTTCTTGTGAGAATTCACTCACAATCACGAGAACAGCATGAGGGGAAACGCCCCCATGATTCAATTATCTCCACCTGGTCTCTTCCCTTGACACGTGGGGATTATAGGGATTACAATTCAAGATGAGATTTAGGTGGGAACACGAAGCCTAACCAAATCACCAAATAAGGCCAATAACACGTAAAGAGACAGAGAGTAACCAAAAAACTTCCCACAAAGTAAAGCCAGAGTTACATGGCTTCATTGGTGAATTATATCAAAGGTTTAACTAGAATTAACACCAAACCTTCAAACAAACAAACACACACAAAACACCAGTGTGGTGGCACATGCCTATAATCCCAGCTACTCAGGAGGCTGAGGCAGGCAGGAGAATCACTTGAACCCAGAAGGCGGAGGTTGCAGTGAGCTGAGATCACGCCACTGCGCTCCAGCCTGGGTGACAGAGTGAGATCTTGTCTCAAAAAGAGAAAACAAAAAAACAAAAAACACCAAACCTTCACAAAATCTTTCCAAAAAAAAAGAAAGACTAGGAGGGAACACTTCAGAACTCATTCTATAAGTATTACCTTGATATCAAAATAAAACACGAAGGTCACATAGATGCAAATGTCCTTGATAAAATACAATAAACTAAATCTAACACTCTATACATAAAGTATTATACAACATGACCAAATGGGATTTATCCCAAGAATATAGGGTTTGTTTCACATCCAAAATTCAATGTAGCATACCATATCAATAGAATAAAGGGAGGACACTCTATGACCATCTCGATAGATGCAGAAAACACATTTGGCAAAATCTAACACTGTTTCATAATAAAAGCACCCAACAAACTAGGAATAGAAGGGAACTTCTTCAATTTGATAAGGAGCATCTACCAAAAACCCATAGCTAACATCATACCTAGTGATGAGAAAACGAATGCTTTCCTCCTAAGGTCAGGGGGATTTCCAGTCTTGCTATTTGTTTGCAGCATGGCACTGGAGATCCTATCAAGGACAGTTAGACAAGAAAAAGAAATAAAAGACATCTAGTTTGAGAAGGAAGAGTAAAACTATTTTTATTTGCATATTACCTACTCATATATAGAAAACCCTGAAGAATCCCCCCTCAAAAAAAGAAACCCTATTTACAGCTAAGAAATGAGTTCAATAAGTCTGCAAAGTATAAGATCATTATACAAGAATCACTAGCAATGAGAAATCTGAATATGAAATAAAACAACCCCATTTGGGACAGCATCAAAATGAGTAAAATACTTAGGAGTAAGTTTAACAAAATAAGTGCAATACTTCTTATTCACTGAAAACTATAAAACATTATTGAAAGAAATTAAAGAAGACCTAAATAAAGATAAAGATATCCCATATTCATGGATTGGAAAACAATATTGTTAAGATGGCAATACAACACTACATCAAATTGACCTATAGATTCAATGCAATCTCCATTAAAATTCCTGCCTTTTTAAAAGAAATAGACAAGGCATTCCTAAAATTTACATGAAAATGCAGGTGATACAGAATAATCAAAAAAACTTAAAAAAAAAAAAAAAAAAAAAAGGCCAGGTGCAGTGGCTTACACCTGCAATCCTAGCATTTTGGGAGGCCAAGGCGGGTGGATCACTTGAGGTCAGTAGTTCAAGACTATCCTGGCCAACATGGCAAAACCCCATCTCTACTAAAAATACAAAAATTAGCCAGGCGTGGTGGCACACACTTGTAGTCCCAGCTACTCGGAAGGCTGAGGCAGGAGAATCGCTTGAACCCAGGAGGCGGAGGTTGCGGTGAGCTGAGATCAGGCCACTGCGTTCCACCCTGAGTGACAGACTGAGACTCCATCACAAAACAACAACAACAACAAAGAAGACTCATGCTTTCCATTTCAAAACTTACTTAAAAATTACAATTTACTTACTAAAAATTACAAGTGTGGCACTGGTGTAAGGATAGACATATACACCCATAGAACAGAACCAAGAGCCCAGAAGTAGGCTGGATACAGTGGTTTATGCCTATATTCCCAGTACTTTGGAAGGCTGAGGCAGGCAGAGCCCAGGAGTTCAAGACCAGCCTGGGCAACATGGCAAAAATCTCGTCTCTACAAAAAGTACAGAAAGTAGCCAGGTGTGGTGGTGTGTACCTGTGGTTCCAGCTACTCAGGAGGCTCAGGTAGGAAGATCACCTGAGCCCAGGGAGGTTGAGACTGCAGTGTACCAAGATCTTGCCACTGCACTCCAGCCTGGGTGAAAGAGTGAAACCCTGTCTCAAAAGAGAGTCCAAAAATAATCCCATATATTTGTGGTCAACTGAATTTTGACAAGAGTGCCAAGACTATTCAATGGGTGAAAGAGTAGTCTTATCAACAAATGATGATAGGACAACTGGATAGCTACATGCAAAAGATTTAGTTTAAACCCTTACTTCATGCCATATAAAAAAAAAAATTGACTCACAATAGATCAAAAACCTAAATGTTAGAGCTAAAAGTATAAAACTCCTAGAAGAAAAGAGATGTTTTCATTTCATGAGCTAGGATTAGGCAATAGTTTCCCAAAAATGACAACAAAAACTCAAGCAACTAAAGAATAAGGAAATAAATTGGATTTCATTAAAATTTAATACTTGTGTGTCTCAAATGGCACAATCAAGAAAGTGAAAAGATGATCCACAGAAAAGGAAAAAATATTTGCAAATCGGCTGGGCACGGTGGCTCACACCTGTAATCCCAGCACTTTGGGAGGCAGAGGCGGGAGGATCACCTGAGGTCAGGAGTTCAAGACCAGCCTGGCCAAAATGGTGAAACCCCCTCTACTAAAAATAAAAAATAAAAAATAAAAAAAAAGCTGGGCATGGTGGCACATGCCTGTAGTCCCAGCTACTGGGGAGGCTGAGGCAGAAGAATCGCTTGAACCTGGGAGGCGGAGGTTGCAGTGAGCTGAGATTACACCACTGCACTCCAGCCTGGGTGACAGAGCGAGATTCCATCTTAAAAAAATTGCAAATCATATGTCTGAGAAGTGTCTAGTATCCAAATAAATAACAATAAAAAGACAACCCAATTTAAAAATGGGCGAAGAGTTTGAATGGACATTTCTCCCAAGAGGATTTACAAGTGGCCGACAGACACATGAAAAGATGCTCAACATTATCAGTCATTAGAGAAGTGGAAATCAAAACCACAATATGACACCTCTTCACACCCACTAAACCAGACAACAATGACAAGCATCAGCAAGGATGTCGGGAAATTGGAACCTTCATACATTCCTGGTGTAAAATTTAATAAATGTAAAATTGTTCAATTATTTGGAAAACAGCTTGGCAATTCCTCAAAAAGTATAACATAAGAGTTACAACATGCCCAGCAAGTCCAGTCCTGGGTATATATTCAAGGAGAAAATGTATGTTCACACAAAAACTTGTATAGGAATGTTCATAGCAGTATTATTCACGGTAACCAAAAAGTGGAAACAATTCAAATATCCACCACCGGTGAATGGAGAAATAAACTGTGGCACAATGGAATATTATTTACCCAGAAAAAGGAATGAAGTAGTGATTCATGCTACAATATATGGATAAACCTTGGAAATATGTTCTTAATAAATGAAAGAAGTCAGGCACAAAAGGCCATATAATATATGGTTCCATTTATGTGAAATGTCCAGAACAGGCAAATCTGTAGAGACAGAAGGCAGGTTACTGGTGGCCAGGGCTGGGAGGAGGGGGAAATGGGGATTGTCTGCAAATCAGTACAAGGTTTCTTTTAGGGATGATTAAAATGTTCCGGAATTAACGGTGATGGTTGCACAACCTTGTGAATGTACTAAAAACCACTGAATTGTACAACTAAAATGGCGAATTTAATAATATGTGAACTATGTCTCAAATTTTAAAAAACACATGAGTCATGAAGAATGCAACTACATGGTTTCCTAGAGGCTGGAACTGAGGCCCCAAGCTGTGAGGCAGGGCTGCCTCCCCAAGGCCCTGGGGCACGTGCCCTCAGCCCAGTGGGCAGAGGCACCACAAACAAGCTGTCCTCCAGAGCCAGCTCCCCCACCAGACTCCTCACTGGGAGGCTGAAAACAACTCCACGAGTTTCCCGTGTGTTCCTCCAAGGACATGGGTGAGGACACAGTAGGTTTTACGTTCATATGTGTATTCAGTCACCTCATCTCAGCAAGACATACGCATTCACCCATGGAAGTATCTCATTAGGGTGGTTATCCTGCTAAGTCATCTAAGTAAATATTCACCTTCAGAAATGAACACGCTACACCTAAACAGAACAAGGAGGACAGTGACAGTGCTTCCCTTCCCCACCTGGAAATGAAGACCTAAGGGCTGGTTAAGCGTGCATGCAGGCTGGGCACAGTGGCTTACGCCTGTAATCACAGCACTTTGGGAGGCCGAAGCAGGTGGATCACGAGGTCAGAAGATCAAGACCACCCTGGCCAACACGGTAAAAACCTGTTTTTTTGGTAGAGACCACGGTAAAAACCCTGTCTCTACTAAAAATACAAAAAAAAATTAGCCAGTCGTGGTGGTATGCACCTGTAGTCCCAGCTACTCGGGAGGCTGAGGCAGGAGAATTGCTTGAACCTGAGAGGCAGAGGTTGCAGTGAGCTGAGATCGCACCACTGCACTCCAGCCTGGGTGACAGAGCAAGACTCCGTCTCAAAACAAGAGAAAGAAAGCCTGCACGTGGCACAGCACAGATAGGGACACAGAGAAGGAGGATGGCCCACTGTGGGTGGGAAACCCAGGCTCCTCTCCACAGTGGCTGCCTGGGCGGTCCCTTGCCAGCTCACAAGTGCTGACTGTTAACTATTCAGGAATTCTGTAAAGCGTTAATGCCAATTCAAGCGTTGGCGGTTTGACATGAACCCAGGTGGGGATATTCACACCACGGGACTGGACACCCTGCAGATCTGTCCCTCCATCCCTATTGTGCCAATGGCCAGCTAGAAGGGGCCAGTCAGCACCAGAAGTAGAAGAAAAGGGAAGGAGGTGAGGGGCCATGGCAGTGTCCCCCTGGCCCAGTCTGGGGCTCAGGGCTCAGTGGTGCCACATCACAAGCCACATCACTTGTTACCCACTTCACACTTTGCTTAAGCCCCTGATGCCACTGCAGCCTCCTGTGCTGTGCTGAGGGCTCTGGCTGCACTCAGCTGCCCCACGGCTGACTTCTTCTGCCTAGGGGACCACTGGACATACTCCACCCGCAGGAGGGGCAAGATTGGTGGATATGAGGGCAGGGGTCTAGCGGCCTGCTCTGCGCTGTTCTAAGCATGGACTCAGCACACAATCAGGCATATACGACAGCCTCACACGTAACACACACGACGGTCACATGGTGGGTGGACTCCACTGTATGCAGCCAAGCCACTGAGCTCACACGGCCATGGGTGTCAACGCCCCAGGCTCCCATTTCCAGGAATGCCAGGGACAGCTGAGTCCCTGGTAGGTGGCCTTCCCCATGTCCGCCTCCCTGTAGAACAATGGTGATGCCAGAGGTCCCTTCAGCTGTGATAGTCAAAGATCTCGTGGTTGTAAGTTCCAAAGCCCCTGGGTTGCCGCTGAGGCCGAGCCCCCTCTCTTCCCACGGCATGCCACCCACGCTCCGGGCTGCCTTCACTCCCCGCCCAGCTTGGCTTGTTCCTGGGCTTCAGCCCCTCCATGCGCAGGTGCCTCCCACGGCTGCCCCTCAGACTTGCCACAGCTCTTCAAGCACTCCACAACCACACCAAGCATGCCAGCCTCCCCCACCTGCCATCACGAGGGGGCATGCTCCCAAGCCCCACCCTCTGTGGCCCACCTCACAGCCAGTCAGTTGGGTCCTGTCCACTCCACCTCCCAGAACCCTGAGTCAGCCTCCTCTCCTCCACCCCCCTCAGCCACCCAGGAGAGGCCTCCCTAGTGTCTGCCTTCTGTCTCTCTCCCCATCTCCTTCCCGGCAGCCCTTTCTCCACACAGCACCCATGGGTTCATCTGCAGAGAGCATGGCCACGCAGGCCACTCCAGGTCCCTTTGGTGACTCCCCACCGCCCTCCCTCTGCTCTTGCCTGGTGAGGTCCCGGGGAGAGCTGGCAGGGCGAACTGAAGGTATGCGAGCAGAGAGGGTGTTTCCCAAAAACAGCCTGACTCTGGGCAGCCTGGGGGATCCTGAGAGAACCAGGATCCAGGCACGAGGAGCTGCCTGGGATCACATGGGGACAGTGGACATGGGGAAGGGCACCCAGCATGAAATGGTGGAAATGAAACTCCACTGCTCCTGAGACAGGAAAACTCTCGCCCACTCCAAAGGCCGGGTTGGATGTCCATTCCTCACAGTCTGGCCCAGTCCAATCCCTGTGTATGGAGGGCAGGGAAGCCGGTGGGGCACCAGCACGGCGGGCAGCAGGGCCACCTTTGAAGGAGCAGGTGCATTACACTCAGATCGCCCACAGCTGTGTCAAACAAACACTCCGGGAGAAAGGAACTGCGGGGAGCCACCCAAACTGCATAAAGGGAGGCTCTCGGGAGTGGAACTGTTGCCGTTTCCCTCTCTTTATGTTTCTGTTATCTTTTATGTTTCTAGGTTTCTCCTTATTCTCTAAGACAAGCAGTATTGCCTGGACGAGGAACGCCCTACATGGTGTCCGCCAAAGGCTGACTGTCATCCCACTGTCATTTGAGGATAAGAGTTTCTCCGGCCCTTGGAGCCCACAGCAGCAAGGGCAGGCTGACCCCGCTCGCCACCACCTGCCTTCCCGGTGGTTCCGGCTGGGCTCACCTGACCACCTCCGTCTCCAGGGAAAGGCCCAAGGGACTCAGGGGCAAGAGGCCCCTTGCAAGGGAGCAGTGGCACCTCGGGGCCTCCCATTCCAGCCCCACTCCCTTCACGGCTCTGTCCACCTCGCCATCCCTCCTGTGCCTGAAGGAACCGCCTCTCACCCACCTCCACCTCAGCGCCGCTGCTGCGCTGCTCCTGACCCTGTTCCTGTCTCTCCCCACTTTCTTTTCCTAGAAAATGGAGGGTGAGAACCCGGCAACTGGCAGGGACAGGCTGAGGAAAATGGGGGGCAGCCCCACCGAACCCTGGGGGGTGACCACAGGCAGCCAGAGGGCCTGCAGGTGCCACTCTCCTGGGGAAGGGTCCCTCCATCTCACTGCAGAGGGGCCTGGGCCAAGGCTTAGGGGTGACTCCAAGTCAGGGGAGCTGACTGGGAAGAGAGGCTTGGGGAGAAGACAGGGAAGTGTGTCTGGAAGGCAGGACTTACAAATTGACAAGTTACAGGCTATTTTTGGTTCCTGGGGCTGCCCTGAGACCCCAGGCCACAGCCTTAATGGCAATCACAGGCAGCTCCCCTGTGGGCCTGGGATTTGGGACGGCAGCCCTGGACACTGCGCTGCACTCTCCAAGCCCCTTTTCCCAGCAAAGCCACAGGTCACTCTCAGGGCTGGAGCTCCCCCAGAGCCCCAGGTCATGGGATCCTGAAGAAGAGAATCCCCCTGCCAGGACTTGGCTAGGGGGGTCCAGGGCCTCAGGGACAGCCCCTCCCACCCAGCCCTGAGTCATGCACTTGTACCCAGCTAGGTTCCAGAAAGGGCTGCAGGGACAAACACTGGCCGGACACTGGTGGACCTGTGGCCTCTGGTGACCTCATCTGTGAAATGGCAACTAGGGGCCTGAGAGCAGAGGGTGAGCCAGGCCCAGGAGAGTGCCCTGTCCCCTGCCAACCCCTGCACAGCTGGTGCTTGGGCGCAGCTCTGGCCAAGTCCCCATGTACCCTTCATCATTTTTAACATTTTGACCACCCCAGGTTTACAGAGGAGGAAACGGAAGGCTCCGAGATGTCACTCACCGGGGATCGGGGATCGCACAGCGGGGATCGGGGAAGTCGGGGGCGGCACACAGCCGTTGAACCCTTTGCCCGTGGTAGGTGTCTGACCTTGGACAAGACCCCCTCCCGCAGCCCTGGGCGTCGGTGGTGAGCAGATGGCTGACCCATCTTGCAGGGGTGCGGGCGGGTGGGCAGGAGCTCCACCTTCCGCGGCGGGCGCTCGCCCAGAGGAAGGG
>NW_012102177.1:1400675-1405952 GCF_000951045.1 Mandrillus leucophaeus
GGTGGCGGTGGGGTTGGAGGGGTGAGAGTGAGGGGGCTGAGAGTGGGAGTAAAACTCGGAGTAAAGGTTGGGGGTGGGTCCCGCCACCCGCACAGCCCCAGCTCTAGGAACACCGAGCGCGGCCAGCGGCGGGCGCGGGTTCCTTCCCACACGGGCTCTGCTCACCACCCGGATTCCGGGCATAGTTTTCCTTTTAAAGGGAGTGCAGTTATAATAAACGCGAACAAGCACCCCCACCCCCACAGCCCCGCCGGGACGCCCCGCCCGGCGCCCCCTCTGCCGTCCCTGGGCAGTCCAGACTGCAAACGCCTGCAGGAGATGGGAGGCATGGGGGCCATGCTGAGACCACCTCCCTCCCGGGCTTTCCAAGCCCCGAGTTCCCACGCGGATCAGGGCACTGACTCCCTCCCGAGGCACCCGGGACCCCCGAGTCCACGCAGTCCCGCCCCAAGGGAAGCGTCCCTCTTCAGTTGCAAGCTTGCTTTCCCCGGGAAATTCCCATTTCATCCCCCGAGGCGTGCCATCGCCCTAACTTGGCCAAAGGTACTTCAACGACAAAACCAAATGCCCAGCTCCCATGTTTCCAGGGGAACCAGGCACCTCTGTATAATGAAGCGCTGTTGACAAGCTACCATTAGAGGCGTTAAGAGGAAGGGGTGATATAAACTATTTAGGGAATCTCTTCCGAGGAAATTTTGAAACAAAACAAAACAAAAAACCCTGGCCCCGCCTAAAGGCAGATATTTCTGGCTGGACAGTGGCGTGCAGCTCATCTTTGGAAGCTGCCCAGATGTCACACTGAGGGTTGGGAGCTGGGTGGCCTGATGTGTAAATGTGGTCTACTCCAGTCCTGGCAGCAGAGAAAGGTGATCTAGAAATGACGGTGGGAATTAGCAACCCACAAATAAACAGGTGCCGTTCAGAAAGATGAGTTGATGTATCCTGCAGTTCCAGCTGCGGAAATAAGCTGGGAAAAAACACCTGTTCCTAAGTGGCTGGTATTGTGGAGTGCGTTTGCAGCTGTTACTTTTTTTTGTCGGGGGAGGGGGGATGGAGTTTCTCTCTTGTTGCCCAGGCTGCAGTGCAATGGCGCCATCTCGACTTAGGGCAACCTCCGCCTCCCATGTTCAAGCGATCCGCCTGCCTCAGCCTCCCAAGTAGCTGAGATTACAGGCGTACACCACCACGCCCAGCTAATTTTGTATTTTTGATAGAGATGGGTTTCACCACGTTGGTCAGGCTGGTGGCAAACTCCTGGCCTCAGGTGATCTGACAGCCTCAAGTGATCACGTCTTGTTTCGAGTGTGTCTCAGCTGATTCTGCTTAACTGTAATTTGATGGTTGATTAAGCCTAAGTATGGATAATTTCTTGGCTCACCTGCCCATAAAGGGAGAAAGGCTTTCCACCATTACTGACACAGAGGTATAGGCATGCTGGGGCCGTGCACCAGAAAGCCACTGCTGGACAGTTCATTGAATATCGGGGTCCTGTGGAAACCAAAGAGGATGAACAGTTGAAAGCATTACAACAGAGGCCCATGCTCTCCACAGAGGAGACCTCATTCCTGCCTTTTAGCCCAAAAGCCTCCCTGCTTATGATAGCTGAGCACACATGGATCTGTATGTGGCCAAACCAGGACCCTGTGCAGCTCCCAGCGTGCCTCATCCCTGGGCCAGTGCAAGCTCAGTGACAGCTGGTGGGGGCTGTGGGCATGGCTTAGCCCTGCTGGAGATGCAGAGGCTCCAAAGAGCCAGGGCCAGCCTCCCACAGTTCAGCCAAGAGGGCAGAGTTGCAGGAAAGAGCCGGCACTCACACATTCACACATTTATCCACTTGTTCCTTCAAGAGTATTTATCCTGCATGGGCACCGGAAGTACTGCGGGGAGCAAGAAGACATGAACCTGGCTCTCATGGAGTTTAGCAGGGGGTGGAGGATGCGCAATAAACAAATAAATACGCAAACTAGATTTTAGACAAGGGTAAGTGCTGCGAAGAAAAGGACGATGGTGGTTGGTGGCTGATTTGAGTGAAGAGTGAGGGAAACTTTCTGAGCAGGTGATGTTCGAGCTAAACCGGAATGAGGGAAAAGCCAGCCCTCAACCATCTGCAGGAGAAGCATTCCGGCAGTAGAACAGCAAGTGCAACAACCCTGAGGTGGCATGAGCTTGGGGTATGCGAGGTCAGAAAGAAGACCAGCAGGTCTGGAAAACAGGGAGGTGGCGGGTGGAGGGGGACAGGGCAGAGCAGCAGGGCCACAGCAGAAGCAGGATTCCACCCTTCGATGGAGAGTTCTAAGCAAAGACAGACACAACACTCTAGCATCAGCAGGGGAGGATCTCAGCAATACTGACTGACAGAAGAAAGAGCACTTTCTCCAGCTATATCAAGTTCTAGAATAGGCAACATTTGTCTGTGGTAGAAGACTTCAGAACAGTGGCTGCCCCAGGCTGGTCTATTGCACCCCAGACTGCCCTGGGGCGGGAGGACAGGGGTTGACGAGGAAGGAATGTGAGGGAGCTTCTGGGGTAACGTGCAATGTTTTAGTAGGAGTTTGGGTCACACAAGTGTATACGCCTTTGTTAAAACTCATGGAATATACGGCCAGGATTTGTGCATTTCATTATATGTAAATTTTACCTCAAAACAAAAATACTGTAAACGATACTGAACTCTAGTTAATGATGTACAATGCTGAAGTGTTTAGGTAGAAAGGTACTGATGTCTGCAATTTACTTTAAAATACATTGTTTAAATCAAGATGAGCAGGTGTGGTGGATCCCTGTAGTCCCAGCTAGTCCCTAGCTATGGGGAGGCTGAGGAGGGAGGATCACTTGAGGCCAGGAATTCAAGACCAGCTTGGGCAACATAGCATGACTCTGCCTCTAAAAAATGAACTCAAGATGAGGAGATGGATAAAGGGATGGACAGAGAGGTGGTAGAGTGAGTCTACCACGATATTAATGGGAGAATCTAAGTGGTGGGTATCTGGGTTTTCAACTTTGATGAGTGCTTAAGTTTTTCATAACAAAAGGGAGAAGTGTCCCCAGCTGCTGTGTGGCCACTGTGTGAGGGACAGAGTGGTCTCAGGGACAGTCTGATTAGAGGCTATGGTGAGCATCCAGGAGGGACTGGTGCCTTGGGCCACGCGACCGTAGGGACGGTGAGAAGGCATTAGATACAGGGTCTATTTTGCAGCCAGCCGCATTTGCTGGGAATCTGGATGTGTGGGCGTGGCCGGCATGGGCGTGGCCAGCACAGGCATGGTGGTTGTGGGGCAGGTGTGTGTGTGGCAGGGGTGAGTGTACAGGCGTGGGAGTCAAGGACTTGCAGGTGGCCTTGCTTTCCTAGATGTTGGTGGCAGTGGGACAGTCTGGGCAGGTCAGCGAAGGCTGACGTTGCACTGGGCCCGCCCCAGGCATCCCAGGGGAGATGGTGGGCAGGGCACTGTGAACCTGGAGCAGGGAAGAGAGGTCCATTCTGTGGCGTAGATGCGGAAGGCTTGGTGCAAATGGAATTTCAGCTCTAGGGCTCCATGGAGACCTGGGGTGTCTGTGCCAGTCAGGAGCCCTCCAAGGGTAAGAGGTGGGACTGGCAGGAAGTGAGGAGGAGAGCAGGAGAGCGTGAGGTGCCGCAGAAGCCCGGAGCGCTGTGTACACACCGCTGCGTGCAGAGGCCAGGGAAGCTCTGGGTTTGGGTCAAGAGCTGGTCCATGGGAGTAAGGGGCCTGAGTCCAACTGCAGAGGGGCAGGCAGGGCTCCTGCAGTGCCTCCCCCAGGAGCACCCCTCCTTGGGGTCTGTGCAGACGGTGCTCCCCGGAGTGCTGCACACAGTGTCTCTGAGGGAGAATGCTCTGAAAGGGGCAGGGAAGGGACAGCAGTTGGAAGTGGGTAGAGGAAGGGGAGGGAAGGTGAGAACACAGTGTCCATGCCCAGGTTTTATAGGATGATGTCACTGAGGGACATTCAGGGAGTGGCTTGAATTACACACTTAGTCTTCGTTGGGGGACAGATGGGGCTCTGAGGCTGAGGCTGGGCCACAGAGTGACATGAGAGCTGTCCTAGAAGGGGAATGAGGTGCAGCATTTCCCCGGGCACGAGCCCTCTACCCTCTGGGGCTCAGGGCAGGTGGGCACCCCCTTTGCAGGGCAAGTACCCGAGTTTCTCCACCCCCACCTTCTCCCTTCGCTACTCCAGGGGACAGCTACCTGAGCCAGCCCAGGGCCCAGGGCTCATGGGAGCTGGGAGACAGGGCCAAGAGAGGGGCCGGCCTTGGCCAGCGTGGCTAATCAGCAGTAGGAGGCTGAGGGGAACCTGGGGTTCTCAAGTGCCTCAAGGAGCCTCCTCCAATATCCAGAGCCACAGCCTTGTCCCCATGTGACAGCAGAGAATGGAGAAGGCCTTGCAGCTCTCAAGAGGCCTCAGGGCCTCCTGCCACAGCCCAGGTCCTGGGCAGGAGCCAGCATGCCTTCCCAGCAGGTGGGCTGTGAATCTGCCTGTTTCCGGGTGGCCCCGTGTGATGCAGACCGCCTAGACGGCCACTCCACAAGTCCTCTGCCCCAAATCTGGTTAAGGCCTGTCCCTTTCAGGGCACCGGGAACTGGCAAAACACAGAGGCCTGCCGAATATCACCACAAAGCTCAAAGCTGTCAGCCACCTCCTGCGAGACCAGAGTTAACTCGGGAAGTGGCTGTGAGACCCCCCGGGGGGGAAGCAGGGAAGCACCTGCATGGTGGCTCCTGGGCCAAAGGAAGAATAGTGAGCAGCATACGGCCCCGGCACCCACGGGCTTCACGACACATTGAAAAGTAAATGTCTCTTTTTAAAAATATGAGCATAAAACTAGCTGGGCACGATGGTGCATGCCTGTGGGCCTACCTCTTCATGAGGCTGAGGTGGGAGGATCACTTAAGCCCGGGATTTCGAGGTTACAGTGAGCTATGACTGTGTCTCTGCACTCTAGCCTGGGCAGCAGAGCAATCTCCTGTCTCTAGAAATAATCTAATAAATAAAAATAAAAATAAAAATATAAGCCTGCCCTCAGAACTGTCATTAGACACACCCTCTGACCAGCACGAAATAGCCTTACTTCTCCCTGCGCCACGCGGCAGCTCAGTGAGAGAATCTGGCAGAGTGTTGATCCACAATTCTCTCAACATTTGCAGAACACACAAGAGACCCAGGGATTCTTTTCAGTCTGAGGGGAACCCAGTGCCCTTCTTGAAAGTCTGATTTGCTCAGGAGTGGAGGTGGACCATCGAGCTTCACAATTTTCCAAAG
>NW_012102177.1:1406002-1412996 GCF_000951045.1 Mandrillus leucophaeus
TGGGGGCTGTGGGCATGGCTTAGCCCTGCTGGAGATGCAGAGGCTCCAAAGAGCCAGGGCCAGCCTCCCACAGTTCAGCCAAGAGGGCAGAGTTGCAGGAAAGAGCCGGCACTCACACATTCACACATTTATCCACTTGTTCCTTCAAGAGTATTTATCCTGCATGGGCACCGGAAGTACTGCGGGGAGCAAGAAGACATGAACCTGGCTCTCATGGAGTTTAGCAGGGGGTGGAGGATGCGCAATAAACAAATAAATACGCAAACTAGATTTTAGACAAGGGTAAGTGCTGCGAAGAAAAGGACGATGGTGGTTGGTGGCTGATTTGAGTGAAGAGTGAGGGAAACTTTCTGAGCAGGTGATGTTCGAGCTAAACCGGAATGAGGGAAAAGCCAGCCCTCAACCATCTGCAGGAGAAGCATTCCGGCAGTAGAACAGCAAGTGCAACAACCCTGAGGTGGCATGAGCTTGGGGTATGCGAGGTCAGAAAGAAGACCAGCAGGTCTGGAAAACAGGGAGGTGGCGGGTGGAGGGGGACAGGGCAGAGCAGCAGGGCCACAGCAGAAGCAGGATTCCACCCTTCGATGGAGAGTTCTAAGCAAAGACAGACACAACACTCTAGCATCAGCAGGGGAGGATCTCAGCAATACTGACTGACAGAAGAAAGAGCACTTTCTCCAGCTATATCAAGTTCTAGAATAGGCAACATTTGTCTGTGGTAGAAGACTTCAGAACAGTGGCTGCCCCAGGCTGGTCTATTGCACCCCAGACTGCCCTGGGGCGGGAGGACAGGGGTTGACGAGGAAGGAATGTGAGGGAGCTTCTGGGGTAACGTGCAATGTTTTAGTAGGAGTTTGGGTCACACAAGTGTATACGCCTTTGTTAAAACTCATGGAATATACGGCCAGGATTTGTGCATTTCATTATATGTAAATTTTACCTCAAAACAAAAATACTGTAAACGATACTGAACTCTAGTTAATGATGTACAATGCTGAAGTGTTTAGGTAGAAAGGTACTGATGTCTGCAATTTACTTTAAAATACATTGTTTAAATCAAGATGAGCAGGTGTGGTGGATCCCTGTAGTCCCAGCTAGTCCCTAGCTATGGGGAGGCTGAGGAGGGAGGATCACTTGAGGCCAGGAATTCAAGACCAGCTTGGGCAACATAGCATGACTCTGCCTCTAAAAAATGAACTCAAGATGAGGAGATGGATAAAGGGATGGACAGAGAGGTGGTAGAGTGAGTCTACCACGATATTAATGGGAGAATCTAAGTGGTGGGTATCTGGGTTTTCAACTTTGATGAGTGCTTAAGTTTTTCATAACAAAAGGGAGAAGTGTCCCCAGCTGCTGTGTGGCCACTGTGTGAGGGACAGAGTGGTCTCAGGGACAGTCTGATTAGAGGCTATGGTGAGCATCCAGGAGGGACTGGTGCCTTGGGCCACGCGACCGTAGGGACGGTGAGAAGGCATTAGATACAGGGTCTATTTTGCAGCCAGCCGCATTTGCTGGGAATCTGGATGTGTGGGCGTGGCCGGCATGGGCGTGGCCAGCACAGGCATGGTGGTTGTGGGGCAGGTGTGTGTGTGGCAGGGGTGAGTGTACAGGCGTGGGAGTCAAGGACTTGCAGGTGGCCTTGCTTTCCTAGATGTTGGTGGCAGTGGGACAGTCTGGGCAGGTCAGCGAAGGCTGACGTTGCACTGGGCCCGCCCCAGGCATCCCAGGGGAGATGGTGGGCAGGGCACTGTGAACCTGGAGCAGGGAAGAGAGGTCCATTCTGTGGCGTAGATGCGGAAGGCTTGGTGCAAATGGAATTTCAGCTCTAGGGCTCCATGGAGACCTGGGGTGTCTGTGCCAGTCAGGAGCCCTCCAAGGGTAAGAGGTGGGACTGGCAGGAAGTGAGGAGGAGAGCAGGAGAGCGTGAGGTGCCGCAGAAGCCCGGAGCGCTGTGTACACACCGCTGCGTGCAGAGGCCAGGGAAGCTCTGGGTTTGGGTCAAGAGCTGGTCCATGGGAGTAAGGGGCCTGAGTCCAACTGCAGAGGGGCAGGCAGGGCTCCTGCAGTGCCTCCCCCAGGAGCACCCCTCCTTGGGGTCTGTGCAGACGGTGCTCCCCGGAGTGCTGCACACAGTGTCTCTGAGGGAGAATGCTCTGAAAGGGGCAGGGAAGGGACAGCAGTTGGAAGTGGGTAGAGGAAGGGGAGGGAAGGTGAGAACACAGTGTCCATGCCCAGGTTTTATAGGATGATGTCACTGAGGGACATTCAGGGAGTGGCTTGAATTACACACTTAGTCTTCGTTGGGGGACAGATGGGGCTCTGAGGCTGAGGCTGGGCCACAGAGTGACATGAGAGCTGTCCTAGAAGGGGAATGAGGTGCAGCATTTCCCCGGGCACGAGCCCTCTACCCTCTGGGGCTCAGGGCAGGTGGGCACCCCCTTTGCAGGGCAAGTACCCGAGTTTCTCCACCCCCACCTTCTCCCTTCGCTACTCCAGGGGACAGCTACCTGAGCCAGCCCAGGGCCCAGGGCTCATGGGAGCTGGGAGACAGGGCCAAGAGAGGGGCCGGCCTTGGCCAGCGTGGCTAATCAGCAGTAGGAGGCTGAGGGGAACCTGGGGTTCTCAAGTGCCTCAAGGAGCCTCCTCCAATATCCAGAGCCACAGCCTTGTCCCCATGTGACAGCAGAGAATGGAGAAGGCCTTGCAGCTCTCAAGAGGCCTCAGGGCCTCCTGCCACAGCCCAGGTCCTGGGCAGGAGCCAGCATGCCTTCCCAGCAGGTGGGCTGTGAATCTGCCTGTTTCCGGGTGGCCCCGTGTGATGCAGACCGCCTAGACGGCCACTCCACAAGTCCTCTGCCCCAAATCTGGTTAAGGCCTGTCCCTTTCAGGGCACCGGGAACTGGCAAAACACAGAGGCCTGCCGAATATCACCACAAAGCTCAAAGCTGTCAGCCACCTCCTGCGAGACCAGAGTTAACTCGGGAAGTGGCTGTGAGACCCCCCGGGGGGGAAGCAGGGAAGCACCTGCATGGTGGCTCCTGGGCCAAAGGAAGAATAGTGAGCAGCATACGGCCCCGGCACCCACGGGCTTCACGACACATTGAAAAGTAAATGTCTCTTTTTAAAAATATGAGCATAAAACTAGCTGGGCACGATGGTGCATGCCTGTGGGCCTACCTCTTCATGAGGCTGAGGTGGGAGGATCACTTAAGCCCGGGATTTCGAGGTTACAGTGAGCTATGACTGTGTCTCTGCACTCTAGCCTGGGCAGCAGAGCAATCTCCTGTCTCTAGAAATAATCTAATAAATAAAAATAAAAATAAAAATATAAGCCTGCCCTCAGAACTGTCATTAGACACACCCTCTGACCAGCACGAAATAGCCTTACTTCTCCCTGCGCCACGCGGCAGCTCAGTGAGAGAATCTGGCAGAGTGTTGATCCACAATTCTCTCAACATTTGCAGAACACACAAGAGACCCAGGGATTCTTTTCAGTCTGAGGGGAACCCAGTGCCCTTCTTGAAAGTCTGATTTGCTCAGGAGTGGAGGTGGACCATCGAGCTTCACAATTTTCCAAAGATGACCTGGCCTTGGAGTTTGGGAGGAAAAGGCCATCTCTCTCTCGCCTTTGCTCTGGGACAGACTCCATTCAACTCACGGGTTTGGCTACCGGAGGGCAGTGCCCCCCACATATCCAGGAAGGCCACATTATTACGCCTCAACGCATCACACCCTGGAGTATCCAGCAAGAGCCTCCTGGGCGCAGAGTTCCTCACCTGCGGGGCACCTGCCTCTCCCTGCCTTTAAGGGTATCTCTTCCACATACTGAGGGTCCCTTTGCTTCTTTTTTCCCATTGTGACCTTCCCACTGGAGCTTGTCCCACTCTGTCCAGGGGAAAGAGCAGCTGCTCATCCCAAGCCCAGCCTGTCCAGACGTGGCCTCGCCCGCAGAAGGCCCGGTGTGTGGCCACGGTGGGCTGAACCTTCACCGTCCCCATGCCACCTGACTGAGGGCAGCCGCTCCAGGGCTGTTCCTTGACCCCAAATTAGCAACATTAGCACAACCACTCAGAGGTTCAGGGAATTGCAGGGGCAGCTCAGCGATTGGCAGGTGGAAAGGCCCTCCCGAGGCCCCGTGCCCATCACAGGGTCTCTACCTCCGTGACCGAGACGCCGCTCCGCCTCCTTGGTGCTTCCTTCCCTGAGTGCTGCCAGCAACTTCTCTGAGGGAAATAGCAGCTGCCTGGCCCGCTTGGCACAGCCACGTGCAAGACTGGGCAGCTGCCAGGAGTGTCCGGCCACCACGGGGCACCCAGGCACTCCAGCTTCGCCTCTCCCTGGGCAGGAGGCTTGGCCAGAGGTTCTTAGCTGGAGGCAGAGGCCGGAGGCACCTTGGGGTCAGGAGGGGACGGAAGAAGCCGCGGAAGGAAAGGCGGCCTCCCCGGGGAAGTGCTGCTCAGGGCCCAGAGCCAGGCCCACGGAACAAAAGGAGCAGCGGCTGCCCTCTGAATCCAGAGAGGCCGGCAGAGGGGCAGCCCCCAAATGAGCACTTCCCGAAGCCCCGAGCGCAGGAGCCCCGCCAGGCAGTAGATGTTCACATCACCCACGGACAGACGGCAAAAGAAGCCCCACAGTGAAAAGCATCCGGGCAACTAACTACGGGAGTAACCCAAGAACAGCTACTAGGATGCTGTCTGGCCAAGTACTATTTTCCCTGAAAAGAGGAACATCTCAGGATTACTTATATTCAAATAACATAAATGAATTGTTTTATAATTTTCTGCAATAAAGCTTTCATTGTATTAGAAATGCCCAGAAGTAGAAAGAAGAAAAATCACCTCCAAAGGCAGGTACTGCCACACTTTGTTCACTTTTAACCATGTACATTTATTTTTTGCCTGATTGTGATCATTTTATGGTTTGCAATCTTTCTTTTTCCTTTTCCTTTTTTCTTTCTTTTCTTTTTTCTTTCTTTTCTCTCTCTTTCTTTCTTTCTTTTCTTTCTTTCTTTCTTTCTCCCTCTCCCTCTCCCTCTCCTTCTCCCTCTTTCTTTTTTTTTTTTTGAGACAGACTCTTACTCTTGTCACCCAGGCTGGAATGCAGTGGCAGGATCACAGCTCACTGCAGCCTTGACTTCCCAGGCTCAAGCCATCTTCCCGCCTTGGCTTCCCAAAGTGCTGGGGTGATGGGCAAGAGCCACTGGGCAGCACCTGCCCCGTGTTTTTGTTTGCAATTTCATATCAATTTCTTCATAAATAAATGGCAGCTGTCTGCCTCTGCATCATCTCAGTACGCATCAGGGCTGCCCTGGGTCTTGTAGCTGAGAGGCACCTCACAATGTGCTGCGCCCCAGGATCTCCCTGGTCTTGTGCTATTTGGAAGAAGGAGTGCTGGGATTTATGGACACTGCGTACATGATTTCTGTGTCCAACTTTTATGAGCACAACTGGTTTGCATTTTCAGTCAAATTTTACACCCCTCCAGGGTAGGACTATTTGCTTTTACACAACACGGAGCCCAACGGAGAGCCAGCTAGAGATAAAGCAGGCACTCAAAGATGTGTTGAAACCAGTGAGGTATTATTTTATAGCCACTTTGGTTTTTTTAGAGACAGGGTCTCACTCTGTTTCCCATGCTGAAGTAAACTGGTGTGAGTATAGCTCACTGCAGCCTCAAACAAGCCTGGGCTCAAGCAATCCCCCTGCCTCAGCTTCCTGGGTAGTTGGGACCACAGGCGTGAGCCACAATGCCCAGCCCCATGTACTGTTACATGTTAAAAAATAACCTAGCTGCATATTATAAATATGCTATACACCAGAGTGTAAACCACTCAGTAAATATTTACGGCATGTTGTTATAAACATTCTTGGTAAGTTTTACACTCGTGTGAGGAGCTGCCTAAATGTAGAGTGTGTATCATCCTGTTTCGCTCAAAGAATCTCAAAGATCATTTTACTCAACATATCTATTCCTGAACGGGATTTGTATAAATAAAAAACCGTTTGACCAGGACCTGTAGCGCTAACTACTTGGCAGGCCGAGGCAGAAGGATCGCCCGAGCCCAGGAGATTTAAGCTGCAGCAAGCTGTGATTGCATCACCGCACTCCAGCCTGAGTGACGGGGCGACACCCTGTCTCTCATACAAATATTGTTTTAAAAAGAAAGAAAAATAATAATAGACTGTAAACCAGTTCACTCTCAAACCCATTTTTCATATTCCAGATGTTATGGCTGCACACTAGCCTGAGATCTGCCCCAGGAAAGGCAGCCTGAGAAGCCCACAGCACAGTAAGTTGGCCCGGCACTAACGTCATTTTGCCGAATATGCATGTGCACGGGGCTGACCAGCTACGGGCAGGCCCACTGCCTCTGCCGAGTACCCCCAAGAGAAGCGGCAGCCCCACTGCACTTCTGTCCATGCAGATCCAGCCCATTGGTGTGAGGTCCAAGAGTGAGGGAGATCAACCGCATGCCTGCTGCCAGATGTGGGCAATGCAGACACGGCCCCTGCTGGACAAGAAGTGGGTGCAGGTGCTGGGGAAGAACAGGCCTGGCCTGCATCTCATGTTTACTCTGTGAAGCTTAAAAGTGTGGTAACAGCCCGAAAACACATGCTAATGGAGGCCACGTGGCACGGTGGGCCCCGGAACGTAGACTACAGAGCCAGGCTACTTGGGTTCAGATTCTGTCTCACTCACTGTATGATCTTGGATAAGTCCTTCACTTCTCTCGGCTTCAGGCTCCTCATCTGTAAAATAAGGTTGATAACAACAGTACCTTCCTCATAAGAATGTTGTAAGGGGTAAGAAAACTCAAATGTGAAAGTGGTTCTCAAAACTTTTTGGTCTCAAGACCCCTGTCTTACACTCTTAAGGAGTGTTGAGTATATCAAAGACTATTTATTTATGTGGGCTATATCTATCAATATTTACCATAATAAAAATTTAAATGATACATTTTAAGAATATTTCATGGCCGGGCGCGGTGGCTCAC
>NW_012102177.1:1413671-1415476 GCF_000951045.1 Mandrillus leucophaeus
ACCTCCTGAGTAGCTGGGATTACAGGCCTGTGCCACCACACCCAGCTAATTTTTGTATTTTTAGTAAAGACGGGGTTTCACTATATTGGCCAGGCTGGTCTCGAACTCCTGACCTCAGGTGATCCGCCCGCCTTGGCCTCCCAAAGTGCTGGGATAGCAGACGTGAGCCACCGTGCCCAGTCAAGAATATTTCATTATTAGTTTACAAATCAATAAGAAAACTATTACGTATGCATGCAATATGAATACAATGACGTATCTTTATTAAAAAACTAACTATATTTTCTAAAACAAGAAATAATTACTAAGACTTCGGTACCCAGCCAAGATGGAGTAGCAGGAGCCAGACAAAATGCATGAAACAATTGTTTCCAAGATACTGAACATCAGGCAACAAGGGACAGTGATCTGTAAGAGATGGGAAACAAAGAAAGCCGTGATTGCCCCAGCTCTCTGCTGTGAGAGTACTTCCAAGACCTCGCCCAGGGAGGGGAAAGCCAGGTGGGGCTGAGAAGACTGCTTGAGTTGTGGAGCTGAGAGTACAAGGAGACCAGGGCAGCCAGACGCCACAGGACTGGATACCAGACCGCAGGAGGCTGCACAGAGAGCGGACACAGATCTCGAGCGTTCCCCCAAGTATTCCATTGAATGCTGATAAGCACATGTGTGTGATGAAACTATGGTGGGCCAGGAAAGAAATATTTCAGAGGATTATATATGGGGGAGGGAAACAGATTAACTGTGCTGGCTAATTTTATGTATCAACTTGACAGGCCATGGTCTGCCCAGATTAAACATTGTTTCTGCTGTGTCTGCGGCTGTGTTTCCGGGTGAGGTCAGCATTTGACTCTGTGGACTCACTCCGCAAAGCACACTGCCCTCCCCGGCATGGGCGGGCACCATCCAATCCACTGAGGACTTGTACAGAGCAAAAGGCAGAGGAGAAGGAATTCACCCTTTTTCCTTCTTGCCTGCTCGAGCTGGGATGTCTCATCTCATCTTTTCCTGCCCTTGCGTTAGGGTTTATACCATCAGCTCCCATGGTTCTCAGCCCTGCTGACTCAGCCTGAATTATACCATCTTTCTTGAATTTTCCCCTTGCAGGTGGCAGATCATGGGACATCTTGGCCTCCATAGTCGTACAAGCCAATTCCTCAAGATAAATCTCCTTTTATATTTGTATATATGCATATCTTATTGGTTCCATTTCTCTGGAGACTCCTGACTAATACAGGGAATTAACAGGAGGTAAGTTTTCTACACTTTATTTGAACTGGTAAAGTGTTGCCACCAGTAGGCTGTGCATAAGTTACATATGTATGGCTTTTTAGAACAACCACAAAAAAATCTATACAAAGAGATATACCCCCAAAACAGTATAGATAAGTAAAAATGGGATTCTAAAAAATGTTCAAGGCTTACATAACAAGGCAGGGTAAGATACACACAATGACTCAGATATATCTCAAGGGCATTATGCTGAGTGAAAAAAGGCAACCCGCAAAGATCACATACTGTATGATTCTACTCAGATAGTAGCCTTCAAATGACAAGATTATAGAGATGACAAACAGATGAGTGGTTGCCAGAGACTGGGAATGGTTGCAGTACAGGAGTGAGTGTGACCATAAAACAGTATTTTTATCGATTAACATAGGATGTCTTTCCATTTATTTAGATTTTCCTTAATTCCACTGAACAATGTTTTGTGGTTTTCAGTGTGTGTAAGTCTGGTACTCCTTTAGATAAATTATTCCCAAGTATTTTACTCTTTTTGATATGATTGCAAATGCAATTGTTCTCTT
>NW_012102177.1:1416126-1418761 GCF_000951045.1 Mandrillus leucophaeus
TGATTTTATATATATATATAAGATTTTTCTGTGGGTTTTTCATAAACCCCTTTACTGTGTTGAGGAGGAAGCTCTCTTCTATTGTTGGTAGGAGTCCTCTTCTGTTCTTGTGTTCATTTGTTTGTTTTATCATGAAAGAGTAGTGGGCTGGGCATGGTGGCTCACGCCTGTAATCCCAGCACTTTGGGAGGCCAAGGCAGGCAGATCACAAGGTCAAGAGTTTGAGACCAGCCTGGCCAACACGGAGAAACCCCAATTCTACTAAAAATACAAAAATTAGCTGGGCACGGTGGTGCATGCTTGTAGTCCCAGCTACTCGGTAGGCTGAGGCGAGAGGATTGCTTGAACCTTGGAGGCAGAGATTACAGTGAGCCAAGATCATGCCATTACACTCCAGCCTGGGTTACAGAGTGAGACTCCACCTCAAAAAAAAAAAAAAAGAGTGATGGATTTTGTCAAATGCCTTTTCTATGTCTATTGAAATGTTCATATGAGTTTTGTCCTTCAGTGTATTAATGTAGTGTATTACAGTGATTGATGTTAATATGTTATCCCCCCCTTGCATTCCTGGGATAAATCCCACTTAGATGTGGTATATAATCCTTTGTATATGTTGCTGGATTTAGTTGCTAGTAATTAGTTGAGGATTTTTGTGTATATTCATAAGAGATGTTGGCTGTAATTTTTCATCGATCTCCTTTGTGTTCTTACTGTTAAACAACATTTTGACAAAATGTTGACACATATTACATTCCTATATGTGCATAGCCCATAACAAATTACATGCATATTTTCTTATGCAATTACTTTTTAGATCAGTTAAGAGAAGAAAGGAGAAGAAATATGCAATTATACTTTCTTTTGTAATTATCGACTTTTACCAACACTTTTGTTTTTCATGTGGATTCAAATTAGTATCTGGTGTCACTTGGTTTCTGTCTGAAAAACTTTAAATATTTCTTGTTACTCAGGCCTGGTAGCAATAAGTTCAGTCAGATTTTATTTATTTTGGAGTGCTTTTTATTTGGCCATTATTGTTGAAAGATAGTTTTTTTGGGTATAAAATTATTGGTTAACAGGTTTGTTGTTGTTGTTTTGTTTTTACTGTTAAGCACTTTGAATATGTCATGCCACTGCTTTCTAGCCCCCACTGCTTTGGATAAGACATCATCTGTCAATCTTATTGTACTTCCGTGGTACACAATGAATTGTATTCCCTCTGCTGCATTTAAGATTTTATCTTTATCTTTGGCTTTCAAAATTTGACTATAATATGTCTGAGTGTGAATGTCTTTGTGTTTATCCTACTTGAAATTCATTGTTTCTCAGATGTTGAGAATGTTTTTCATCAAAGTTGGGGAAATTGGTCAGACACAGTGGCTCTTGCCTGTAAGCTCAGCACTTAGAGGCTGAGGTGGGATGATCATTTGAGGCTAGGAGTTCAAAGAAATACAGAATACAGCCTAGGAAATACAGCAAGACCCTGTCTTTACAAAAAACTTGAAAATTTACTGACCATTGGGGTGCATGCCTGTAGTCCTAGCTACTTGGGAGGTTGAGGCAGGAAGAATGCTTGAGCCCAGGGAGTCAAAGTTACAGTGAGCTGTGCTTGTGCCTTCCAGGCTGGGTGACAGAGCAAGACTCTCTCTATGAAAATAATAATATTAATAAATTTTAAATAAATAAGCAAATAAATTTGGGGAAATTTTCAGCCATTGTGTCTTCTAATAATTTTTATGTCCCTTTGTCTCACTTCTCTCTATTATTCTTATGTGTATTAGTCCATTTTTGCATTGCTATAAAGAAATACCTGAGACTGGGTAATTTATAAAGAAAAGAGATTTAATTGGCTCACAGTTCTGCAGGCTGTACAGGAACTGTCTCTTATACACATCTAGATGTGTATAAGAGACAGGTGTAAGTCTGGTACTCCTTTAGATAAATTATTCCCAAGTATTTTACTCTTTTTGATATGATTGCAAATGCAATTGTTCTCTTCATTTCCTTTTCAGATTATGACTGCTGGCATATAGAAACACAAATAAATTTTGCATATTAATCTTGTATCCTAAAATCCTGCTGTACTTGTTAATTCCAGTGCTTTCTTGGAAATTCCTTAGACTATTCTATACACAAGATTATGTCATCTGCAAATAGAGGGTAGTGTTACTTCCAATCTTGATGCTTTTTCTTTTTCTTGCCTATTGTCCCTGGCTAGAAACTGTTGAATAGAAGTGGAAAGAGCAGACATTCTTGTCATGTTCCTGATCATAGGCTGAAAGCCTACAGTCTTTCACTATTAAACATGATTTTAGGACACACATGGTGACTCACACCTATAATCTCAGCACTTTTGGAAGCTGAGGCAGAAGGATTACTTGAGCCCAGGAGTTCAAGACCAGCGTAGGCAACATAAGGAGATACTGTCTCTACAAAAATTAAAAAAAAAAAAAAAAAAAATTCAGCAAATCATGGTAGCATGCGCCTCTAGTCCCAGCTACTTCGGAGGCTGAGGTGGGAGGATCACTTGGGCCACGAAGTCAAGGCTGCAGTAAGCCAGGATAGCAACACTGCACTCCAAGCCTGGGCTACAGAGTGAGACTTTGTCTAAAAATATATATATATATGATTTTAT
>NW_012102177.1:1418811-1421619 GCF_000951045.1 Mandrillus leucophaeus
ACACTCACTATTGCAACCAAGGGGGATGCTAAATCACTGGAAACCACCCCCATGATCCAATCACTTCCCACCAGGCCCCACTTCCAACATTGTGGACTACAATTTGACATAAGATTTGGGTGGGGACACAGAGCTAAACCATATCAATATGTTGGTGCACTTAGTGGTGTCCCATATTGCTCTGATGCTCTGCTCATTTTTCTTTATATTTTTCTCTGTTTTTCAGGTTGCATTATTTCTACCGATGTGTCTTCAAGTTCACTGATTCTTTTTTCTGCCAACTCAAATTGACTGTTTATCCTATCCAGTGAATTTTTTATTCTGTTTTTGTTTTGTTTTGTTTTAGAGGTGAGGTCTCACTGTGTTGCCCAGGTTGGTCTCAAACTTCTGGGCTCAAGCAATCCTCCTGCCTTGGCCTCCCAGAATACCAGGATTACAGATGTGAGCCACCACTTCTGGCCTTTTCATTTTGTTTATTGTACTTTTCATCTCCAACATTTTTTATTTGGTTCATTTTTATAATTTCTACTCCTTTATTGATACTCTCCAATGAGAGACTGTCATTTCACCTTCATTTAGTTTTTTGTTTTTTTTGTTTTAAAAAAAACATGGTTTCATTCTATTGCTCAGGTTAGAGTGCAGTGGTGCAATCATAGCTCACTGAAGTCTTGAATTCCTGGACTCAAGCAATCCTTCCACCTTAGCCTACCAAGTAGCTAGGGCTACAGGTGTGCACCACCACACCTGGCTAATTCTATTTTTTGGTAAAGACAAAGTCTCACTGTGTCTCCCAGTCTGTTCCCAAACTACAGGCCTCAAGCAATCCTCTCACCTCTGCCTCCTGAAGTGCTGGGATTACAGGCATGAGCCACCACACTCAGCCATAACCAAATATTAATGGAAACAGGAAGAATTTAAAATGTGGTAATGATTGACAGCATGGGCAAAGTAGCAGGATCCAGTCCAATTAGCAGCTAGGTGTCAAAATCTATTCTGCTACATTGAGGAAGAATCTCTACCAGGCAAGAGAGCATTTACATATCCATCAGTTACTTGCAATTTACAAAGAGGTAAAGTAGATTAAATACTATGAACAAGGCTAGAACCTGTAACCTAGAAAAATGTGCTATGAAGTGTGCATAGCTTTCCATTGAAACGCAAGTATTTTTCTTCAATCTCCCTCATTTTGATAAGAATAACCTCAAAGAAAGCTTATTATCGACCCCCCGCCCCCGGTCCCCTGCCACCATACACACACCACATCAGACAAAGTTGGTCTGATTAGATTTGGCCTGGTTATTTTTATAGGTACAGCAAGAATGCTCATTTACCACAGGCCTTCTGAGTTTGGTTTACCAGAATTTTGCATAAGGAGTGAACTTTTAAAAACCACTGAGGCCAAGAAGCCAACCTAAGAACTTACCACCAGATCTCCCTGGCAGTACCTGTGGATTTGGGCACATTCCTCTCTTCTCTAAGTCCCCAAAATATCCTAAGTTTCCTGGGTCGGCCGGGAAAGGAAAGTAAGGAAGGTCAACCTTCCTTCCTCACTTATAATTCTGGGAACACTGTAAGCCAGATACCAGGCTGGTTTTTTCAAGAGGGCTTTGTACGTGTTGGCTCCATAAAGTCAACCTTAGCTCCCTAGAAGTGTCTGGTCATATCTGATTAAATGAGCGTCATCCTCAAATATGATATTCCAGACAAGGCCTTGGTTGTATCACCAATGTTTCCAACTGTTTCCCATTAACAAGAAGGACATCTTCTTACTGCATTTATGACAATAACTCACATTTCCGTGAAAATAAGAATACTCAGTAAGCATTTTGAATTCTAGAGGGGTCAGGCAAGAAGAAATCATTTTACAAACAGTTCATTTCTGTTTACAAAAGTATACTCGACTAAATTGTTATGAATTATAGATAACTTATGAGAAAAATAGAAAGGGGGAATTCCTTATCTAGCCGCATAATTTTCAAATACAAAAGACTAGATGACAGTTCCTTACAACAATAGTGCATCTGACAAGGAAATATGGTTGTTTCTGCATCCTGCAAAATGAGATAATAAAGTCAAAATTTTTCGACAAAATAATTGTAAACATGATTAACCCCATTTTTATTTTTTATTTTTTTATTTTTTGAGATAGAATCTCGTTCTGTTGCCCAGGCTGGAGTGCAGTGGTGTGAGCTCAGTTCACTGCAGCCTCTGCCTCCTGGGTTCAAACAATTCTCCTGCCTCAGCCTCCCGAGTAACTGGGATTACAGGCATGCGCCACCGCGCCCAGCTAATTTTTTTGTATTTTTAGTAGAGACAGGATTTCACCATATTTGCCAGGATGGTCTCAAACTCCTGACCTTGTGATCCACCCACCTCGGCCTCCCAAAGTGCTGGGATTACAGGCGGGAGTCACTGCGCCCGGCCCTTATTAACCTCATTTTCAAAGAGTAGACAAGACAACATGTGCTTTCAAGGACTCTCTGGGAAATTCAAAGACAGTTTAGACATCAAAGCTATCCCAAATGAATGCCATTCTCAAAAATGACATTCCAGGCAAAACCTGGGGAATTTTATCTTATTTTATTTTACATTAGGACTCAATATTGGGAAGGGAGAAAGCAAAGTTATCAAGAGATTTAACCACTTAAGAATGAAGTCAAGTCATGAGAAACTATTTGGCTATTCATTTCAAACTGAAAATAATTTTTTTTTTTTTTTTTAGACCAAGTCTCGCTCTGTCGCCAGGCTGGAGTGCAGTGGCGTGATCTCAGCTCACTGCAACCTCCATCTCTTTGGTTCAAGGGATTC
>NW_012102177.1:1422964-1426074 GCF_000951045.1 Mandrillus leucophaeus
TTCAAGTGATTCTCCTGCCTCAGCCTTCTGAGTAGTTGGGATTACAGGCACCCACCACCACACTCAACTAATTTTTATGTTTTTAGTAGAGACGGGGTTTCACCATGTTAGCCAGGTTGGTCTTGAACTCCTGACCTCAGGTGATCTGCCCCCCTTGGCCTCCCAAAGTGCTGGGATTACAGGTGTGAGCCACTGCACCCAGCCCAGACTTGTAAATAACCAGATTTTATGAGAAATCACTATTATGACTAAGGAGGATGGTGCTAAACCACGAGAAACTGCCCCCATGACCCAGTCACCTCCCACCAGGCTCCACCTCTAACACTGGGAATTATAATTTAATATGATATTTGGGTGGGGACACAAACCATATCATTTTTGCCCCTGGCCCCTCCCAAATCTCATGTCCTTCTGATATTTCAAAATATAATCACGCAGTCCCACAAAGTGTTAACTTATTCCAGCATTAACTCAAAAGTCAAAAGTCTCATCTGTGACAAGGCAAGTTCCTTCCACCTATGAGCCTGTAAAATCAAAAACAAGTTAGTTACTTCCAAGATACAAGGGGGGTACAGGCATTGGTTAAATACTCCCATTCCAAAAGGGAGGAATCAGCCAAAAGAAAGGGGCTTCAGGCCCCATGCAAGTTCAAAACCCAGCAGGGTAGTTGTTCCATCTTAAAGATCCAAAATAATCTCATTTGACACCATGTCCCACATCCAGGGGACACTGGTATGAAAGCTTGGCTCCCAAGGCCTTGGGAAGCTCTCCCCCTGTGACTTTGCAAGGTTCAGCCCCCATGGCTGCTCTCAAGGGATGGCCTTAAGTGCCTGTGGTTTTTCCAGGTGCAGGATGCAAGCAGCCAGTGGATCTACCATTCTGAGGTCTGGAGGACAGAGGTCCTCATCTCACAGGTAGTCCCAGTGGGGACTCTGTGTGGGGGCTCCAACCCCACATTTCCACACTGCCCTAGTAGAGGTTCCATATGAGGGCTCTGCCGCTGCAGCAGGTTTCTGCCTGGATATCCAGGAATTTCCATACATCCTCTGAAATCTAGGCAGAGGCTCCCAATTCTAAACTCTTGCATTCTGTGCAGGCTTAACACCACAGGAAAGCCACCAAATTTAATGGCTTGCACCCTCTGAAACAGCAGCCAGGGCCTCTTTCAGCCACAGCTGGAGCTGAAGCAGCTGGGATGCAGGGAGCAGAATCTCAAGGCTGTGCAGGGCAGCAGGGCCCTGGGCCTGACCTAGAAAACCATTCAGACCTCTGAAGCCTCCAGGCCTGTGATGGGAGGGGCTGCCATGAAGGTCTCTGAAATGCCTTCTAGACCTTTTCCCCATTGTCTTGGCTATTAGCACGTGGCTCCTCTTTACTTATGCAAATTTCTGCAGCCTGCTTGAATTCCTCCCCCGAAAATCAGCTTTTCTTTTCTATCACATGGCCAGGCTACAAATTTTCTAAACTTTTACACTCTGCTTCCCTTTTAAATATAAGTTCCAGGTTCAGGTCATTCCTTTGCTCACACATATGAGCATAGATTGTCAGAAGCAACCAGGCCAGTCCTTAAACACTTTGCGGCTTAGAAATTTCTTCCGCCAGATACCCTAAATCACCGCTCTCAAGTTCAGAGTTCCACAGATCCCTAGGGCAAGGGCACAACACCACCAGGTTCTTTTGCTAATACATAACAAAGGTTATCTTTGCTCCAGTTCCCAATAAGTTCCTTATCTCCATCTGAGACCTCCTCACCCTGGCCTTCACTATCCATATTACTATCAGCATTTTGGTCACAACCATTTAACCAGTCTCCAGGGAGTTCCAAATTTCCCCTCATCTTCCTGTCTTCTTCTGAGCCCTCCAAACTCTTCCAACCTCTTCTCATTACCCAGTTCCAAAGTCGCTTCCACATTTTCAGGTATCTTTATGTCCCACTCCTCAGGACCAATTTTCTATATTAGTCCATTCTTGCATGGCTAAAAAGAAATCCCAGACACTGGGTAATTTATAAAGAAAAGAGGTTTAATTGGCTCGTGGTCCTGCAGGCTGTACAGGAAGCATGGCAGCATCTGCTCAGCTTCTGGGGAAGCCTCAGAAAACTTACAATCATGGCAGAGGGCAAAGGGGCAACAGGCATGTCTTACATGGCCAGAGCAGGAGGAAGAAAGAGGGAGGGGGGAGGTGCTACACACTCTTAAATGACTGGATCTCACAAGAACACACTCACTATTGCAACCAAGGGGGATGCTAAATCACTGGAAACCACCCCCATGATCCAATCACTTCCCACCAGGCCCCACTTCCAACATTGTGGACTACAATTTGACATAAGATTTGGGTGGGGACACAGAGCTAAACCATATCAATATGTTGGTGCACTTAGTGGTGTCCCATATTGCTCTGATGCTCTGCTCATTTTTCTTTATATTTTTCTCTGTTTTTCAGGTTGCATTATTTCTACCGATGTGTCTTCAAGTTCACTGATTCTTTTTTCTGCCAACTCAAATTGACTGTTTATCCTATCCAGTGAATTTTTTATTCTGTTTTTGTTTTGTTTTGTTTTAGAGGTGAGGTCTCACTGTGTTGCCCAGGTTGGTCTCAAACTTCTGGGCTCAAGCAATCCTCCTGCCTTGGCCTCCCAGAATACCAGGATTACAGATGTGAGCCACCACTTCTGGCCTTTTCATTTTGTTTATTGTACTTTTCATCTCCAACATTTTTTATTTGGTTCATTTTTATAATTTCTACTCCTTTATTGATACTCTCCAATGAGAGACTGTCATTTCACCTTCATTTAGTTTTTTGTTTTGTTTTGTTTTTTAAGAGACATGGTTTGATTCTATTGCTCAGGTTAGAGTGCAGTGGTGCAATCATAGCTCACTGAAGTCTTGAATTCCTGGACTCAAGCAATCCTTCCACCTTAGCCTACCAAGTAGCTAGGGCTACAGGTGTGCACCACCACACCTGGCTAATTCTATTTTTTGGTAAAGACAAAGTCTCACTGTGTCTCCCAGTCTGTTCCCAAACTACAGGCCTCAAGCAATCCTCTCACCTCTGCCTCCTGAAGTGCTGGGATTACAGGCATGAGCCACCACACTCAGCCATAACCA
>NW_012102177.1:1433324-1438788 GCF_000951045.1 Mandrillus leucophaeus
CGCCACCGCGCCCGGCTAATTTTTTTTTGTATTTTCAGTAGAGACGGGGTTTCACCGTGTTAGCCAGGATAGTCTCCATCTTCTGACCTCGTGATCCGCCCGCCTCAGCCTCCTAAAGTGCTGGAATTACAGGCGTGAGCCACCACGCCCAGCTATGGTTAATTCAAATTTAAAATTCAGTTCCTCAGCTGCCCCGCAGGTGCAGATGCTACATGTGGCTGCTGGTCACCACCGCCTTGGCAGGAGCACCTCCCTCGGTGCAGAAGCTCTAGGCGCCAGTGGTCACAGAGAGGCTCTGCTGCCCCAATGGGACGGGGCGGGAGGCATCATTTTGTGGCAAGTGCTTTGGCAGTGTGCCTGAGGAAGATCACCATGGTCAGGCGACCAACCCAGACAGGGACTGAGCCAAGATGAATCAGCCTGGTGAGCCAATACTTGTCACAAAGCCTGAGCCACCCAACTCGAGGTCACCCGGAAAAGCCAAGGCAATGAAGACAGTGACAGAGGCTGGGAAGCAGGACACAAAGAAATGAGACTTGAGAAGACCATCACCACGCGAGAGTTAGGTATTCTTTCAAAAATTAGTAAATGAAAGAAGAAAATATAACTGTGAGACCCGCCCATACTGGGCCTACCTTGTTGATGACAGAATGTCGCCTTGCTTCATAGGCACGACAGAGCCAAAACTGCAAGGCATGCAGTCCAGGCATGCACAATGGAGCAAGCTTTGACCTCTAACAATACCCAGAACCAATGACTCCTCCCCTCAGAACCAAGACGACCAGGACAGGACTGGAACCTGAACATGGAAATCTTTCAGAAGCAGGGATCTGTTGGCCTGGGAGACTGGGGCTCAAATCTGCCTTGACAAACCTTTCTATAATGGTTAAATTTGAAGCCCCACAATCAGACCCTGCCAAGCCAACACTGCTAAATCATTTCCCTGGCCCTCTGGTCCCTTAAAGCTTGCCCCAGACCTCAAACTGGGGAGACAGATTTGAGCCCCACTCCTGCCTTCTTGCTGGTCAGTTTTGCAATAAAGCCTTTCTTTTCTCAAAAGCTGCTGCCAGTGTTACTGGCTTCACTGTGCATTAAGCGGTGAGCCCATTTGCTTGATAACAAAACTTCTCAAAGCATTGGCAATGTCAACAGTCAGTGACAGGGCTGTGTGGGCCCTGAGGAGTGACCCGGAGGAAGGGGATGCTTGGGAGAAGGAGAGGAAGGAGCAGTAGACAGGGGTCCACCCAGCAGAGAGCCCAGGCTCAGCAAAGCCAGAGAAGAAGGGAGTCTCCAAACTGCTAGGTCCAGAGGAACGCCACAGAGCATCGGGGAGAGCCACAGGGGCCTAAGGCAGGGCCTAGAAGGCTGGGTGGCAGGCGGGGAATTAGAATTTAATCTGTAGGAGATAAGGAGCCACTGAAGAATATTAGGTAAAGAGGACATGACTAGATAGCAGTTTTGAAACGGGGCACTGGTAGACCTGGTGCTGTGGCCTGTAACATCCTAGCACTTTGGGAGGCTGAGGTGGGCGGATCACTTGAGCTCTGAAGTTCGAGACCACCTGGGCCACCTGTGGAAACCCCGTCTTCACAAATAATGGTGGCATGCGCCTGTAGTCCCAGCTACTCTGGAGGCTGAGGTGGGAGCATCGCTTGAACCCGGGAGGCAGAGGTTGCACTGAGCCAAGATCGCACCATTGCATTCCAGCCTGGGCGACAGAGCAAGATCCTGTCTCAAAAACAAGTGGGTGGTTGGCGCTGGCTGACCCAGCACACTGAAGAAAGGAGAACGTAGTTCAGGTTGAGGCCCGGCAGGGTACAAGTAAACCCAGCTGAACAGAGAGGGCCATGGCAGACAGGGAAGGGAGGGAGACGCCACTCTGGAAAGCCCTTAAAAGAAGCGTGGATAACACCTGCTGGGCTCCGGGAGAAAATAACAGTTTACTGCAGGCGGGAGAAGATTTGGTGTGAAGGGTACTGCTTCCTTAGGTCGAGGTGAAAGACCTTGGCAGCAGAAAAGGCTGGCTCTGGCCCCTTCCCCTGGGGACGGTGGGAGCTGGGACCTGCCTGACCTTATGCAAAAGTCCGACAATAGTGGGAGGGAGGACGCGGGCATCCGAGGAGCCCCTGCCCGGGATTTGCAGATGCGGCGGCTGCAAGAGCTAAGGCCAGGCCCTGCCTGGTGCTGACGCAGTGAAATCTAAAGCTCCTGAAAAGCCAGGCTTCCCCCCGCGGGGACAAGGCCATCCAGCACCACAAAGAGGAACACAGAATGGGGTTTCAGAACGAGAAAAAAAAAATTCTTTCGGGGCCCTGCTGCATTTGTGTGAGTCTGGCTCCTTTGCATCTCCATCCACATCAACGTTCACTGTGAATGGAGCCCAGAAGGAAGGACAGGCTCAAAATGAAGGATGGGGAGGGAGGGAGGACTCGGAAAGGCATTTGCCTGTTCTTACACCACCCAGGAAATGAGTGTGCCACCGTCCGTTATGCTTGTGAGTGAAAAGGGTGGAGGGTGACGGGAGCTGCTGCTTCCGGGAGGTCAGGGAAGCACATTCTGAAAGTGACATTGAAGTAGAGACCTGAAGAAATGAGGGAGGGCGCTGTGAAGATATTTGGGGTGGGAGGAATGCTTTAGGGGAACATGTTTGACAGATCCAGAAACAACCCAAAGGCCACCCGATGCAGACCAGGATGGAGGCGGGAGAAAGCAGGGAAGTAGAGGCAGACAGGTCCCGGGCCATCCCACAGGGCAGCGTGGGCGAGGTGAGGAAGTCGCTTCTGTGAGTGTGAGGTGAGCAATGGGGGAGTGACATCATCTGACTCAATGGACAAAGGTCCCTCAGGCCGATGTGTGAACCGTGAAGAAAGCATGGACCAAAACAGGGACACTGTGGTGGGGTGCAGGCAGGCGCCCAGATGTGGGGTTAGTGGTGGAGGGGAGAATGGGCTGGTACTGGATCTGTTTCCAAGGTAGAGTGGCGGGACTTGCTGATGGGGTGCGATTATTGAGGTGCGGAGGAGGGGGTAGCTACAGGTTTTGGGGGATGAGGAGGGGAAGTCAGGAGTGAAGTGTCTAGTTCTGCACACGACCTCCAGGGTGTCTATCAGATGCCTGGTGGAGAAGTGGGGGAGGATCTGTACGCAGAGGGTTTTAACAACACGGGCTGGGCCAGAGGGTGCCGAGAGAGAAAAGAGGAGATCCCCCAGGAGCAGCAACGCTGAGGGCTCAGGAGGAGGAACAGCCAAGACAGGAGCCCACGGTGTCATCCTGGGGCTGAAGGCTGAAATTCACTGCATTAGCCAACAGCGTCTGGCGATTTTGTGATGAACGATTTTGCTGGCACGGTGGACTGAAGGCCTGGTAGAAGGGCTTCAAGGGAGACGGGGAAGCAAGAGATGGTTGTTAGGATGAGTTTTGCTGCAGTGCTGGAGGAAGGTGGGTTTTGTTAATGACCTTCCCTCCCTGCAACCAAACCACAGCAGAAAACCCATCCAGGGCTCACACAGAAGGACCCCCAGCAAAAGCCTCTTCCAGCAACGGGAAGCCCACGAGGTTAGAAACCAGAAATCACAACCTAACACTACCCTATTGTCAGTTTTGTAGATGACCTTGGGTAGGTTACTTAACTTCTTGGTATTTCTCAGCTTCCCTCACCTATAAAATGGGCAGCACAGTCCTGCCTTTTCTATATGGTAGCTGCATAAATGATTAGGTAACATCACTGATGGGCATTTACGTCCCCAGTCCACTTTCTAGCTCTGCGTATTTGAATACTCTAAGTACCTCACAGAAGTGGAACCATGCAGTATTGGTCCTTTTTGTGACTGGCTTATTTCACTCAGCATAATGTCCTCAAGGTTCATCCATGTGGTAGCATGCGTCAGAATCTCCTTCCTTTTCAAGGCTGCGTAACAGTCCGCTGTATGCATATCTCACATTTTACTTATTTATCTGCTGGTGGACACTTCGGTTGCTTCCATCTCTTGACTAACGTGAATAGTTCTGCTGTGAAGAGTTATACAAACTCTGAGACCCTGCTTTCAATTCTTTGGGGTATATATCCAGAGTGGAATTGCTGGATCAGACTGTAATTATGTACACACACACACACACATATGTATACAAATATGTGTATATGTTTATGTGTCTATGTATCTCTGTGTGTGTGTACATATATACATATATATATACTTATTTATTTATATATTTTTTTTTTCTAGGAACTTCCATACTGTTTTCCACAGCGGCTGTAGCATCTTACATTCCCACCAACAGTGCACAAAATTTCTAGTCTCTCCACATCCTTGACAGACTTTAACTTTCTGGTGTGTTTTTTTGGTCTTTGTTTTTTGTTTCGAGCCTAGCCATCCTAATGGTTTAGCCCATGCTAAGTGATCAGGACGGTCCCTATTATTATCAAGTGAGGTAACAAATCAGAATGTATTTTGAAAAAGAATTACATCTGTCAGGATCCAACCAAGAAAACAGAAAGCATTAAAAGGAACTTAGTGGGGGAGATTAGTCACACAGGGGATGGAAAGGCTGAGAAGTCAAACAGCAGGAAGCCATTCACTTTACATCCACCTAGGGCAGAGGACAAAGGACGCAGGGCCACCCAGGGGAAGCCAAGGTGGTGAGGGGAGCTGTGGAGGCAGCTGGAAGAATCTGGAGGAATCTGACCTGTGAGAGGCACCACAGGCAGACATCCTCTAGGAGGCTCTGAGAAAGAGCAGGGCACGTGGGTGCGGCCTCGGAATAAATCAGGATTGACCTGCGTGCGGCCAGCTTGTCAGAGTGATCTGACGATGAGTCAGGACACCTGGGCGTGGCGGTGTCCAGAGCACGAGAGTGACACCAAACACACAGGACAGCAGCACCGAGTCTTGGACAACGGGCGCGAAGGACTCAAGCATGTTGCCAGGCCTGTGGCTGAAACGGAGAACAGAATAGAGAAGCAGGTGGAGCTTACTGGGTGTCAACCCTTCCTTTATCAACCCCACGGTAAGTGATTAGGATGGTCACTATTACTACAAGTGATGTAACTAATCAGGACACAACTTTCCCCCCAAAAAAAACCACCTGAGTCACACAGATCTCAACTTTTTTAAAAAATCAAATTTTTATGTTGAGATCACTGTTAAGTTTGTGTTCAGTTGTAAGAAACAGATCCCGTGTACCTTTTACCCATTCCTCCATGTTGCAAAACTAGCACAATATCACTGCCACGGTAGACGCAGACAGTGAGGCCACAGGACATTTCTATCAGCAAAAGGGTCCCTCTTGTGCCCCTTTAGAACCACGCCCACCCTTGCCTTCCAACTATTAATGCTGGCAGGACTTAGCCAGGCCGTAAGGACGCGTACTCAGAACAAGGAAGAGGGTCAGGCGCTGGGAGGGCGACTGCAGGCGGACAAACTGCACCTGCGCCCGCGGTACTTGAGGACACCACAAAAGTCCGCGG
>NW_012102177.1:1439678-1488063 GCF_000951045.1 Mandrillus leucophaeus
AGCCGAGGACTGCACGCCGGTGCCGGGACGCCCGCGGCGAAGACCCTGCCGCGACCGCCTGTGAGTCTAAGCCGGGAGCGGCTGCTGCCAGGGAAGGCGACCGCAGCGTTGGGAGGTCGTCGATGTCAGCGTTTTGTGCTGGACTTGGCACATGCTCTGAAAACATTTTGTCATTGAACTGGTGACAGGATGTGAGACGGTTATAAGTTGCTGTCGAAGTAACTGTGATCTTAGGTTCCGCTGAGTAAAGAAAAAGGACTTTTCTTCGAATTAGCTGCTCTCGTGATTTTTCTCAGGCTGTTTTGTCATTTTAAAATCCAGCGCTAGATGTAGCTTAGCGACGGTAATTTTTTGTTTTGGCTGTGCTAAAACTTGGAAATTACTCTCTTCGGTGCCAGCGAATCCAGAAGGGTATCAGATTATTAAACACCGAATTCAGCCACTGAGTAAGTACTTTTAAAAGTACTTATTTAAGATAGTTAATCTCGGGTTTTTTCTTCAGTTAACAAAATCATACATATGGTGCCTTATAACATGAAAAGAAAATTAGTTCTGTATTTCACGACGAAAGCGATGGACCAAAAGAAGTTTCCTGCCCCAAGCAGCATGGGATCCAGGCAGGGGCGCGTACAGGCTTAGCGGGCTCTGCGGAAATCCTGCAAACAGGAAGATAATTCTAGATCCGGAACACCTGTATCTGATGGAGACCATGGATTTCTACAAGCTCGAATTATTCCTCATTGTATGGTCTGCTTTGTAAACTAGTTTACAATTTGCAGGCTGATCTTAAGATGCTTTTTGTATCTAATTGCTGCTTCCTTCATTTTAGGTTCAGCGGTTACTTTTACCTACCGTAATTTATTGCCAGAAAAGTATGAGCCTAACATTCTGATGAGTCCAGAAGACTACGTTTTGTCAGTAGCAACACACTAGGAAGTAAAATATATTTAGAATTTAAACATTGTGTGCCGTTGGTTCTCGCGCTTGACTGCACGGCAGTCACTTGAAGAGCCACACCTCTGATCAACGCAGTCTGAACCAGGGAAGTAGGTCCTAGACATCAGGACCTTTTTAAAGCTCCCCAGGCGGTTCTACGTTCCCCAAGGTTGAAGACCACTTCTGTGCATTGGCTTGCACAATTTGAAAATAATGCTTTTCCTGAGCTGGATCCCAGTGTTGCCTAACAGGGTGTCTGCCGGGCCGCGGTAGAGCACTGCTGCTTCCTCCAGCCCCAAAATGTATGTTCCTAAGTTAGGTCCCTAAGCACTGTCCCAGCAAGTGACGCAAGTGGCCAACACCCACACTGTAGGCTTGCAGGCTACCCGCCCTGAGATTTGGTGAAGAATACTGCCTTGTTCCCCGTCAGTAAACAAGGTTACCTACCTCAGGCGGCTGCTAGTGAGGGAGCAAATGCAGTATTTTCAGAATGATTTATTTTTTTAATTGTAAAGACTTGTGCCATTGGCTGTTCTTTCTAGTCACCTAAATTTCTGTTCTCAATTTCTCTAGAACTTGCAAGAGTTGGGGGTTTTATAATGTTTCACAATGTTTATTTCTTAAATAAAAACTTTAAAATTCAACATTTCTCAGCTGGTGGCTCACACCTGTAATCTCAGCATTTTGGGAGGCCATGGCGGGAGGATCGCTTGAGGCCAGGAGTTCAAGACCAGCCTGGGCAACATAGTTAAACCCCATCTCCACAAAAAATCTTTTAAAAATTCGCCAGATGTGGTGGCACACAACTGTGATCCCAGCTACTCGGGGTGGGGCTGAAGTGGGAAGATCACTTAAGCCCAGGAGGTCGAGGCTGCAGTGAGCTGTGATCGCTCCACTGCACCCAAGCCTGGGCCACAGCGAGACCCTGTCTCAAACATTTTCTCTCAGTTCAAACATTGAAAATCTAGTTTTTATAAGCTTCAAATCACAACATCTAGTATGTATTCTGACAGTGATGTTTTTAAATGCCATTATGTATTTAATAGATATAATGTAGGCTTATTGTTTTCTCTAAATGAAATCACTCTCAAAATGTGATCTGTCAAGTCCAGTAGAACTTAAAGGTAAAATGAAAATGTTTAAAATGTGATCTGGTTATCTGCTTGAGATACTATGTTTTTAAAGTTACAGCCCAAAATAATGAAATTTTTTCCACTGGAATCTCAGGGAAAAAAAGGCTAATCTTGATATGGCTTTGGTCTCTGGATCCGGTTTTAGCTTCATGAAATTTGATTACAGTTTCTCTGTCTTTAAGCTATACCAGTTGGGGGGGAGTGAAGAAATATCCATAACCTAAAGCAATCTTGAGCCTTATAATAGCATGTTTATGGTGGGGTGCTGATTAAGCTGTAATTTCAAAGTTAAAAAAAATAGTCTCTGGATTCTAACACTGAGAAGCAGTGTATATGGCTGACATTTTCTCCACATAAATCAGTTAGCTTTTGCTATTTGTTACATTCATGGAGAACCAGCTAGAGTTGCATACACTGTTAAACTATGTCAGTATGCCTTTTCTAAGCAACCACTGAAACTTCCAGCAGCAGCAGCCAGGTCCTGCGGCTCACATCTGCAATCCCAGCACTTTGGGAGGCCACAGGAGGTGGACCGCTTGAGCCCGGGAGTTTGAGAGCAGCATAGGCGACGTGGTGAAACTCCATCTCTACAAAAAATACAAAAAAAAATGTGCTGGGCATGGTGGCGTGTGCCTGTAGTCCCGGCTACTAGGGAGGCCGAGGCAGAGTCGAAGCTGAAGTGAGCCGTGATTGCTCCACTGCACTCCCGGCTGGGTGACAGCGAGACTCTGTCTCAAAAAAAGAAGAAAAAATGAAACTTCCAGCACCACTAAATGTGCCAAATAAATTTGACTTGACGCCAAACTGAAGCTGCCAATGTAATGAAATGTTAAGGTGGCCATAGGACAGTCCTTTTAATAAAAGCTTCCATGTAAAACCAAAATAAAGGTCAGTATAGAAAGTATCATGGGGTATAACAAACTGAATTTTTGGCTTCCAATCCAAACTGGGCTAAATGGTACGTTTATTTCAAACAAGGAATTTGCCATGGACAAGATCTGTCTGGCGTATGAATTAGAAGTACACCCTGCCTTAACACTGGTATTTCCACATAGCTAGTATGGAAGAGAAAGAGATTAATTAATTAAGTGTTCCAAAATGGTTTTAGGAGCTATTTTGGTCCATTCCTTATCAACTCCATGTGTGATTTCAAGTTATCTAAAGGGCATGTGGCGTTATTTCTGACTGACATCAAGTTGCTCTCCTCATCCTGACAAGGCGATTCACATCTCAACTGTGATTCCTAGGAGGTGCTTCCAAGGGGGAGCTCCCTCGCCGGACAGCCGGAAGACTGCATTTTCTCTTCCGAGTCCAGTTTCCATCTGTCAGAGCATGTCTGAGTATAACTCTGAACCTACTACAAACCACATTCATCTTCAAGTATTTCTCTGTCACAAAAATGGTGTGACAGAATTTGTTGAGAAACACAAAGTTCACAGCTGAGATTAATTTAGATGACTTAGTGGTTACTATGCTCATGAACATCAGCGATAACCGTGCACTCCTCAGTAGATGGGATGCGATGGAAACCAAAGGTTTCCTTAAGGCAAGCACTCCACAACTAGTTTTCTGTTAATTCTTGCGTAAATCACATTCTGTATTCATACAAAAACTTTTATGTTTTTCTCTGACAAACTGTACACATAGAAACAAATTTCCAAATGGACAGGAACTTAAATTTGTGGAGATGCCCCATGTCTTGTGAGACTTAACAAAAAAAAAAAAAAGATCCCAGCTTTTATCTTCACAAAACAACATGGGAGTTGGGGCAATGAGGGTGGACAGGACAGGACAGGGCCAGCTGGGCTGGTAGCTGGCAGCAGTCTCTTCATCTTGAAGACCTCATTGAGGGTTCCTGGGATTCAGGTGCCCAGAAGAGTTCAGGGCTACAACGGTGCAGGTTTCCTTTTGTTTCTCTTGGTAAGTCCACAAGAAGTTCTTAAATACTGTCCAGAGAGGCCTCAGGGTACTCAGTTCCAACTTCTACCGACCCCTTCCACCACCCCGTGAAGTTCCTCGCCTCGGCGGGCCAGAGTTCATGTTACTCCCTCTACCCCAGTTACTGCCACTCCGGCCCCCTCGAGAAGGGGTGCCACTGCCTGGAGGGCCCCCAAAAGGTTCATCTCTGTGGTATCCATCGTGGTGTTCTCCGTCTAAAGAGCTGGAACGCCCAGATTTGGGCACTCTCTGGGCAGGTCCTGGGCCCCCGCGGCCTGAAACAAAGAAAATTTCACATGGGACTTTTTGTATTAGCAACTCTTTGTCAGTAACTCCCAGTACAAACTTCACTCTCTGATGACAGTGGACCAGTTCTGGTGGGTGCCAGGGAGACTGGCAGTGGTATTCAGAGTACTGAGAGGTGTGCCTCTACCCTTTCCTGACCCTGCCTCCCCCTTCCTGGCTTATTGCCATGGGCCTCAGCATCAGCCAGATCCGTGTCCCCAGGGCTGTGACAGACGATGGGAAGCCAAGAGATGAGCACAGAGCACCTTCAGGGAGATCCGGCCACACTGGGCCATGTCCCAGGCCATGGGAAGTGTACCTACCTGCTCCCAGCCACCAGGGTATGTTGAGGGAAGGTTTGAATACACTGACTTGACTTTGGAAGTACACGCTGCTAATGTTAATAAAAAGTGCTCCAACTAGGATGAGTGTTCACTGGAACTGTCCTGGTGACATGTGGCACTTTTGGCTTTCTTTTCATAATTAGTAAAATATTTCTTGAAAAAACAAAAGAAAAGCACAAAAACCCCACAAAACACTGGCTTTCAGGTTATATCACCTAGGCACAGCTTAACTTGCTTCAGACTTGAACACACAAATGTTTAGGTACTATTAAAATTCTTTCATTCTCCTGGAGCTTGAGAATATATTTAAAAAAAGAAGAAAGAAAAAGGAAAAAAAAATCTACCTTGTAAGAATTTTTTCCTCAGGAAATGATAGGATTTGGTCACATTTCCCATAATGCCCTCTCAGAAGACTACTGCAAACTATCCGCGGTCTTATATTTTGTAATAGAATATGAATCTAGCTGAGATGAGGTTAGGAGAACCAGCCAAAGGAACAATCTTGGCTTCTTTTCTTACAAAGAGCAGCTTCAACCCACCTGAGGGCACCTGGGCAGCGTGTCAGCTCCTACGTCATTCCCATGCTAATTGCACGTCCTTGACCAGAGGGACCTAATAATGGCGCGCCAAGGACCCAAGACAGCCGAGGTCACAGCACGCTGGCTAGTAGTACAGTGTGTTTATGCAGGGAGATCTATTGATGATACATAAGGTAATTTCTGAGGGTTTTGTTGAGACAAACAACTATCAAGACCAAATGGCAGGCCGGGCACGGTGGCTCACGCCTGCAATGCCAGCACTTTGAGAGGCCAAGGCAGGTGGATCACTTGAGGCCAGGGGTTCGAGACCAGCCTAGCCAACGTGGCAAAAGCCCATCTCTCTAAAAACATGAAAATTAGCCGGGCGTGGTGGTGCACACCTGTAGTCCTAGCTACTGGGGAGATTGAGGCACAAAAATCACTTGAACCCAGAAGGCAGGGGTTGCTTGTAGTGAGCCAAGATCACACCACTGCACTCCAGCCTGGGCGACAGAAAAAAAGCCCAAAAAGACCAAATGGCAGAACTCTGTACTGGAAGGACTGTCCACACAGACAGGCCAACTTCGGGAGCAGAGCACAAGCTGGGGCACGCGGGGAGCAGCCTTCCCAGGAGCCTCCGAGAGCCACAGCACCTGTGCACCTCCCCCGCTGCCTTGCAACCAGAGTTGTAGTCAGCCTTCGGAGGCGAATACTCCTGGCTCAAGTTAGTGCTGCCTATAAAATAAAGCTCCAGAGTTTCCAGTTGAGGAGAGAATCTCCTGTGCCCCCGGAAACACTGCCCATAGACCATGTTTTCCAAAGTCTTTGTGACTTTGAGCACAAGCAGTGTTCCACTAGATCCAGGCTAAAAAACCAACAGAGCACCCAGGAGAGGACAACTCTTCCCCTCCCACTGAGCCCCTGAGGGTTCCGAGCAGCCTTCGTGGCGGGCAGACTGCCAGTGAGAGCAGGGCTCCCAGAGAGCAAGCCCAGCAGAGAGGACTGGGGCATCTTGGCAGAGGGCTGAAGTGAAAACCTCAAGCGAACGGGGATTCCTGGAGGCGAGTGGAGTCCTGTGCAGGGCCAAGTTGCGGTCCACCAGATGACAGCTTGTGGGGCACTGGCACCACGTTTAGGAGCATGTGCCTCTGCACAGCCCAGGCTGCAAGGGCATGTGCAGCAGATGCAGGCAAGGCCTCCACCAGCCCCTGCAGCTCCTGGAACCATAACCACTGGCCTGCTCTTACCTTTGCCTCCTCGGTCTTCAGAAGGGCCTCCTGAGGCCTCCATCTCTCTGTGCTCAGAAGTGCCTGGGCCATCATGCCAGGGGCGCTTTCGGGGAGGTAGGGATGCCATGTCCATGCCTTGGAGAGAAGAGGAGCGTTCTCTACTGGCTGGGGAATGACCGTCGTGAGGGGGATGATCAGGTCGGGGAGCATCACGAAAATGTTCATGACCCGGCCCTGAAACAAGAAACAAATCTCCTTACAGGAAAGCACAGTGCGACCAAAAGCAGATGGGAATGACACTGTTGAGAGGAGGGAGCAACTCAGAAGCCACCGTTCACTCATGCTGAATGCCCGCCACAGGCCAGGGGGTAAGCCACCTAGACTAAGATCCAGAGAACTGGTTCTCACGTCGTGTAGCATCAAGACGTCTTTACAGTCTCAAATGACTGAGGACTCCTAAGAGATTTTGTTAATGAGAGTTACAACTACGAATATTTAACATATTAGCAATTGAGACTGAGAAAATTTTACTTAACTTTATTCTCCAAAAACAATTTAGTGGAAAGAGCAGTCCTGTTTTATACTCAGATAGATCCCTGTAATGTCTGGCGGATTCCTCTGCTCTCATTCCACCTGCTGAGATCAAGATCTGTGGCTGCTGGACAGGAGACAGCCCAGGCCCCCGGGAGACATGAGCTGGAAAGAGGGGTCCCGGTGCACCCAAGAGAGGGCCCTCAGAACTCACTTTGTGAACTGCTATCTAGAGTTACCCAACAAGCGGTTCTTTTCCTTACCAGGCTCTCTGTTTCCATCCCAGGAATCTGGCTTCCGCCCTCCTTCAAAGCGAGGGAACTCGTCAGGAGTGGGAAGTAAACCCTTCCTTCCTCCTACACAACAGAGCAAACAGTGCTGCACTCAGACTGTTCCCGGTATATTCACAACCACTGTATTCTGCACCCTATCCTTCCAGACCAGGTGTCCTTAGTAACTCGCTCACCTCGTGGGGTACCCCGACCTCGACCTCTGAGATCTCGTCCTCGGGCCGCTTCCTCAGAAGCATCAAAATTCTCCTCTGGACCAAAGTCTTCCGGACCAGGAAAAGCATCCCTTCCTCTGGGGGGAGCACGGCCCTCATGCCTCGGCGGGGCTCCTCTTCTGAAACTGTAAAGCGAAAACAGCAGAACGTCCATCTCAGGGAACACCTTGCCACTGAGTTCACGATTCAAAAAAGCATGTGATATGAGAAAGTATGATATAATGCTGATTGGGAGGAAAACAAAATAAAACTGTATTTTGAAAGGACACATTGTATAATCCTATTAATACTACCAGAGGCAAAAACAGACCAGAAGGAAGCATACCAGAGGGTGGGGTTACTGTAAGCTTCTTTTAGGCTTTTAGGAATAATAACAACATCAACATTTTTAAAGCGCCTATACCATGCCAAATCCTTTACAAGTATACTTTGTTTCATTCATTTCATTCTCACAGCCACCAAATGAAGCTGGTATTAGCAGCAGCTCCATTGATGAGAACACTGAGGCCCAGATTACTGATGTCATTTATTCAAGGACATAGAGTAAGTGCTGGTGATCTGACCTCAGCCAGTCTTGACCCTCGGCCCAGGTTCTGTATCACTGCCTCACAAATACTTGTCATTATCATCTACATTTGTATGATGAACATTTATGACTTATATAATCAGAAAAATGGGGGCACAGATCATGTCTGCCAACCATACTGGACCTGTTTGTGGGTAGGGGCTCTGCCATCTGCCCCAGCCCACAGCCTCCACCCAGGGGCAGGCCTCCGTGGCCACGAGCTGCACTCATGGCCCTGGCCCACAGCTGACAGGCACACAGGCCAGCATCTGGCTTAGAGGCAGCCATCCACTGGCCAGCCAGCAGCCTGGAGCCCTGCTCAGTGAGCAGCTTCCCCTTCTCTCAGGAATTCTGGAGCTAGGAGACTACACTGACTGGGAGCATGGCTGAGGCACGCAGGGTACCAGGAGGCCTGTGCGAAAGAACAGAAAGTGACCTTCTGGCAGCGCACACTAGAGGCAGCGGCGCCGCCCTCCAGGGCCCCTCTGCATGAGCTGCGTGGCAAGCCGAGCCTCTGCTCTTCCTCTGGTTTCCATTCCATTGCCTTTTACCCTAATCATCTACTTGGAAGATTTTCAAACTTGCAGTAAAGCTGAAAGAACAGTACAATGAACATCCCAGATCCTCCACCCAGATCAATCCCTTCTTAATATTTTGCCACACGTGCTTTATCTTCTCCGTCCAGCTACTCACGAACATGTTTTCTAAACCATTTGAAAATCAGTTGCCAACAGGAGCTTCACCCCTAAATGCTTCAGTACGTTTCTTCTAAGAACAAGGACTTTCTCTTATATAACCACAATACCTTCACACACTTATACACCAGCCTAGGCTGTGGGTCTGCACGGACAGATGAAAGACAATACAAATCAAGACAGGGTGTCCAGGCATGGTGGCTCACGCCTGTAATCCCAGCACTTGGGGAGGCTGAGGCAGGCAGATCACTTGAGGCCAGGAGTTCGAGACCAGCCTAGCCAACATGGCTAAACACCATCTTTACTAAAAATACAAAACAGCTGGGCGTGGTAGGGTGTGCCTGTAATCCCAGCTATTCGGGAGACTGAAGCACAAGAATCGCTTGAACCCAGGAGGCGGAGGCTGCAGTAAGCAGAGATTACGCCACTGCACTCCAGCCTGAGTGACAAAGCAAGACTCCCTCTCAAAAAAAGAAAAAAGAAAAAAAGACAAGGTAAAATGTAACATTTTGCACAAGATGCAGAGATTCATTTATAAGCCAGTGAACATTATGTAGATGTAAAGCTGTTCTAGTCATAAAAAGCCATGTCAAAGGTAATGATTGCATATCATTAAGATAGGGTCTTAAAAACACTGGGAGCCCTTACATCTTTATTTTTAACCTCCCTATCTCCCCTTCCCAAAACAATTGCTTCCTTAGCCCTCACTATGTCATGCTTCCGGGCCTGTCATCAGCCATGCTTTTCTCACCACCCCTGAGGGTGGGCTGGCCAACCATAACTCAACCACCAACCACTATATATATATATGTGTCTCGCCCTGTCACCCAGGCTAGAGTGCAGTGGTGCAATCTCAGCTCACTGCTACCTCTGCCTCTTGGGTTCAGGTGATTCTCCTGCCTCAGCCTCCCAAGTAGCTGGGATTTACAGGCACGCACCACCATGCCTGGCTAGTTTTTTGTATCTGTAGTAGAGACAGGGTTTCACCATGTTGGCCAAGCTGGTCTCGAACTCCTGACCTCACAACGCCCACCTCGGCCGGCCTCCACAGTGAGCCACTGTGCCCAGCATTAACTACCTGTTCACAAGAAGAGTAAGAAATGGAATGAAAGGGCCAGGCACGGTGGCTCACGCCTGTAATCCCAGCACTCTGGGGGCTGAAGAACGTGGATCACTTGAGGTCAGGAGTTCAAGACCAGCCTGGCCAACATGGTGAAACCCCATCCTACTAAAAATACAAAAATTAGCCAGGCGAGGTGGCGTGCGCCTGTATCCCAGCTCCTCAGGAGGCTGAGGCAGGAGAATCACTTGAACCCGAAAGGTGGAGGCTGCAGTGAGCTGAGATCGTGCCACTGTACTCCAGCCTGGTGACAGAACAAGACTCCGTCTCAAGAAAAAAAAAAAAAAGGAGATGAAAGGACATGGATAGCTAAGGAGCAGTCAGAGACTACAGTGAAAGCGGAAGTGCTGAACAGCATGGGCCTGAAGCCCATCTCTGACATCTACCACCTGCCAGACCTCGGAAAGTCAAGACACTGCTCTTACTCTGTCTGAATCAGCATAAGATGCTGACAGTCGCACCCATCTCACAAATTCTTTAAATAAAATGAGGTCATTAATTTCCTAAATTAAAACAGATTCCTTGAATTAAATGAGGTAACATCATCTGACACAAAATAAACAATTACCATCATCTTTAATATTCTGAGTCTCACTTGAGATTTTACTATTTCCTGGGTGTTTGTTTTGTTTTGTTTTTGTTTTAAGAGACAGGGTCTTGCTCTGTAGCCCAGGCTGAAGTGCAATGGCATAATCATAACTCACTGTAACCTCCTGGCCTCAGCTGATCCTCCCACCTCAGCTTCCTGAGTAGCTAGGACTACAGGTGTGCACCACCACACCCAGCTAATGTTTAATTTTTTTTTGTAGAGATGGAGTTACACTATGTTGTTCAGGCTGTTCTTGAATTCCTGGCCTCAAGTGATCTTCCTGCCTCAGCCACCCAAAGTGCTGGGATTACAGGCATAAGCCACACTGGTCCTGGGCTAATTCCTGTTTCTTTCTCCACATTTCTTCTGTCCCTTAAACTCCCCAAGCAGGCTGAGATGAGTGTTCAAGCCTGATCTAAGTTTAACAGGAAGATTGTTTTTCAGTTTAAGTTTGTTAAGATTATTGGGCAATTACACAAAATTTGCATCTATTTCACAACCCCTTTATTTCCAATCTAGGTAGCTGCCTCATATTTCATCATTCTAATCAAGAAGAACCTGGAAATTTTAAGTCAAATCCCAGCAAGTCTTGTAGTATACTGATCCTCCCATCTCTTTAAAAGGACCAAAAAATAAAAAAATAAGCAAAACGAAAAAGACTTCTAGACAGCAAAGATTAAAACAAGACTAAGGTTAAAAAAGCACACTTTTTTTAAAAGTCCAAATGCAAACTCTAGAGAGTGTAGGGCTAGTAATTGATGTAATTCTCTTTCCTCAAGAAAAAGAAGAGAGAGACCTTTGTGGAGAGAGCAGGTAAAAAGCTCCACTGAAGATGGAATGGGCCCACAAAGTATCTGTCCCACCTTTCTTCTCTGCGCCCTCGAAAACGTGGGTCCTCGGGATCCCGGGGGAAACGTTCGTCTCCAGGTCTGCGGCCTTCCCATGCCCCCGGAGGGCCTCGGGCTGCACCCCGGCCATCCCCCTCGCTGAATTCCCTGTGATCAGGGGGAAACGGAGGCCCAGGGCCCCCTCGCCTCCACTTCTCTTCTTGCGGTAAAGGTCCTCCTCGCCCCTCAAATTCACGTAACCGGTGGCCAAAGCGCTTGTCAGGGTGGAAGTCATCTGGTCTGCTGAAGTCATCGGGGAAGTCTGGGTGAGGGCCACGCCTATCAGGGGGACCCCTGCAGTCCTGGCCACCCCGGAAAGGCCCCCTCTCGGGCCCATGCTCAGGCCCGCCGCTCTGCTCATGCCGCCTCTCTGACATCGGGCCCATGTGATGATTTGGAGGGCCGCGGGAGTCACCTAAAGGAAACAAAGCTGACTTTTACCATGTCTTCCAGGAAACCTGCCAACACAGGTCTGATCTGTAGCATCTCCACATTTCAGAATACATTCTTTATTGAGAATGGTTTCCCTCCTTGGCTCTCAGCTTAGTTAGGAGACAAATGTCCCTGAGGCATTGTATAATAGAACAGGAGCTTTGGGGTGCAGATTTCAACTTCATCACCCACTAGCTAGGGCAAATTACTCATCTCAAATGAGATCAGCAGTGCCTCTCCATCTCTTAGTTTACACTGGAAAAATGAGAGAGCCTCCTGGGCTTCAGAAGGAGCTTCCTTTGTCTGCCCCTATTCTTTCAGGCATTTCATTAGGGCCACCTGCTCCACATCCAAGGCGGACACAACAGAGGAAATTAATGCTGCAGGCCAGGAAGCGCACCAAGAATTCACCTCTGCACCCATCAACAGGGCGCCACTGCCACCCATGCCATCCCTCCTCCAACCCCAAAAATTCACCTCTGCACCCATCAACAGGGCGCCACTGCCACCCATGCCATCCCTCCTCTAACCCCAAAAATTCACCGCTGTACCCATCAACAGGGCGCCACTGCCACCCATGCCATCCCTCCTCTAACCCCAAAAATTCACCGCTGCACCCATCAACAGGGCGCCACTGCCACCCATGCCATCCCTCCTCTAACCCCAAAAATTCACCTCTGCACCCATCAACAGGGTGCCACTGCCACCCATGCCATCCCTCCTCTAACCCCAGCTTGTTGCACTTGATTCCTCTGTAAGGTACGTGCAGTCCCGGCCTCTCAAACACCTGCCTGGTGACCACCCTGCTGGGCTCAGGGTCGGGGTTTTCCGCACCTCTCTATGAATGTTGTTCCTCATCTACAATATTCTCACCATGCTTTGAAGACAGTGTTTGGAATCCCACTAAAGTTTTCTAAAATATTTGAAAATATGTACCACAGTGAAAGTACTGAATAAAGATGGAAAGATGCCAGTTAAATGTGTGATGGTTAACTTAGTTCACCTCCTAACTTGGAAGGGACTGTTTTCCCAGCTACTGAACTACTGCAGTTTTTGTAAATGTTTACCTATTTTTGGTCAACATACAGTTTAAATCAAGCACTTTTTAAAAGTAGGTAGTAAAAGGATACTCTTGATTCTAAAAACAAAAACTGTGTTTTTAAAGTGAAACTCCTCCAATAGCCCAGTTTATGCCTTTTACTGCTTTTCCCTGGCAATAAAGACAAACCCCTCCTGTACCCCAGCCAGCCATAATTCTCACCTCCCCGCCAACAGCATCCCTCCTCTTTCTTTTCTTTCCTTTTCTTTTTCTTTTTTTTTCTTTTTTTTTGAGACAGAGCCTTACTCTGTCACCCAGGCTGGAGTGCAGTGGCATGATCTCAGTTCACTGCAACCTCCACCTTACGGATTCAAGTGATTCTCCTGCTTCAGCCTCCCGAGTAGCTGGGATTACAGGTACTACGCCTGGCTAATTTTTGTATTTTTAGTAGAGACAGGGTTTCACCATGTTGGCCAGGCTAGTCTTGAACTCCTGACCTCAAGTGATACATCCAGTCAGCCTCCCAAAGTGCTGGGATTACAGGCATGTGTCACTGTACCCGGCCCCTCCCTTTTCATTTTCATTCATTTCTATTGGCTATTTCAATTCTTCCTTACCATGCAATATATATAAAATGCTTGGAAATCTCAGGATAAAAATGTGCCATTAAAGGAGTCTCTCTTTTCCAGCTCTTTTCCGTCTGTCTCATTTACCCGTCCTCTCCCCTCTACTCAGCAGTTTGCAAAGATCCTAGCTCCATTTCCTTCTGGTAGACAGGCTCCTTCACTTCTCAGTGTGTTCCTGCAGCTAATGGCTTCTTCACTGACATGATGTTGTCTGAACTTAGTGTAATCTCAGAAACAGCAGACCTTTGGAGTAAGGAAGCTAAACATATTCCGTTTGGACTTACCTATGAATATTAATCCTCCCATTACCTCTATTTGTTTAAAAGTACCCTGCTCTTCAAGGAAAGAAACCCACCACTACAAATTAGAAGGGATGTGGCCACCAGTGATGGGGCGGCGGCGGCGGTTATTCCAGTAGGGGATGGCAGGGCCACTTTCTCGGCTCTCCCTTCTCCCTTTGGTCCCTGGGAGGAGAAAGGAGGAAGAGAAAGAAAGGGGGCGGGGGATAAAGAGAACAGGAAAAGAGCAAGGATGAGAGGGAAGGAGGTGGAGACAGACACAGGGCAGGGAGAGGAAGAGAGGCAGCTCTCAGTTTGCTGATGGCGATAACTTGGGGGGTAAAAGACTCTCCTTTTGTTTCTCTAGTTCCCTGTGGGCCACCTTCCTTCCGTAGAGCCTCTACTACCGCTTCCACACAACGGGAAAGCAGTAAACACTCCAGTTCCCTTATCTCTTTCTTACCTCTAATATCACACATCAATTCCAGATTAGCATAAATTCACAAAGTCCCAGGGCTGTAATGCTGACAAGAACTTTTCTTAATTGGATAAAATCGGGGCAAGAATCTTAACATGCACTACCCAGTGCTGTGGGCTTAGCCAATTAAAACTGAGAGAGTAAAGTTCTGGGAAGGGCAACCTCTGCGGTCCTCCTGATTCTCCGAGTTGTGGTTTCTCCCTGCTATGAAGTGTGTGTCGAACATAACACAGTGTTTCCTCACTCCCCTCCATCCACACTCCGAGTCACCCCCTCCAACTCTCCCCAACAGCGTGCTGCCTACCACGCTCCTGCTCCAGCTCCGGAAGGATTAACTCTAAACTTCCAAACAGCCCCACATCTCAATACTAATCATTCTCATCTCTTTCCTTTTCATATCAACAACCTGAGGAACCACATATGGGTAGAGTGCTTTCTTCTTTTCAAATGGTGCACAACTACATAACCAGCTAAAGAATTCAATATATGACAGGATTTGGGAGGACACGGTGTGATAATAAAAGCACTGTCAAAAAATTTAAGCAGAAACAATTCATCTCTTCAGGATGGTAGAAACATACATATGCACTCAGTGAGCACAGGAACCACCTGCATTGGCAACAGATGGGCAAGGCCAGCCCTGCCACACAGGCACGACTGCTGGAGCCTGCTCGGGTGCCTTCACTGTCAGCTTCTGGGGTGAGGGGCTTACTTCCTCTGGCCAGCGCTGCTGCCTACTAAACAGATCTAAGAAAACAACCAAAGACAAAGTTCCTACCTGAATGACCATGCCCTTATTTTGCCGAGAGGTTCAAATGACCAGTCTATCAAAGACTGACCAACAAAACTATTTACTGTAAACTGTGCACAAAGGTGGTAGAATATAATATTTTATTCAGCTGAGCAGATACTTACCTTTGTTGGGGCCAGGTCCTTGTCCAGGGTTCAGAGGAGGAATGCGACCTTGTGCTCCCTGCTGCCCTAGGCCTGGTATCAGGGGTGGGGGGCCTGTGCTCTGTCCTTCCTGAAAATATGTTTTTAAAGTGAGGGTATGAAATCACAGGCTTGTGCTACATAAATAGCGATTGTATCATAACATGACAACATAAAAACACCCAGTAAATATTTAGCTAGTGAGATGACAGCAACATTGTCCTTAAATCAGGAGAAAAGAGATACCTCTCGTACTATAATAATTTTTTTAAAACACCTGTATTTTAAACCTGTTGACAACTTTTATTTAAAATTAGATCTTTACTTGTAATGCCAAAAAAGAGCATTAATGGAATGTCAGAAATCCTAACACAGTAACACTAAATTAAACCAATTAAAACAACTGGTTTAAGTAACTGGTCTGGTTAATGTGAAGCAAGTTATATTTCAGCATATAAGGAAAAAGAGCACAAATATTCATCAGGCAACTTCTGAGATCTGAAATGCACTACAAAGTATCAGATCTTCAGACTCATTCTACCAGTATTTCTATAGGTCAATTAAAATTTCAGAATCATGCTTTCCATGTATAAAATCTTTTACTACATGGTACAATAAAAAATCTCATCGAATTGTCCCAGAAACTCAGGCCTGTCCTTGTGACTCTGACATGTTTCAGTTATAACACAGTAGCTAAAGTTCACATTTTTTTAATCCTCCAAAATGAAAACTGTTAATTTACTACCAGAAAGTTAGGAAAACAGCTTATAATAAATATTATACACACATACAACTGAGCAGTAAATTAATAAAATATTTAATACTTCAAGATTTAGGGCAATTTAGAATGGCAATCCTCTATTTAATTCATCCTAACTTCTGAGAAGTGCTGAATAAAAATCTGGAAGTAACTCAGATGCCATCAGATTCCCCATTGCTATGACACTTTTAGGTTCTGGAAGATCTACTTTAGAATAGTAGCTGTCTCTTATACACATCTGGATAAAAATGTGCCATTAAAGGAGTCTCTCTTTTCCAGCTCTTTTCCATCTGTCTCATTTACCCGTCCTCTCCCCTCTACTCAGTAGTTTGCAAAGATCCTAGCTCCATTTCCTTCTGGTAGACAGGCTCCTTCACTTCTCAGTGTGTTCCTGCAGCTAATGGCTTCTTCACTGAAATGATGTTGTCTGAACTTAGTGTAATCTCAGAAACAGCAGACCTTTGGAGTAAGGAAGCTAAACATATTCCGTTTGGACTTACCTATGAATATTAATCCTCCCATTACCTCTATCTGTTTAAAAGTACCCTGCTCTTCAAGGAAAGAAACCCACCACTACAAATTAGAAGGGATGTGGCCACCAGTGATGGGGCGGCGGCGGCGGTTATTCCAGTAGGGGATGGCAGGGCCACTTTCTCGGCTCTCCCTTCTCCCTTTGGTCCCTGGGAGGAGAAAGGAGGAAGAGAAAGAAAGGGGGCGGGGGATAAAGAGAACAGGGAAAGAGCAAGGATGAGAGGGAAGGAGGTGGAGACAGACACAGGGCAGGGAGAGGAAGAGAGGCAGCTCTCAGTTTGCTGATGGCGATAACTTGGGGGGTAAAAGACTCTCCTTTTGTTTCTCTAGTTCCCTGTGGGCCACCTTCCTTCCGTAGAGCCTCTACTACCGCTTCCACACAACGGGAAAGCAGTAAACACTCTAGTTCCCTTATCTCTTTCTTACCTCTAATATCACACATCAATTCCAGATTAGCATAAATTCACAAAGTCCCAGGGCTGTAATGCTGACAAGAACTTTTCTTAATTGGATAAAATGGGGGCAAGAATCTTAACATGCACTACCCAGTGCTGTGGGCTTAGCCAATTAAAACTGAGAGAGTAAAGTTCTGGGAAGGGCAACCTCTGCGGTCCTCCTGATTCTCCGAGTTGTGGTTTCTCCCTGCTATGAAGTGTGTGTCGAACATAACACAGTGTTTCCTCACTCCCCTCCATCCACACTCCGAGTCACCCCCTCCAACTCTCCCCAACAGCGTGCTGCCTACCACGCTCCTGCTCCAGCTCCGGAAGGATTAACTCTAAACTTCCAAACAGCCCCACATCTCAATACTAATCATTCTCATCTCTTTCCTTTTCATATCAACAACCTGAGGAACCACATATGGGTAGAGTGCTTTCTTCTTTTCAAATGGTGCACAACTACATAACCAGCTAAAGAATTCAATATATGACAGGATTTGGGAGGACACGGTGTGATAATAAAAGCACTGTCAAAAAATTTAAGCAGAAACAATTCATCTCTTCAGGATGGTAGAAACATACATATGCACTCAGTGAGCACAGGAACCACCTGCATTGGCAACAGATGGGCAAGGCCAGCCCTGCCACACAGGCACGACTGCTGGAGCCTGCTCGGGTGCCTTCACTGTCAGCTTCTGGGGTGAGGGGCTTACTTCCTCTGGCCAGCGCTGCTGCCTACTAAACAGATCTAAGAAAACAACCAAAGACAAAGTTCCTACCTGAATGACCATGCCCTTATTTTGCCGAGAGGTTCAAATGACCAGTCTATCAAAGACTGACCAACAAAACTATTTACTGTAAACTGTGCACAAAGGTGGTAGAATATAATATTTTATTCAGCTGAGCAGATACTTACCTTTGTTGGGGCCAGGTCCTTGTCCAGGGTTCAGAGGAGGAATGCGACCTTGTGCTCCCTGCTGCCCTAGGCCTGGTATCAGGGGTGGGGGGCCTGTGCTCTGTCCTTCCTGAAAATATGTTTTTAAAGTGAGGGTATGAAATCACAGGCTTGTGCTACATAAATAGCGATTGTATCATAACATGACAACATAAAAACACCCAGTAAATATTTAGCTAGTGAGATGACAGCAACATTGTCCTTAAATCAGGAGAAAAGAGATACCTCTCGTACTATAATAATTTTTTTAAAACACCTGTATTTTAAACCTGTTGACAACTTTTATTTAAAATTAGATCTTTACTTGTAATGCCAAAAAAGAGCATTAATGGAATGTCAGAAATCCCAACACAGTAACACTAAATTAAACCAATTAAAACAACTGGTTTAAGTAACTGGTCTGGTTAATGTGAAGCAAGTTATATTTCAGCATATAAGGAAAAAGAGCACAAATATTCATCAGGCAACTTCTGAGATCTGAAATGCACTACAAAGTATCAGATCTTCAGACTCATTCTACCAGTATTTCTATAGGTCAATTAAAATTTCAGAATCATGCTTTCCATGTATAAAATCTTTTACTACATGGTACAATAAAAAATCTCATCGAATTGTCCCAGAAACTCAGGCCTGTCCTTGTGACTCTGACATGTTTCAGTTATAACACAGCAGCTAAAGTTCACATTTTTTTAATCCTCCAAAATGAAAACTGTTAATTTACTACCAGAAAGTTAGGAAAACAGCTTATAATAAATATTATATACACATACAACTGAGCAGTAAATTAATAAAATATATAATACTTCAAGATTTAGGGCAATTTAGAATGGCAATCCTCTATTTAATTCATCCTAACTTCTGAGAAGTGCTGAATAAAAATCTGGAAATAACTCAGATGCCATCAGATTCCCCATTGCTATGACACTTTTAGGTTCTGGAAGATCTACTTTAGAATAGTAGATAATTTGTTTTAGCTAGTTAGTTGAGTTCAGGGAACCCAATGGTCATCTTTACATTAGGGATTCCTGGTGGTATTTGAAAAACCAAAACAGATTGTGCTTTCTACATCCGTAGCATCCCCTTTCTCCAAGTGTCTCAGGGAGTCAACATTCGCTTACTCACTCACTTTTGGTCCACAATGGACCAAAAGTGAGTTTTCAGGGACACAACTCAGTTATTCATACCCAAATAATGCCTCCAGACTAAGAACTTGAGAAAAGCATAAAATGCACATAGCTGAGCAGTATTACATCTATTTATGCTCACGCAATTCTTTTTGTAATTCACTCCCCCAAGCAACCTGAACTTCACAGTATCTCTCAAGCACAAGCTCAGCGAATGAGCAATAAAAATTGGCTAACAAAAACAGAGTCCTCAAAAAAGGAGAATTTCTACAGAAATGCTCCTTCCTGCAAATACTGTTACATGAGAGCTGAAAACAACTTGAGCAGAGTTTCATCCAAAGGGTCACCATTTCCAGAATGCTCAGCTCAATTCTGGAATCACAGGTCTCGTTTATTTCTATTCACTGTAATAAACAGAGTGAGGTATACAGTCTATAGTATACTCATGGTTAAATACTCCATCCTATCTCTTCAAAGCAGAGTTGGTGACTCAGTGGCTGGCAGGCCCATGGAACACCAGGCTGCAATGTAAAGGGCCCGGAAAAGGAGGCATGACAGCCTCAGAGCCGACCACCATGTAAAACATGCTTCCTCCTCAGGGTCACAGCTCTCCTGGAGCCCTGCGACAATTATCAACTGTACTCAAATGAGAGTTGACCTTTTCTGGAAGAAACCCTATTACCAAAAAAAAGAAAAAAGGTGAGAAGTAAAAATGAATACTGAGATGGACTTAATGGGAGTATAACCTAACTCATCATTCTTATGATTTCCTTCTTCAGCCAGGATGCTAGTATCTTAAGCTACTGCCACTACTTAATAAGTATTTATATCCAGCTGTGACCCTTTTCCACACTACTCAGCAGTATCGCTTCTGTGCAGAGCGTATTTTCCCAGTGTGGTAATGCCTGTAAGTTGGAAATGAGTAATACCTGGTTGAAGGGGGCCCGGGGCCCATCACCTAGCAGAGGCGTTTTCTGTTGCTGGAATGGTATAGGCCCTTGAGATGGATGTGGCCCTCTTGCTGGGTTCTGCTGTCCCTGAGGTCCGGGGGGTCCTTGCATGCCACCCTGGGGTGGAGGTCCTAAAGAGCCCTGGGGTGGCCCCTGCTGACTTTGTGAGCCTGGAGGCCCTCGCAGTTCCTGGGGAGGTCCCAGCATTGATCCTTGGGGCGGAGGCCCCTGCATGCCTCGGATCTCCTGAGGACCTCTCATTTCCTGAGGGCCGTGTCCCAGCAGTCCACTCGGAGGGTGAGGTCCTCTCATCTCTTGAGGCGGGTGACCCATCATCATCCCTTGGGGAGCAGGACCCTGGTTCTCCCGGGGGCCTGGAGGCCCCTGCATTCCTCTTGGATTCAATCCCATCAGAGGTCCCTGAGACACAGGACCTTGGATCCCTTGAGACCCTGGCCCGCCTTGGATCCCATGAGGATGAGGAGGTCCTTGCATTCCTCTGGGACCAGGTGGTCCCTGCATACCTTGAGTACCCGGAGGCCCCTGTGGGCCCAAGTGACCCTGAGGGCCAGGTGGACCTTGGGGGCCTATGTGACCCTGTGGGCCAGGTGGACCCTGAGGACCCATATGACCTTGAGGACCAGAACTACCTTGTGGTCCAGGTGGCCCTTGAGGTCCCAAAGGGCCATGAGGTCCAGGATGCCTCTGCATTCCTTGGGGCCCATGCATGTCCTGAGGCCGTGGCAACCCCTGGGGCGGGCCCTGGGGTCCCTGTGGTCCCATGAATCCTTGAGGCCCCCCACCTCCCTGATGCAGTGGAGGACCTTGTGGTCCCATTTGTCCCTGGGGTCCAGGAGGCCTAAACTGTCCCTGTGGACCTGGAGGCCCCATTTGAGCCATGTTCATTGGCATCTGCTGAGATGGATGGGGCTGTTGAAAACCTTGAGGAATCTGAGACATTGGACCTTGTCCTGGAAAAGGCTGGGGTCCAAGGAGAGGGGTGCCAGATGAGGGAGGAGGCTGAATTTGCTCAACTTGTTTCTGTGCAAGTCTTTCAATTTTAAGTTGCTGGAAAGAAAGAAAGAAAAAAGCATGTTGAATAAATAGGCCAGAACCCTTGAAAATGACAATATTGCTGTCATGTATTCCATTAGGGGACTCTTAAAATAAACATAAAAACTGCTCAAACTCTTCATTCTCCAGTGGTAATTAGGGTCCATGCAACACTCAAGCACTGTAAGGAGTTTTAGGTTCTTTCTCATTCTCTTTAAGTCCTGGGACACAACAGTAAGGATTTTTTTTTCCTTATTTTTTTTTTTCTGTCCCCCAAGCTGGAGTGTAGTGGTGCGATCATGGTTCACTACAGCCTCACCCTCCTGGACTCAAGCGATCCTCCCACCTCGGCCTCCGGAGCAGCTGGGACTACAGGCACGTGCCACCGCACCCAGCTAATTATTATCATCATCATTATTATTATTATTAGTAGTAGTAGTAGTAGTAGAGATAGGGTCTTGCTGTATTGCCCAGGCTGATCTCAAGTAGAGATAGGGTCTTGCTGTATTGCCCAGGCTGATCTCAAACTCCTGGGTTCAACTGATCCTCCTGCCTCACCTCCCAAAGTGCTGGGATTACAGGCATGAGCCACTGTGCCTGGCCTAGTCAGGATTATTTATGTCCATCTTGATCAGGGAAAGCCCAATAATTCACCACTTTCATCATTCTTGGTAGCTAACACAGGTAGGAAAAATAAGAACAAGCTACCTGCTATATGAGCTGACAAAAAAGAAAAAGTCTTTCATAAATAGGTGAATTCAAATTAAAACTATGTTGGCTTTATCTTTTCAATTTAAAATGTATATTTAACTTAGATCTACTCACTGCCCCACTAATTCCGTTTTTGTTGTTGTTATTGTTGTTTTTGAGGCAGAGTCTCACTTTGTGGTGCAGGCTGGAGTGCAGTGGTGAGATCTCAGCTCACTGCAACCTTTGCCTCTGGAGTTCAAGTGATTCTCCTGCCTCAGCCTCCCATGGTCACTGGGACTACAGGCATGCAACCACCATGCCCGGCTAATTTTTGTATTTTCAGTAGAGGTGGGGTTTCACCAGGTTGACCAGGCTGGTCTTGAACTCCTGATCTCAGGTGATCTGCCTGCCTCGACCTCCTAAAGTGCTGGGATTACAGGTGTGAGCCACCACGCCTGACCCTAATTGGGTTTTAAAAGTCCAAGATATGACTCAAGGAAGTCACTTTAAAAAAAAAAGTTACTCGGACGTGATGGTGCGTGTATGTAGTCTCTGCCACTCAAGAGGCTTAATGTGGGAGGAGCACTTGAGCCTGAGAGGCAGAGGTTGTAGCGAGCCATGATCGCACCACTGCATTCCAGCCTGGGTGACAGGGCATGACTCTGTCTCTAAAATAAAATAAAATAAATAAAACAAAATACATAACAACACATTTTTTAAAATTTTATGAAACAGGATTCTTTTGGAAACTAGTCTTCTAGCATAGCAAGAGGAAATGGCGGTGCTTGTCAGACCATTGGAGAGTCCCTTCCCTTTTCCTTAAGAGCATATCAATAAAAATGCCACCACTACCCTCCTAGCTCATCTTCAATTCCCCCCTAAAGAGCTTCACACACCTCCAGAAGTTGTGGGTTAGTATACTGTAATGTAGCCATTTCTTGCTCAATTTCTGCTTGTGTTTTTTTCTTCTCTTCCAATTTAATGTCTTCTTTTCTGTCATTCAGCACCTCATTTGGAGCAGGAATTGGAACTTTATTTTGCATCCAAGCCTTGGGAAAGAAGAGAATACTAAAATATACCCTAAGTATGAAAATCACAATGATAAAATGAGAAAACCACTCTAGAATGTCATCTGCTCAATCTAACCTCCGAACGGTCTTTCTTTATACCTTTTCTCCATGACTCAAGTACATGACTCATGCTAATTCTTACTGACATATACTAGGTAGAAATTACTATGGTGATAAAAGCTGCAAGATACTGCATGTTATTAAGAATGCAAAGCTTGCCAGCCTTTTCACAGGGTACATGCCCTTTGTGTTGAGGGGACAATTAAAGCAGAAGATAGATAAACAATGGAGAAGAGAATCAGCATGCTCCCATACTCCCTCTGCTCTGTGCCTTTCTTCTATTTCCTCTCATAGCATGGATGATAATAAGCAGGTGAGGACAGAACAGAGAAGACTGATAACAAACTCAATACAACTGCAAAGCAGTAGATGAGAACCATGTCTAACAGTGCATGAATATGGGAAAAATGCTCCAGTATAGAAACACCTTCAACGGTGAGATAATCCAAGAGAAATGTCAAACTAACCAACCAAAACCTCTCTGCGTGGATGAGGTGGAATCACTTTTACTTACCTGCTGGAACTGAGCAGGAATGGGTTTAGCATAAGGAACTTTCTTCTGAGGTACTTTTTTCTGATCCTTTTGCATCACTTCCTCCATCCCCCAGTCTAAACCTGGAATTGTCATTTCAATTTCATTTGATTCATCTTTCCCTGTAACCATAAAGAAAAGTGGTTTGCCTCTTTTTTTTTTTTAATTATTATTATACTTTAAGTTGTAGGGTACATGTGCATAACGTACAGGTTTGTTACATATGTATACTTGTGCCATGTTGGCGTGCTGCACCCATCAACTCGTCATTTACATCAGGTATAACTCCCAATGCAATCCCTCTCCCCGCCTTTGCCTCTTAAAGAAATTGGCCACTTGATCAATGAACACATTGGAAGAACAGATTTTAAGTATTATGCCGTTTGTATAATTTTTATCAACATTTCTCAACATAAATCATTTTGGTATTTCAATATATTTATCAGGAAGATAAACAGGTCAAGAAAAAAATTTATAAAAATAAAATGTATCGTGTAACTTCTCTTACCCATCTGTTCTTGTTCCATAGCTAATTTTAGTTGTTCTGGTATTCCCATTCCTGGAATTACTGCCAGGCTATTAGGTTCAAGGTCATCTATAAATAGTAATACACCATTGTCAATAGAGACTTTATAAAAGTAGCGACTGATAAAATTAATGCTTTATAAAAATGAATGTCACCGATGATTTATAAATAAATCTACTATAAAATTAAAATTCATTTTGTATAATCTTCCCAACATCTAACACTTCTATAACAGAATACCAGATTTCAAAGAAGGACAGATGTGCAAGAGTCTCACCATATTCTACTCCATCTTCAGACATTCCAGGTAAAAGGTTTAGATTATATCGATCTCGCATTTTATCACCTGGTCGGTTTCGAGTCCAGAATTTGCTGTAAAAATAATTAGAGGAGAAGAGAAGCACGGTTTCAGTGTCTTTCTGGGCACTTAACAGTACTAGGCAGACCCTTGGTAAACACAACAAGTTTTTACAATTTGTTTCTTCTACAAATTTAAAATGTGAGGTCATACACTTTGGCTCACATCTGTAATCCCAGCACTTTGGGAGGTTGTGGCAGGAGGATTAAGTCCAGGAGTCCAAGACTAGCCTGGGCAATACAGCAAAACCCTGTCTCTACAAAATAAAAATCAAAAAGTTAGCTGGGTGTGGTGGCACACACCTGTAGTCTCAGCTACTCAGGAGGCTAAGGAGGGAAGATGGCTTGAGCCCAGGAGTTTGAGGCTGCAATGAGCTGTGTGATCTCACCACAGCACTCCAGTCGGGGTGACAGAATAAGACTTTGTCTCTTAAAATAATAATAAAAATAAGAGTAAAATGTGGGGCCGGGCAAGGTGGCTCACGCCTGTAATCCCAGCACCTTGGGAGGCTGAGGCAGGAGGATTGCTTAAGCCCAGGAGTTCGACATCAGCCTGGGCAACACGGTGAAACCCCACCTCTACAAAAAATGCAAAAATTAGCCAGGTGTGGTGGTGTGCGCCTATAGTCTCAGCTACTCAGGAGGCTGAGGTAGGAGGATCACCTGAGCCCAGGGAGGTTGAGGCTACAGTGAGCTGAGACCGCACCATTGCATGCCAGCCTGGGCAGAGACCCTGTCTCAAAGAAAAAAAAAAAAGGAAAACTTTTAAGTCAGAAGGCAAAACAAAATTTGAATAGCCAAAACCATATTCAATACCCAATCTCTTTATTGCAATATAAGGGTTTGTAAACCACTACAAAAATGTTCCCAAGAATAAGTTGGAATATAAATTAATCTATCAATCAACCAATAAAAATAAACCCATACAGTATTTATTTCCTGTTGCTCCATATAAAGCTTTGCTATTTCAATATAAAGCTTACCTAGTATGGTCATTTGAGCCTGAGCAGAGAATATGCCCAAGAGGATGCCAGGCCAGACTCCAGATCATCCCTTCGTGGGCCATCTCCATCCCACCCACTTCCTTCTCTACCCTGCAACAGCACCAAAGAGAGAAGACTTTTTCACAAAAGTTACCCAGCTCCTCCCTCCCCCTCGAAAAAGACATTTTCTGTTACCCTTAAAACGAAGCTACCAAAGCCTGGACTTGGACTCTGGTGAATCCCACATGTCTCAGGGGTACTGGCTTGTCATTGCCAAAGGACATTTACCCTTTCATCCAAAGAGCACTTCATGGGGGAAAGGCTGCAAGCATTTAGAAACTAGGAAATCTATTTTATTCCTCCTTAATGACTTCCATAGCCACAAACAGAGGTACATTTTCTATTCCAGGCTGGATTTAGAATTGAAAACTGCAAGCAGTCTCTGATATAGGATATATGAACACTCAAAAAAGTTACAAAACTATCATGTCTGCACACATTCAGGTGCTCTCTTCACAAAATACACGACTTTTTCACATACTAAATCTTACATACCCAACATGCCAGAATAACAAAGAGCCATCAGAGCCTCCACTGGCAAACAGTCCTTCATGAACAGGGTGCCAGGCCACAGCTGCAGAACACAGACAGGGGAAAAGACACGGCGGTCAGGATCTGAGAGTGCCACAGCTGCCCTTGTCAAAGAGAAGCGTCTCACAGCCACTGACCTGTGGCTTCTTTCTTATGACCTCGGAAGACTTGAAGCTCTTCTTTTAGGTTTCTGATATCAAAAAGTTTACAGAGATGATCACGTGATGCTGTGAGTAGCCAATTGCCATTAAGGTTTAATTTCACTTCCATTACTGTGTTTTTATGGGCGTGACTAGAAACAAAGTATCAAAAAAAAAAAAAAGTCAGAATTCAAAACAAGTATAAATATAATGACCATTTTTGATGAAAAGCGAATGGATCAAGATGGCAAGAGGTTCGGCCTAGAAGCAATAAAGCCTGTAACATTAAAGGATCACAGTTTTAAACACTCTTAAAAGAAACAGGTCAAGGACAGAAATAATATGCACTGCCCAGACATAGACAGCTCTCATCAACCAGTTAAAACAGCAGCAGAGGCTGGGCGCGGTGGCTCACGCCTGTAATCCCAACACTTTGGGAGGCCGAGGCAGGTGGATCACCTGAGGTCAGTTCAAGACCAGCCTGGCCAACATGGTGAAACCCAGACTCTACTAAAAATACAAAAATTTGCCAGGCGTGATGGCGCATGTCTGTAGTCCTAGCTACTCAGGAGGCTGAGGCAGGAGAATCGCTTGAACCCAGGAGGTAGAGGTTGCAGTGAGCCAAGACCGCGCCAATGCACTCTAGTCTGGGTGACAGAGTGAGACTCTGTCTCAAAATAATAATAATAATAATAATAATAATAATAATAATAATATAGCAGCAGAGCTTCCACTGAACAGTAAAATTTATCCATGAAGCAGGGGAAGCACATGAACACAGAAATTAATATTCAATAAAGCTCATTACATTTCAAAAATTCCATAAAGTTTCTCTAATTAAGACAAAGCATAAAAATGGACTGGAAAGTTTGAAACTTAATTTGAACTAAAGACAATGCAACAACCCTTGGCTTGCACAATGGACATATCCAAGGGAAAATTCACAAGGCATTCCAGGTTGGCATGGCCATTGGGGTTGTACAACAAAGCAGCCTTGCTCCAACCAATTCACTTTGAATATGGTCCTCTTCCCAGTGGGAAAGACCAGGAAATGGATGCTTCGTCAAAAAAACGTTAACATATGCATGTAGTTGTGAATGTTCACAAATAACTGAAAGAGAAAGCTAGATTACATAGCTTACATAAGTAAGCACATCGGACAAAAAATGAGAACTGGTTCAAAACCAGAGGAAAACCCTCTCGAAATAGACGATGTGAGATGGAGAAGGCTGGGCCGTGTCTAGTAAGGGGCACACGCATCCACTCCTCACAGTGCCACAAGGTATTCTGACGACAGACAATGGGCTAGAATAGTAACCATCTCCCTCCTCATCCTCCTCCCCACCCCCATATAACAACCAAATTAAACTTAGGTCTACATGGCAGGACAGAAACAAGCCTTACTTCATTAAGAGTTCAGAGATGAATCATACTTAATCAATAAGAAGTCTACAGATCCAAGTCCATCTGTTGCCTAAATGACTTTTCCAGAAATACATAAGAGAAAACAAAGCTAAAAGTTAAAGGATACACTGCTTTGCTCCCCTTTGTTCAGAGGCCAAAGTGAGGTTCCTATCACTTACAGTGTTGCAAGGCTCTGCCCAGTCTTGGGATCCCAGAACTTGATTGGCTGTTGACTATCTTTACTTCCTGAAACAACTAACCCTTTGGTTGGATGCCAGTCTACACATTTCACATCAGCACCATGCCCTGTCGGAAACAAGTTAGGATTAAAACCTAATTAGTTATATGCATGTAAAGCAATTTAAACCAAAGTAGAGAAACCTAGTAAATGTTTTGCTCTCAGTGCTCATTCAACTTAAAACTTTTTTTGTGAAGACTCTTTGGCCTCTGTGTCTGGAAGTTTTTCAGATACAGTATCCTCTCCTCCTATGTCAAGACACACAGGAGCCAGTCCTCTTCTCCTGGAGCCAAGTGCATCTTCCCACCTACTTGCTGGGAGGTCAGTCGAGGCTTTTGGAGGCTGACCTCTCAAGACCCCATTATGTAAAGCTTTTGAAGCATCTCATGTTGTTCCCGATTACCCTGATTCCAGGGCACAATCTCTGTCACTCACTTCAGTTGTCCCACTTGGTGATAGTTCTTACAGACGAACTTGATTCAACCTGAATTTAGGACTTTGGGACCACCATTTAGTAATCTAGGACACCACTTTCTAGATGGAATGACAGGAAAAGCCAGCTTTCAGCTCCTGTTTACTGAAATGCAGGAGAAATACACTCTTTGCTTGATTCACACATGTTGTGACAGTTAGATGAGGTAATAATAACAGCTATCCTACTGCAGGCTTGCTACATTTTAGGCAGTGTAATGAGCACATGTAAGCATCACCTTTTTAAATCTTCACAAAATCCTGAGGAAAGTATTAGCATTATCTCCATTTTATAAGTGAAGAAATAGAAGGGCTGGAGGGGTTAAATAACACATCCTAGATCCCAAAGTCAGTCAGCAAGAACAGGAGCGAGTCTCTGAGCCTGGTCCGTGGGATTCCAGGGATGGTTACTTCAGTAACCATCGTGCTAGAGCATAAGGTCACTTCACAAGTGTAATAGATTAACTTACTAAAAGTCACAAACGTGAAAGTCAGTTTGCAAATTTGAAAAAGATGGGTATGATTTTTGACGAACTGGATGCTGTAGAAAGCCCCAAGAATATTTTACATAACGAATGAACTAAGCAGCAGGTGAAGAGTGAGGAAGAACATTCAGAGCTTCCTTCTCTGCCCTGGATCAAATCCAGCTTCTGTGAAGTTCTGAGGTGGAAACAAGGAAGGATACGGAAGAATAGAGACAAAGGGAAGTGAAGTGGGAAAGAAGAAATGGGTTAGAGGCACCGAAAGTGATTGGTACCCGTTCATAAGGGGAGACATTTGGGTCTCAAATGGACATAGGTTTCTCCCAACACAATACCCCATACTGGCAAGCATGTGGGGAGGTAACAAACAATCTGGAGAACAGTTTGGCTGTGTGTATCAAAAGTATGAGAAAGTGCATCTCCTACAACCCAATAATCTCATGTCTTAGATTTTTATCATGAGGAAATAATGGATGTGCAAAAGGATTTGTCTGCAAGGACATTTACTAATTTATTTTTAATAGAACACAAATATATTACAAAATAAATTGCAGTGTGGCATATGTACTTAAAGGAATGTGATGCACCTATTATAAACAACCCTATAGATGATTTAATGGCATGATTAAAATGTTTGAAATTTATTAATAAAAAAAATACACCAGTGTATACCATCACTGTAAAAGGCCAACAGTCAATAACATGAGTGACTGTGTGAGCTTATCTAAATAAAAGAAAAAAGCCAGGAGTCTAGACACCAAATTGTTAACAGAAATAATATTAAGCTGGAAGGTGGTATTGACTCTCTCTCCCCATGTTTATTCTATATTTTTATATTTTCTACAATGAACATATTTTGTAACTGAGATCTGAGGATGGGAAAGGGGAAGAGAGGTTTTGCTGTTGCTTTGTCTTTTAAAAAGAAAAATAACTGAAGATGGAATAATTGAAATATAAATACACTTCAGTCTCCCTTGTCCCTTGTTTGCCTTAAGAAATGTTAATTAATGATTTGCCCCTGAAAAGGTATGGCCAGGGAATTTTAAAACTCTATGGGCTATTGTCACTCAAAAATAAGTATTATGTATAGCTATGTACGCATTAATCAATCAAATTTGGGATTATAGGAAATGCCTGGGAAAGCAGTTTCAAATTACAACGCACTATATGAAAAGTTCATATTCTTAAGAGCCATCTCTACCCTCATCTTCTCTGGGACACGTTTATTACATAAAGAACGTATGTCTGTTTAGTTTTAAGATATGTTTAAAGAAGCATACGTAAAAACAAAAAACTATGAACCCAAAAAGGAACCACAAAATAAATTTCAGCTGCTTTAATTTTGTTTTCTAATGTTCTCTAAAATTTATTAAAATTTAAGCAAGTGAGGAATCTCATGAATTTACCCATGTTCATACACATCACAAATATAAATCAAACTGGTCCTGATTCTTGGATATAATTTTATTTATCACTCTTCTTAATAAAACAAACAATACTAGCAAGCCCATATACTTAAGTGTAGTGTTATTCTAAGCGAAGTCTGTGTAGTGACTCATTTTACATCTGAAGACTGTAAAGCGCAGACAGATTAAAGAACTTGCTTGGGACCACACTGATGATATGGGGCAGAGCAGAGATCTGGATGCAGGGAGGCCCCAGAGCCTCTGCTCTTAAGGACTATGTGATACTGCTTTCTTAGATACGAAAAGGTTAATGTAAGAATTACAAGAGCAGAAAAAACAAAACTGTGTCACTTCCTATTTGCTTCTCTATACATACTCAGTGCAGAATGGTACCTAGCAGACAGTGAATTGGAACACGGAGAGACTATTCTCTTTTTTTGAGACGGAGTCTCGCTCTGTTGCCCAGGCTGGAGTGCAGTGGCGTGATCTCGGCTCACTGCAAGCTCCGCCTCCCGGGTTCACGCCATTCTCCTGCCTCAGCCTCCCGAGTAGCTGGGACTACAGGCGCCGCCACCACGCTCGGCTAATTTTTTGTATTTTTAGTAGAGACGGGGTTTCACCGTGTTAGCCAGGACGGTCTCCATCTCCTGGCTTCGTGATCGGCCCACCTAGGCCTCCCAAAGTGTTGGGATTACAGACGTGAGCCACCGCGCCCAGCCGACTATTCATTTTTCAGCCTTTACATCATTTTACTTTTGAACCACGTTCATGTAGTATCTAATTTTTCAAAATTAAATACAAATAAATGAAATAAAGTTACTTAAGAAAATATATGAAAAAAGTATGGGTAGCATGCTAACATTTATAACTTAAAAACAGAGGGATACACACCCACACCCCTTTGCTCTAAAATGCATACCATGTGTGTCTGAAAGAATACAAAAGAATCTGGTAACATCAACTGGCTCCAAGAACTAGGCAGACTGGGACACAAGGGAAAGGAGATTTTTCACTACACACTGTTTTGTAACTTTTCAACTCTGAAACACATTAATGACCTATTGAGAAAATTCAACTGAAAAAAATTTACTGAACTTACCACATAACAGTGGATTACCTCTGGAAAGTGAGTGCGAAATCTTTATAAGCAGCATATATCATTAAAAGAATGTTTTAATGTAAAAGAGAAAAATAAATAGATTGCATATCAATTTTCTTCTATTCTAGCTTAATCTATTTATTTTTCTCTTTTACATTAAAACATTCTTCAGGAAGAAGTGACTGAATTTTCAGTGAAATGAAAAAAAAAAACTCAAATGATAAAATTTTACCCTCACATGTCAATGTTGATATATTTAGATCCAGAGGAATAAGACCAGTAGAAATTCATCCTAATAATTTAAGTGGATTTTTAAAAACCTTTGATATGTAAAAGGTGGCACTTGAAGTCTTATTAATAATAGCAAAAAAATGGAAACAAAGTTTAGAAGTGGAATTATTAAACAAACTTTGCCACAGCCAAAAACTATTAAAATGAAGATTTTTGAGAAAAAAAAGTTCATGAAATAATGTGAACTAAAAAGCAAGCAAAACAACACACAAACTATACATATAAATACACATTTTTATAATCATCCTAACATATGTATATACATTTTGTACATTTTATACTTGTACATTTTGGTATGGTTACCAAAATGCAGATACGGATAGGTAGAAAATGAAAATCACATTGAGAATAATGGAAACAAAGATGAACTTCTATCCACATTTCCTCTAGTATAATATTGTAGTTTTAAGAATAAACAACATGGATTATATTTCATGTGTGAACTCTGATTTTTTGTTGTTTGTTTAGATATGTTTTTAATATGAAGGAAAAAAAACACCACTGAATGCAAGTTACTTTGCTAGGTAATATTTTCCCATCAAATTAACAAAAATTGATCAGGCACAGAGGCGCATGCCTGTAATCCCAGCACTTTGGGAGGCCAAGGCAGGTGGATTGCTTGAGTCCAGGAGTTTGAGACCAGCCTGGGAAACATAGTGAAACCCCATTTTTACAAAAAATACAAAAATTAGCTGAGCATGGTGGTGCATGCCTGTAGTCCCAGTTGCTCAGAAGGCAAAGGTGGAGGGTCGCCTGAGCCCAGGGAGACAGAGGTTGCAGTGAGCCAAGATCACGCCACTGCACTCCAGCCTGGGCAACAGAGCAAGACCCTGCCTCAAAAACAAAAAAATAATGAAAAGCAAAAATTAAATTGGTGGCACTCAATGTTAACAAGAGAGACAGGAATAGGCACTCTCATCTGTAATTGGTTGGGAAGTAAATTAGGACAACTTTTGGGTGAGGCCATATGGCCATATCTATCACAATCTTAAAGGCATATAACCATTGATTCTATCAATCCACTACTAGGAATTTACCCTGTCACTGCAAAAGCACACCAAGATTTATGTACAAAGATATTTACTGCACCTTGTTTGAATTGACAAAACTGGAAATAACCTAAACATGAATCAATGAGAAGTTATTTAAGAAAATTAAGGTAAAGATATATAATTGAATACAATCCAGCTCATAAAACTGAGGCAGAAATAAGGACCTTTTTGGGGGTTTTGGAAATGTTCTATATCTACATTATAATGTATTTATTTGTCAAATTTTATAGGATTGTAGACCTAGAAAGGGTAAATGTTACCTTATTTAAATTATACCTCAGGGCCAGGCATGGTGGCTCACACCTACAATCCCAGTACTTTGGGAGGCTGAGGCTGGAGAATTCTTTGAGTCCAGGAGGTAGAGACCAGCCTGGGCAACATAGTGAGACCCTGTCTCTACAAGAAAAACTTAAAAATTAGCCAAATATGGTGGTGCATACCCATGCTCCCAGCTTCTCAGGAGGCTGATGTGGGAGGACTGCTTGAGCCTGGGAGGTCAAGGCTGCAGTGAGTTGTGATTTTGCCATCACATTCCAGCCTGGGTGATGGAGATCTTGTCTCAAAAATAAAACAAAATACATATAAACAAGATACCACACACACACACACGCACACACACACCCCCAATAAGCCTTTTAAAAAATGTAAGTGGAAAAGCAAGGTTTAATATGGTTCTATTTGTATAAAATAATACTTAAGCTAGTAACAGTTTTTTAGGGAGAAGAAATGATATGGGAACAAGAGTGGCATTTACTCTTCTATACTCTTTAACTTTTTTTTTTTTGAGACAGGGTCACACTCTATGGCTGGGGCTAGAGTGGAATGGGAAGTTGAGCACAGGAGGCGGAGGCTGCAGTGAGCTGACTGCAGCCTCCATCTCCTGGGCTCAAACGATCCTCTTACCTCAGCCTCCCCAGTAGTTGGGACTACAGGTATGCACTATCACGTCCAGTTAATTTTTTTATTTTTTGTAGAGATGGAGTCTCCCTGTGTTGCACAGGCTGGGCAAACACTTCTTAACATGTGCTTTTATTACTTTATTTAATGGCAACTACTTTTGGTGTCCCTCTATTCAAAACTCAAGTGAATGACTGATACCAATTAGTGTTTTCATTTGCCAATAGAACAAACCAGTGCCTGTGGTCCCAGGAAGATGAGGCTCAGACACTCAGAAGGGATACAGCTTTTCACTGATAGCTCTCAGACATGGTATGCGTGCATTAAGTTTCAGGATATTGCGGGTTTTGTGAAGAGGCAAAGCGCACATAAAAACTTAATCTTATCTAAATTATTATTTCATAGAAAAATGATTAAGTACCAAACACATGGTTTATTCATTTCAAACATTAAGCCTAAAGAATGCCTCTATACTAAATTGGATCATTTCATTTCTGAGGTACAGAATTTCAGGGTACCATTATTCTAGGCTCTTTGTGATTCCCCAAATGTGAAAATTCCAAGAATGTAGTGTTTGTAATACTGAAAGAATTAATACAGACTTAATGGAAAATTCACCCAGGTAACAAGAGTTTTTGTAGCCTAGTGACTAGACGTTATAGTACTAAAAACATCTCCCTAAAAGCTAAAGATTTTAGTACTGAAAATTTCTTGCTGATGAAAGACCAAGCATTTTTTCAAGTAATTAAACTTCTCAGAATCAAGTCCCTAACAACAACAAAAAAAGGAAGACAAAATTCTGAACAGCACCGACTCTGCTCCAGACACTACAAAGTCCACTAGAGACACAAAGTGTGGCCCTGCAGGGGACTGACAGGAGTCTACAGGTAGACTGTGGTGGACAAGCCGAATCCTCAGTAGGATGGCAGAGCTGAAAGAAGCCAGTGATAAAGGGCACATGAAAGATTCAGCAGTAAGACTTGGAGGTACAATTGCAAAATTCTAAAATTAAGACATTCCAGTTGTAGAGCGCTATGTGAAGAAAAAGACTGTTATAAATCTGTGTGGAATTCCCTCTGAACACAAATACTGAAGAATTTAAACTGCACTCTCCCATATGGCACCTATCAGCCACATGTGGCTGTTTAAATTTGTTTGAGTTACAATTTTAGTTTCTCAGTCATACTAGTGACATTTCAAGTGCCCAATAGTCACGTGTGACTGGTGGCTAGCATATCAGAAAGGAGAGACACAGAATACTTCCATCATCGCACACACACACACACACACACCTACTGGACAATAACTGGCCTTACAGAAAGTATCCCTTTAAATTTCCACAATCTTATTTTTATTTATCTCAGTTGTACAATGAACAGCAACAACAAAAAATGATCTTTCAGTGATACCAGAGCTTGAGAAGACCTGCAAAACCATCCAGCCCTCTAACTCTGCAGATGAGAACTCGGAAGCCTGAAAGGGTTAAGGCAGTGGGGAGGGGCCCGGACTTTCTTCCTCCTCATCCAATCCTGTCTTCACCTCACTAAATATAACATCCAGATGAAGTGGATAGTCCCTTTTGTTCCAATTACAAATCAACTTTCACTTTCTCAACTGTAACTGAAGAGCTTTTATATGACAACTTCTGCACTCCTTTCCACCTCTCAGAACTATACAATAAAACAATTTAGGGATAAATACATAATTCTTTTGACTAATAAGTAAACACGTTGATTCTGAAGACCAGAGTCTTGTTCAGAATGAAGGAAGGTGACAACCATAACCTAACTCCACCAAAAGCTATTCCAAATTAATCATACTGAGTTATTTTTAGATATTAAGCATTGAGAACAGTGAGTTTGCATCATTTCTTAGTTAGCTATCCAGCTAAACATTCCCTCAGGGTCCCAGCTAAATGACCAGGGACAGAATTAGCATCTCCCGGAGACAGGTGACGCTGCTTTGTAGATTAACCTGTGTCTAATATGACAGAAATGTTCAACTTACTACTTTGTAATAATTATTTGCAGAAAGCGACCACTAATAGCATTAAAATGTACAGCAAACAGGAAGTAAACGATTTCACTTATTCTACTCGTTCTTTCACATAATCATTTATGTACTCTTCCACTTCCACTCATTCATTAATTCAAAATAAATGTGCATGATGCCAACATTTATTGGGTTCCTATTATTGGTGCTCAACCTCTCAAATATGTGGTCACCAAACAAAATGAGGCCTGAACATTGGGGAGTATTTGTAGGGTTACATAGTGCTAGAACAAAATTTTTTAAGAAAGTTAATACTTAGAATAAAAGTCTTCTGGGTCAAGATAGAAATGAACCTTAAAAAACACGAGTGCACTTTTAAAGACCTTTCTCCACAAAACAAAAACAGAAAACTCTGTTTAAAATATGCTATGTAACCATGCTCGAAATGGCAAGGTGCAGAATGCAAACAAGATAATTTTCCTAATGAAAAAATGCTTAATGTGTTAAAAAGGAGATTCCGGAAATAAAATGCAGAGACTCCCTTTAATAACCCTTAAAATTCTAAGAATAACATGATAAATGGATTCGGCATTAGATATCTGGTGAACATCAGATATTTGGTGCATAGACATTTAGACTTGCTTTGTAGACGGTGAAGCCTTCTTGTTCATTATTCCCTATCCCAGAACCGTAAAGTGTAGTGCAGTGAAGGCTAGAACCAGTAAGGGCAGAAGGTCTGCTTTTTGACGATTCCCTTAAAGGAGGAGGTTCCCTGGCTCCTGTGAAACTGGATGTAAACTCTGTGCCCTGTGCATTTTTCTCAGGCCCTCACCCCTCCTCCACCTGATCACCCCTCCTCCACCTCATCAGATCCTAAGGAACCTGTTACCCCAAACAGCTAAATAACCCTGTCTTGAGACAGTCCATAGGATCCCAAAGCTCGGTGAACAGTCTGAAAATCAATACATAATAAGTTTTATTTGAAGGTCAGAAATGGTGTCCATGTTCCCATTTTATTTTTCCTGGATCAGGCCATTTTATGAACAAATCTTAAGAAAATTTCTTTTACACAAAACTTACAAAAAGCACCAAGGTTTTCTAATACAGGAAGAAAAAAGGCAAACAAAGAATTCAAGTACCATCTTGTACAATATTAACAGAACTGTTACTCAAGAAAATGTGTTAAACATTAACAGCAAACTCAGGCTACTTCTAGCCACAAGAACATAAAATGTAACATCAGTTTAAGACAAAGGGTATATGAGTACCCATGGTCCACAGCCAGACACTCCAGTTGGACAGAGGATTTCTTAAAAAATTAGGAAGCATAAGTAATCTGTGCTCTGGTCAAGGAATATGCAATTTATTAGCATTTTACCTTCCTTTAATGCAAAATGATTTCACCACAACCCAACAGTCAACATCAACTTGGAGTGATTACTATTAGCCATCTTTGTTGTCCAATCTAGAAAGTTACATCAGTGAAAAACTACAGGATTAAATGGAAAGTTAATTCTGCAAAGGGGGTCTGCCTAGGCAGGGCAGTGTTTTCACAATGTATGTTCCAAGAAACAACAGTGCAGAGAATCATGGCTGAAGGGGTTCGGCAGTCAAGGAAGTTGAGCAGGGCTGAGTTTTAAAATGGGTAAGTTCCTTTCCCAGTCTGAGAGCCTTCAGTCCTTTCAATATGTACATTATTACAAATCTGTGGGAGAATTTGGTCACGACTCTTCTTTTCTCAGAGTACTTCCAAGTCCGCCAGAAGGCTGATTTTGGAAATGTGAAACACTAGCTTACTACATTTGTCTGGCAATGATGAACCTAAATTCAGCAGAGTGGACACCTCTGTGGGAGGAAGAGGAGACTGGGGAAGGGCATGTAAAGGGGCCTTTAACCTTTAATCTGTAATGCGTATTTCTTTATTGAAAATTCAGAAACGAGTGTAGCAAAATGTAAGGATTTGATCAGAACTGAGTGGTAGCACAGAAGTGTTTTTCAAGTTATAAGAAGTTTTGAAATGTATAGTGTCAAGAGCAATCAATACACAAACATAAAAAACAGCAAGCTCAAATGGATAAAAAGATAGATGCACCATAAATCTGGCAGTCTCTATATAAAGTCACACATTTACTTTGCATATGCAGGTAAAATCTTTCTATAGATTTGTACCAACTTGTATTTACATGGAAGACCAACAAAGGCTGACCTAAAAGAAACTCTCAAGTAGGTTAGAAATTGAAATTAGGCATACAACTCATAAGATTAGTGCCATGTAACTAAATTCTTAAGTACTTCTGGCATCAAAGTGAGCAAATTCTTATGACTATATGGTAAAATAGCTAATTTTTGAGTCAAATAAAAACCTATACAGGCATAAGTTTTGCTGAAACTTACATATCAGGCTGCTGTTAAACTCTTTTACAATAACGTGGGGAAGGGTATAAACAGGAAAGCGCACAATTTCCATTTGAGTCAAGTTTAAAGGCTGTATTTAGAAAAATCCTGAGAATTATGAAATAGAGAAAAACAGGTAATTGATAACAATTTGAAAAGGTACAATATTTTTCCAAAACACTGCCTGAGGGTGTATAAAATGTGTGTCAATCTTCTATATTCTTCAGTTATAATAACCATAAAGCAGCAATTTTGCAGTGTGTTTTGTGCTAACCAGCAAATTCTCCTTTGTGGACATTTTTTTAAATTTACATTTTTTAAAGGCTACTTTGCAGAGTATTCATCAAAGATGCTTAAAGGAATGTAGTAACCGAGTATTTTTCAACCTCATTTCTGTTGTATGTGTTCAATTCTTTGATGTTAACACCAATATCATAGAGAACATCAGCCATTTGTCTGAGCCGGGAGATACCAGTGTCCCACACATGCAGAGAGCAGCAGCAAAGTCCACTGTAAGAAAGTGTACTCTGGGGTGTGTGTGTACACACGTGTGTGTGTGTTTGTTCGGGCACATGTAATTCAACAGTCACAGGGTCTCTAGTAAACGTTTCTGCAGATATTCATAATTCAGTAACAATATATACAGTCAAGAAAAGCAGCATATAGTCATCACTTGAAAAACCAGAAAAGTGCAAAAAGAAAAAGAAAAGACACTCAAAAGATTGATGAGAGTCTGGCCATACCAAGACTACCAGAAAGGCCAGTAACTACACTACATTAATAATAGAGGTAATAGTGCCAGCAGACAACCCAGGTCAAGAATAAAGAGAAGCCATGACTGAAGTCCCTACTAAGGAAGAAAATGCAGAACCAAGAAGGAAAACAAAAGATGTTTTAAATGATTCTTCTGGAGCCCATCCATGGTAAGCAGTCCTTTTGAAAGCAAGGTAAAGAGGTGAACAAGTTCATTTTCAGTTGGCCAGATTAAGGATACACTTCTTTTTAATTGAGAGTTTAGAAACATAAAAGCAACAAACAATCCATGTCAAAGTAGAAAAACAGTTAACCTATAGTCATCCACAGCATCAACTGTACTTTTAATCTGTGTTTTGCCAGAATCTTCTTGGGCATATTCACAGAAGTTGCTAAATGTGGCTCCCTAAACTTTGTCCACCGACTGCTGTTCACCTCTTGGGAGAAAGCGGCAGTGATGAAAACATCTGTCTATCAAAACAAGAAGAGTACATGAACTCTTAAACACTGTGGAGGCAGGTATCTACCACATGAGCCCTGGCAGATTGCATAATTTCCAGCTATGACTAAGATTTTTTTCTATTAATGAGTAACCTGAGATAACACATGCTCCAACTGGATCTTAACAAACATCTCCATTTCTGTTTCAAAGAAAAACGTAGCCTGAGAAAACTTCAACTGGGAGCTGATTATTAATTTCCACCATATTAAAAACATATTCCCATAAACTATCCATTTAGTCCATACTGATATAAGCAAATAACTGAAAAAATAAATAAGTAGAGAAGAGTCAAGTCTCCCATGCCTGTGTAGGAAATCCATATAACCCACAGTTAGTCCACCTGAAGAGAGGTGAGGTGTAACACTCCACTCCTTAAGTGTGGGCTATATAGTAATCTTACGACTTCATTCCAAAGAGTACAGTATGAAAAGTAGGAAAGAAGAGTAGCTGTTGTTGAAGAAACTTGACAAACTCTACCTCAAGCAGATGATCAAGGTCAACATCAAGTCATATTGATAGTACACACCCATGAGATGGTATGATGAAACTGGCACTTTACCTGTGTGATCTTCCTCTCAAAAACCGACAATCCCCGGTCTAATCATGAGAAAAATAATAGATAAATGCCAACTGAGGGACATTCTCCAATATACCATACAACTTCCCATCAACACACTAGCTGCAAGAAGACAGTGGGGCTACTCAGGGCACACTGCCTATGGGTTAGTCCTGCTCACAAGCAGTCACTCTGTAAATAATTTTCCTGATTAAAATGAAGAGGAGGAGAATGGAACAAAATCTTGAAAGTGCTGAAATAGAGGGAAAAGTTTTGAATCTAGCATTCAATATTCAACCAGTCCCGTTATAAATGTAAACATGAAATAAAAGACACACAAGAACCTTAAAAATTTTTGCCCACAGACCTCAGAAAAACTATCTTACCATTCCAGAGATGTGAAAAACAAGGAATGCTTATTAGGAAAATCCAAACCAGTTCAAATTAAACTTAACATATTATAAACAAGTATCTCCTTGTGAAGGTGTTTAAAATCTGCCATGTTCTTGCTCTTTATTGAATGAACGAGGAAATGAGAGATCAAAAAATAGACCTATACACGCATTGTTTAAAATCCAAAAATAAGCTCTTCAGGAAAATACATTAATGGTTTATTCCACCTTCATCTCTGAGCCAGGACCAAGAGTAAATCACGAAAATTTTCATTTCCACTTACAGTCTACTATAATTTCCCCCCGCGCCCCGTAAGAAGAGAATAACCAAGAGATGAAAGCAGCTTTGTCCAATAAAAGCAGAAGTACAGTGTCAAATCAGTTACATGTGGAATCAAGAAAAATAGGTTCAGAGCTCATATGCTACATAATGACTAACAGTAAAAAATTTCCAATAAACTGGATGTGTTTAAACCTCAGATGTCACTTACTAGTTATGTCCTTATGTAATGTACTTAACCCTTGCTAAGCCTTAATATTTACATGTACAAAATGGAGATTATTACTCAATTATTGGGTTGTTTCAGGAATTAAATACATGAAGCACTTAGCATCATGCCTAGCATATATTCTGAACACTCAATATATAAAAACTTTCATTGTGATCCAATCTCTGCCCTGAAAAAGTTCACCATGGGGACAGCTATTTCCATATAGACTTAGTTATCCAGCAAGAGCTGTTACTACTATGAATAGAGTATGGGAAAGCAGAAAATGGCTCGATGTGAGAGCGTGCCCCCAAAGCGCAACTTTTGTAAGACTGCTAAATTTCAGTTTTCAAATGACTCCAGAGATAACACTGAATTCTGATTATGAACATTCACCCCAAGTAATACACTTGATGTAATGCCATTTACCTCTCAGAACTAGAAAATCTAAAATGAGAGACCACCATTACATTCACTATGTTGATTATGTTTTTTTTAAGAAAGACAGATACTAAGAAAAACTTAGCATTTAAGTCCTGAGTACTTAAGAAAGGTAATACTTTTAATGTAACTATTGATTCCACTAGACTACAATGCCACCTCCAACACTGAGAAGATGATACCAATCACTTCTCCTTTTTACTTGTGGTGTGACTGTCTGATGGTTCCCTCTACATTTTCTCTGCTGTTAAAGAACATTAACTCATTTCTAGGAGGAGAAAAAATCTACAGGAAAAATGTCGGGCCGGCAGCGTTGGCACACACCTATAATCCCAGCACTTTGGGAGGGATTTGTATTTCTCTGCGCGCGCGCGCGCGCACACACACACACACACACACACACGCACGCAAATTAGCTGGGTGTCATGGTGCCCAGGGGGACATGGGCAGGGGCTTAGGTGGGCTTGAGCCCGGGAGGTCAAGGCTGCAGTGAGCTGAGATCAAACCAGCGCACTTCCAGCCTGGGTGAGAGAGACCCTGTCTCTAAAAAAGAAAAGAACTGGGTTCAACACAATCTTTCAATTATTTTAATTGATTACTCATCTCTAAATCCCCCAATGCCATGGATTACCTTAAGCTTCAAGCATACAATTAAAATTTAACTATGAAAGACTTCTTAAGAAAGGGAAAAATGATCGAAGTTGGGAGAATATCAGGAGAGAGGTAAGGAAGATTATTTCAAGGTCACTAATGTGAAAAGTGAATCATGCTTTGGAATAAAATCTTGATTTAATACTAAGTAAAATGAAATATGCAAGCCTCTTCCTAAATTACTTTCAAAGGTTTGCAGAGGATGAACTTACTTCCCAAGACTGATATACGTTGGCCACAAATTTTAGGAAATTTCGAAAAAACTTCAACCAAAACGTGGCCATTGTCTAAAAACAGATGGGCCCTATCTATGAATAAACCAGAGTAGAGAAAAATGAAACCCAAAATACGCAGTATTTTGACTGTAGTTGTCAGTGACAAAGGTTGTGGCAAAGGCTCAGTGACAAAGGCTGTGATGAAGTAATGAGGGCAATTATAGGGAGACTTGTCCCGGTTTTACCTCCTGACTTCCTGTTTCTGTAGAACAGACAAAGCAAATTACACAAAGCACATTTGTTACACAAAGCACATTTCACTCTGGAAAGAAACCCTAGAGCAGGATTTGAGGCTGAAAAGTAAAGCGGCACAAACTTTGTGGAAATGCCATAGACGACCCTGAAAATGGAAAGAAGTGGAGGGCAAAGAGACAACGGGAGAGGAGGAGAAAAAGAGAAAAGAGAAGGGAGGGAGGAGAGAAAGACGGCAGTTCCACTTAGGAGTTCCACAAGTGGTTGTACTCCACTTCAGAGTACAACCCACAACCTACTTACTGGATAACATGTGGCAGGGGCCTGTGCTTCTCCACTCACTTCATTAAACACACACAAACATGCATGTGTGTACACATGTACAAGCACACACACAGAAACACGAATCCACAGTGAGATCTTCCATCCAGGAGGACCTCTGTAGGTAAGCGAACCCAACTGCAAAAAATGCAAGATAACTACTTATACTAACCAATACAAACCACCATTCAAATCTCTGGACTACCAAGGGTCACTGGGCATTTGAGAAAAAGCAAGTACCAGGAAAGAGGAAAAATACAGATTACACGACTTTAGGGAAAATAAACAGGAACAACAGATCAAACCAGACATCCACACAAACACCCCAATTACCATGTTAAAGGTTTTAAGGGGTATATTCCTTAAAAACAAACCAATTACAGAATAGGCCTCTTTGAAAAATGAAAAGATCAGAGAACCACTAGAAATTCTTGAAAAGTAAACATGCAGTTGATAAAAATAAAATTTTCGGGCTGGGCGCAGTGGCTCACACCTGTAATCCCAGCACTTTGGGAGGCGGAGGCAGGTGGATCACCTGAAGTCAGGAGTTTGAGATCAGCCTGGTCAACATAATGAAACTGCCTCTACTAAAAATACAAAAAATTTGCCAGGTGTGATGGTTAGTGTCTGTAATCCCAGCTACTCCAGAGGCTGAGGCAGGAGAAACACTTGAACCCCGGATGAACTCGGGAGGCAGAGGTTGCAGTGAGCCTGTATCATGCCATCACACTCCAGCCTGGGCAACAAGAGCAAAACTCCGTCTCAAAAAATAAAAATAAGGCCGGGCGCAGTGACTCACGCCTGTAATTCCAGCACTTTGGGAGGCTGAGGTGGGCGGATCACAAGGTCAGGCGATTGAGACGATCTGGCTAACACGGTGAAACCCCGTCTCTACTGAAAATACAAAAAATTCCCCAGGCGCGGTGGCGGCGCCTGTAGTCCCAGCTACTCCGGAGGCTGAGGCAGGAGAATGGCGTGAACCCGGGAGGCGGAGCTTGCAGTGAGCCGAGATCGCGCCACTGCACCCCAGTCTGGGCGACAGAGCTAGACTCTGTCTCAAAAAGTAAATAAATAAAAATAAAAATTTCGGCTGGGCACAGTGGCTCAAGCCTGTAATCCCAGGACTTTGGGAGGCCGAGGTGGATGGATTGCTTCAGCTCAGGAGTTTGAGAACAGCCTAGGCAACAAAAAATTAAAACTAAATAAAAATAAAATTAGCTATGCATGGTGGCTCATGCCTGTAGTTCCAGCTACTAAGGAAACTGAGGTGGGAGGATCGCTTCAGTCCAGGAGGTCATGGCTACAGTGAGCCATGATTGCATCACTGCACTCCAGCCCAGGAGACACAGGGAGACCCTGTCCCAAAAAAAAAAAAAAAAAAGAAAGAAAAGAAATAAAATCACCAGAAGGGCTGAAAACCGGACTGGGCATGACTGAAAACTAAATTAGCATTCTGCGAGACAAACAGAAATCTCCCAATACTTAGAGAAAGGGCAGGAAGACAATACAAGTAAGAAAAAATAATACTAGATAGACAGCTCCAAACAGTCCAACAGTTATCTCCTAAGAATTCCGTAAGACAAGCAAAGACAATGGAAACAATCATCAAAGAAAGAAAAAGCCTTTAAATGGAAAAAAAATAAGACTGCAGATGACAGCATGCCAAGAAAGATGAAGTTTAAAATATTTATACCTATACTCACAGTTAAAACAAAAAAACAAAACAAAACAAAACAAAAAACCCTCAGAGAAAGGAGATCATTCAGAAAACATTCAGAGAGGAAAATCAAGATATATACAAAATAATGAGACTCAGGATTATATTTGACTTATCAGCAAAACTGATGGAAGATAATTAAGGACGTAAAAATTCAGAGGGCAAAGGATTTCAAACCCAAACTATGAGTCAAGTATGATGGTAATTAAATACCTTTCCGGACTCAATAATTTTGATTTACCTCCTAAGTGCTGTTTCTGAGGAAAATGTTTGAAGATTTTCAACTGAACTGGGAAAAATTTAAAAAAAAGAGTGGACTTAAAAGAATGCCTTCAAAAACAAAAACCATTTACTCAAATTGAAAAATTAAAAACCTAAAAATTTGCTATGATAAAAGTTTCAGTGACATTAATTTTTAAAACCAGGGAAGGTAATAAGAAATTGCAAGACAAAAGTGAATTAAACGATGGCATTATTCTCAACAGTTGACGGCATGACAGACTTAATACAAAGGAGCTTACTTGATCTTGACACTGCCCAAGCACAACTTTTCTGTGACTCCCACAAGATCGTCACTCTCTCTGTAAGGCCCCATCATACTGCTTGGTTCTGCTGTCAATAGCATCATTCATAGCAGAAATGCTATCTTTTTTGTTCTCATGGTTTAGAATTTTAAAATATGAAGAAAACAGTAGCCATAATTCAAGAACAGAACAAAATTGGCTTAAAATCCTTGACAATTCAGAAGTAAAGGAAGACAAACAGCAGAAGTGGAAACAAATTAGAGGCACAGATTTCCTTCTGTAACCTAATGGTGGGCCAAGGAATATTGGCTAAAGTTGGTAGTCCCCTTAAAAATAAAGGTTAAAGAACATTTAAAGCGATAAAGAAAACCACTGAAACTACAGTTCATTATGACAAAAACGAGGAGGCAGGAGGCATGGTTGGTGGTATGAATAACACTCAATTCCTCACCTTTCATGACAGAAAGAGACACTGCATCAGACAGATATACCAAAATACATATTATGTGAAGTTCTGATAACCACAAGAATAGAAACAATTAGTTTTCAGAAACTACCTCTGGGGAGAGGTAAAGGATTGGCTGATTTTTAAATTTCATATTCCATCCCTCTATGGTGCCGGAGGAAAGACTTTTTACCATGTGTGCTTATTACTAATTTTTTAAAATAAGGTTAAATATTTAGGTGGTGATAATTTCCTAAAATGTTAGTCCTGTGTTATTTTCAGTTTGGCTAGATGACAACGACTTTCTTAAACTTCATCGTTAACGACTTCCTGGACAGTGAAGACAACTCATCTTGGAAGCAAACATTTAAATGCTCATACCCTTTGCTCCACTGATTTTATTCTTAGGCGTCTACCCTAATGGAAAATTTACGTAAGTGACACAAATATAAAGGTAGGAGGAAGCTTAGTGCACAACTGTGTCTTGGCAAAAACTTCTTGCAAATCCCAAAGGCCTATCAGTGAGGAATGGTTAAATAAATTACAGTAGATACATGCAGTCAAAAAGACTGCGGTAGTAATGATACAGAAAAATGACCTTAATATACAGTGTAGTGAGAAAAGCAAATAACAAAAGAATATATGTAGTATAATCTCCTTTCATGTAGTGATTTTTAAAAGTATCTTTTTGTGTATGTATAGGAGTTGTAAAAAGATATATACCAAGCTTTAAGAGAACAGTGCTTACCTCTGGATGTGAAACTGGGGAATAAGAGGGGAAAGATGTTGGCTTTTTACATCTAATTGAACCTTTTATGAATGCTTATTACCTTTGTAAAAGGCAAAAATTCTCAAGAAAAACAACTCTTAATCCCACCCAGTTCTTTCCTTACCTTTCCACCCTTCCATTCCCCCAGTACTCTTCCACCACAGATCTCAGCCTTGCACCACAGATCTCGGCCTTCACATGGCATATTGTGTAGGTGTGAATTCACCTTAAAACGGTCTCCAATTCTTACTTCCATGCAATTCATAGAATATACCTTTCACCATGCACGACTGATGAAAAAACTGCATCTCAGTGTTGCATGTGGTCTTCAGCTTGTTGGTTAGAGAATAGCACTGCTAACGAAGCCAGGTTGCAAGTGAGATCCCCATATACGTCAGTTATTGTTATGCAGTCAGTCTGCCTTTGTACTTATCTTCCTGATCACAGGACCAGATGTAGAAGGATCAAAGTAAATCCATTTTAACTAGTGGAGACACTTCTTTAAAATGCATACTGAGAGCGGGCTTCAGTGGCACGGTTGTTGTTTTCTGAAGAACACATTTGTGTATATGTACGACCCAGAGTTTATTTGTACAACCCAGTCAAGCACACACAAAAATCACATAACTGTGCTATCGATCCTTCCCAGAGAGAATTCTGGTTAACCAGATATATGCAGCAGCATTGCCTCTGTGCTCTTTGGGACCAGTGTGATGTTGGAATATGTGGGACCACTAAGTTCCCAGTGTTTGGTCCGTACTTCTCATCTTCAACCAACATACTGAACACAAAATCAAAGAAATATGGCGGAATGAAGGTTTCTCACCCTTAACTGTACTTAAATAATGGTTTCTTTCATAATTCTTTTATAGAAACAGCAACAAAGAAAATCAAAGACTGAAGAAAAACAGATTGAGGACTTGCGAAGCAACCAAAGTGCTGGTTATATAAATATTTCTAACAATGAAGTATTAATGGTTTCTTTCATAATTCTTTTATAGAAACAGCAACAAAGAAAATCAAATACTGAAGAAAAACAGACTGAGGACTTGCGAAGCAACCAAAGTGCTGGTTATATAAATATTTCTAACAATGAAGTATTAATGGTTTCTTTCATAATTCTTTTATAGAAACAGCAACAAAGAAAATCAAATACTGAAGAAAAACAGACTGAGGACTTGCGAAGCAACCAAAGTGCTGGTTATATAAATATTTCTAACAATGAAGTATTTGATTTTGATCTAACTTAAAATGACTATTAAAAATGTCCAAATAAACAGCTCATACTACAGACATATCGTTTTATGGTCTTCATATTTTTTCAAGATATTGTAAACCTAGCAAAAAAGTACCAGTGGAAAGAATGCTCCAAATCTACAGAGTAACTCAGTGTGTCTTACACTCATCCAACATGAATTTACCTAACTAGAACTCAAAAAATAGCACGTGTTTCTCCAGAAAGATTCAAATACATTACCTATTCAAAAAACAATCTGCAGCTGGGCATGGTGGCAAGCTCCTGCAGTCCCAGCTACTCAGGAGACTGAGACAGGAGAATCACTTGAGCCCTGGAGTTCAAGGTTGCAGTGAACCATGACCGTACCATTGCACACCAGCCTGGGAGACAGAGCGAGACCCTGTCTCTAAAACATTTAAAAAAAAAAAAAAAAAAGTGAGCAAGCAAAGGCAATGAAGAGAACTCTGGGGCCAGTGCATGGGGAATGCAGGGGGTGAAGGCCTGACTGCCTTCTGGCACTCCTGTGGTTCTGAGATGAGAGCGGAAACAAAATATGAGGACTTACATAAATAAAGCTTTAAAAAGAAGTCATATTCTATTTAAATATAATGTTATCTATTTAAATGTGGCTTATAATTTCATCAATGACACTTCTAAATCTAAAAATCACTACTGAAAATAAGATAATCATATTCCAATCCTAATTCTTAATCCAATCATCTCCTCCCATAAATACCTTTCCTCAATACCTTTAATACCTCTTCTTTAATATCTTTCCTAATCAATTCCAATCTCCTCTTAAATTAAGTGAAATATGTTATTTTCTTTACTCCTATCTTGTCTTTTAGCATCTTTCCTTGACATGTATGACTTTAGCAACAGACATTTGCTTCATCCTGCACTGTGGAGAGTATGTCTGTGGTCCTCACAACAGCCCTGTGAGGTAGGTATCATTACCTCTCCTTTACAGACGAGGAGAGACAACCCGAGAAAGGCTTGACTTGCCCAGTGGCAAAGCGGGGACTCAAAGCCAGAACCTGCTGACGCTCAGCTGAGCGATGTTAAGTTCCCTAGAGGAAAAACAGAGGTTGTGCCAAGTAGAAACTATGATTGTACCTAGAATTTTGGAGCAGCTAAAGAGGAGGTTTAACAACATTAATAATTTCTTTGTCACTTAATCATTGTAAACAGTAATTACACTATATTCTCCTATCATTACATTTTAAAGTTAACAATACACAAAAGTTACCCTTCTCTTTTTATAGAAAAAATACTTATTACAAATAGACTTGCACTCATCATTGACTATGAAAAGACACAGTAAACTGGTACTATTCAGCATCAATCCTGGTAAACGGATGTTATAAAAAAAAAATGTAAATATACAATTATAGAAGACGACTAAAACCAGTGAATTTTGTGGAGATCACCAAAGTGGGTTTCTGCCCAAACAGATTTAGTTTCAAAATACAAAGCCTTATTATCAAGGCACTTTAACCAAGAGAATACACCACAAATCTATGTGTCTAAATTATATGAAAATTAATTCTGACATCTACACAATTTAGACACA
>NW_012102177.1:1494063-1494576 GCF_000951045.1 Mandrillus leucophaeus
CAACAAAGAAAATCAAATACTGAAGAAAAACAGACTGAGGACTTGCGAAGCAACCAAAGTGCTGGTTATATAAATATTTCTAACAATGAAGTATTTGATTTTGATCTAACTTAAAATGACTATTAAAAATGTCCAAATAAACAGCTCATACTACAGACATATCGTTTTATGGTCTTCATATTTTTTCAAGATATTGTAAACCTAGCAAAAAAGTACCAGTGGAAAGAATGCTCCAAATCTACAGAGTAACTCAGTGTGTCTTACACTCATCCAACATGAATTTACCTAACTAGAACTCAAAAAATAGCACGTGTTTCTCCAGAAAGATTCAAATACATTACCTATTCAAAAAACAATCTGCAGCTGGGCATGGTGGCAAGCTCCTGCAGTCCCAGCTACTCAGGAGACTGAGACAGGAGAATCACTTGAGCCCTGGAGTTCAAGGTTGCAGTGAACCATGACCGTACCATTGCACACCAGCCTGGGAGACAGAGCGAGACCCTGTCTCTAAAA
>NW_012102177.1:1498751-1524592 GCF_000951045.1 Mandrillus leucophaeus
GACTAAAACCAGTGAATTTTGTGGAGATCACCAAAGTGGGTTTCTGCCCAAACAGATTTAGTTTCAAAATACAAAGCCTTATTATCAAGGCACTTTAACCAAGAGAATACACCACAAATCTATGTGTCTAAATTATATGAAAATTAATTCTGACATCTACACAATTTAGACACAAGCGCAAATGGTATTTATCTACCAATCCTGAAATCTGTGCTAACTCTGGAATATGCTAATGTTTTTTCCATATGAAATTATGTACTGTACTTAATAAAATATAAACAATAGTTTAACACACAGTGTTTAAAATCTAAAATGAACAGATATTTACGTGTGAAATAGTCTTTAGGAGAAAAAATCTTATTCTGAAAACATTTTATCCTCAGTTAGGTCCAAATCAACAATATTTTAAGGCTACCGCTGCTCTACTGAAAAAAACAAGTAAAAACTTTTACAATCTAAAATCTTTATTTAAAGATTTTGAGGTTCTCATGAGCACTCGATGTTAGCATAAAAGCAGCTATGAAGATTTCAATGATGATACATGATAACGTTCTTTATTTCTATGGGAAAATTCTATACACCAGTGGCAAAACCAGTGGTACTATCCGAAGAGGCTGCTTTTGCCTATAATGTATCCTGCTTGTCTAATGCTGGTTAACATGCCACCAAATTCTCCCCAGTTGCTCCATTTCATAAGAATGTACGGCTGGTATCATTTCAGCTTGTTCCAACCTGTGCCTGCCGAGCATGTCACTGCTACTAAATCCTGACCTCCACTCTGTCTGGATTTGAGTATTTCTGAGAAAGTAAAAAGCAGCAGCCTCTGACCTCTCAGAACTAATCTAACGTTCAAGCTAAGCCTTGGTGTTACTACAAACCGTTATGACATTTATAGCTTAAACATTCCATTCTCCTGTTGGACAATCTCACTGAACATCAGTATCAAAAGTAGTCACTCCAAGACCATGGCAAAGTGAGAAAAAACGAGGTCACTGTACAACCCACAAGAACAAAATTATCTTTCTTGCCAAATGAGTGACAGCTATTTCTTCATCAATTATGGCTTTATCCTCAATCTAGTTGACCCCCTCTATAAGATCTGTTGATGCCCAATCATAGAATTGCCTGTTTTCCGACAGCACCCTATCTAGAGCAAGCCCTCACGTCCTTAGACCTTTCCCCAAAATTATCCAAAGCCCAAATCCTATAATACATTATAACACCCTGTTACTAGGACACCCCATGGTTCCCTGTGGTCTGTGTTCTTTGCTGCAATAAGTAATAAATCCAACTTGCTCTGTTACAGGTGTATTCCTAGTGGTCTTTAGCTGAAGGGTATTCACACTTGTGAATACTAACAGTGAAATGAAAATAGATGTTCTAGGCTTAGAAAATGACTCTAAAACTGCAATTCACAAGGAGGGAGCTTTGGATGATGCTGGTATAAGATTTCTTCAGTTTTGCTTTTAATGTCAAGACCATGGTAAACTGTTTTAAATGGCTCAGGTAAAGTAAAAAGCATTAAAAACTGATAAAGCAGAGGAGAAGCTTTTATAGCCAAGTTGATCAGGAGAATAAGCAGGAGTTAATCAAGGGTCATTTCAATTGGCAGCAGTACGTCCAAGTATCTGGGATATGTCAAGGTTTAGAGGTACTTTAAAACAAAGGATGCAGTGAAATGCTCATCAACAACAAAGCTGAAGCTATAAGGAAAACATGAAAGTGAGTAATATCTTTTTTCCTGAGACAGGGTCTCATTGTGTCACCCAGGCCTGGGTGCAGTGGTACATGGCTCATTGCTGTCTCGATCTCCTGGGCTCAAGTGAACCCCCTAACAGGGGCTCCTAGGTAGCTGAAACTTAAAAAAAAGAAAAGTGCTCACCTTGACTACTGGAATTATCTGGATAGTATGTTAGCCGTGAGAAGAAAATAAAGCAATATTTTCATATAATTTCTCTAAGTATTAATCGTATCTACAGGTACAAAACCAAAAATGTGGCCGGGGTTGGTGGCTCACGCCTGTAATCCCAGAACTTTGGGAGGCCAAGATGGGAAAATCTCTTGAGCCCAGGAGTTTGAGACCAGCTTAGGCAACAAAGTGACATCTTGTCTCTATTAAAACTAAAATAAAGTTAGACAGGCATAGTGGCATGTACCTGCAGTCCCAGCTACTCAGAAAGCTCAGGTGGACTGCATAAGCCCAGGCAGTTGAGGCTCCAGTGAGTCGTGATCGTGCCACTGCACTCCAACCTGGGTGACCGAGTAAAACGGTCTCAATAAAAACAAAATAAAATGATGATGAAGAAACACCATAAGGCCATCATGGTGGCTCATGCCTGTAATCCCAGCACTTTGGGAGGCCGAAGCAGGTGGATCACCCGAGGTCAGGGGTTTGAGACCAGCGTGGCCAACATGATGAAACCCCATCTCTACTAAAAATACAAAAAATTAGCCAGGCATGGTAGCACACACCTGTAATCCCAGCTATTTGGGAGGCTGAGGCAGGAGAATCGCTTGAGCCAGGGAGGCAGAGAATGCAGTGAGCTGAGATCGTGCCTCTGCCCTCCAGCCTGGCCAACAGAGCAGGACTCCACCTCTAAAATAAAATAAAAAAAAAAAACACCATGGTGTTGACTACTTTCTCTTTCAAGACAAGCCCTCAGTAACTCTGTCAAACTTTAACCTTTACAATTATCACAGTCCTCAGTGTTTCTCTTCAGCAAGAACTGAAACTCTCCATCATACTGAGTCTTTCAAATACCTTTCATTTCACAGGCTTTTTTTTTTTTTTCTTTTTCTTTTTTTTTTTTTTTGAGACGGAGTCTCACTCTGCAGCCCAGGCTGGAGTGCAGTGGCCCAATCTCAGCTCACTGCAAGCTCCACCTCCCAGGTTCACGCCATTCTCTCACAGGCTGTAACTCCTAATATCTGCTTATATCTGCTTCTTCTTAAGTCAAAAATGTATCAGCCTATTTCTCATTGTAGAACTGGTGTTTCAGGGGAGAGAGGGACAGGGTCTCATTCTGTCACCCAGGCTTGAGTGCGGTGGTGAAATCTTGGCTCACTGCAGCCTCGGATATCCCAGGTTCAAGAGATCCTCCTACCTCAGCCTCCCTGGTAGCAGGGACCACAGGCACACACCACCACACCCGGTTAACTTTTTGTATTTGTTTTGTACAAATGAGGTTTCGCCATGTTGTCAAGGCTGGTCTCAAACTCCTGGGCTCAAGTGATCTGCCTGCCTTGGGCCTCCCGAAGTGCTGGGATTACTGGCATGAGTCACCGCACCCAGCCAAGAATAAACTTGTTTTAAGTCAAAAATATAAGGGAAGGCCGGGCACAGCAGCTCACGCCTGCAATCCCAGCACTTTGGGAGAACGAGGCAGATGAATGACTTGAGGTCAGGAGTTCAAGACCAGCCTGGGCAACATGGTGAAACCCCATCTCTACTAAAAACACAAAAATTAGCCAGGCATAGTAGCATGTGCCTGTAATCCCAGCTATCTGAGAGGCTGACGCACGAGAATTGTTTGAACCCGAGAGGCGGAAGTTGCAGTGAGCCGAGATTGTGTCACTGCACTCCAGCTTGGGCAACAAGAGTGAAACTCCGTCTTAAAAAAAAAAAAAAAAAAAAAAAAAAAATTATATATATATAAATATATAAAAAATATGGGAAAAACTATTTTAAAACAGCGAATTTTATTTCTTTCGGAGGTTAAAATGTAAAAATAAGTAAAACAGCTAATTCAAAAACTGAAGGTAATTTACAGTAATTGATTTAATGATTTACCTGCTAGAATTTTAAAAATTAAACAAAATGTCTAGTGAATACTCTTACAAATTTTTGTTTTAAAACATTTTATTTCCACTCAGAAGACCCTTGGGAACTTACATTTGCATGGCACACTAAAACATAAAAACTGTAAAACTAACAATGTTCTAAAAAATCAGACTGATGGCAAGGCACGGTGGCTCATGCCTACAATCTCAGTACTTTGGGAGGCAGAGGCAGGCGGATCACTTGAGCCCAGGAGTTCAAGCCCAGCCTAGGCAACATGGTGAAACCCTGTCTCTACTAAAAATACAAAAGTTAGCCACACATGGTGGCACGCACCTGTAGCCCCAGCTTCTCGGGAGGCTGAGGTGGGAGGATCACTTGAGCCTGGCAGGTGGAGGCTGCAGAAAGCCAAGATCATGCCACTGCACTCCAGCCTGAGTTGACAGAGCAAGACCTCATCTCAAAATAATAATAATAATAATAATAATAATAATAATATTTAGAGTGAAGACACTCTAAAAAAAAAAAAGAAAGAAAAAAAATAGGTTGGGCAGGAGGATGGCTTAAGGCCAGGAGTTTGAGGTTATAGTGAGCTACGATCATGCCAATGTACTCCAACCTGGGCAACAGAGCAAAACCCTGTCTCTGAAAAATAATAATGAATTTTAAAATCAGATTAGTACACTTAAAAAAGATATAAATGGAACAATTTGCATAGATTTCAGGAAACGAAATGATCTGATTTAACCATTGCAAAAAAAATTTTTTAATATTACCACCACCAAATTGTTGAGGTATTTAATATCCAGGTTCCACAGAAAGAACATTAAAACTGAGTGCTATACTATACGACCTCAAGAAAGGAGCAGCATCTTAGTTCAGAAATCACCACACTTAAAATGCTTTTTACTACAGATGTCACCTCTCTGATCTTAAGAGTCACTGAATCAGGCCCATATCTGCTATGTCACAGGTAAGGATTCGGCTCCTACCCCGCAACAAACTACACTGAAGACTCTGAGGGCAGAGTAAGTCCCCAAAGTCAGCGAGTCTGTTTGGTCAAACTGACAAGTTTGATGGGGTGGATGCAGAGGGTAACAAGGAGAGGCCAAACAAGACATTAGATTTCTATATTTGAACCTTGTCTACTGCAACAAAAATATATGTATAGTACATTTTCCCCAAGACTCCCACCTTACTGCTGACACATTACTCATCCAAGACAAGAAAATGAAATAACATTTTACCAGAGCTATCACTTGTTCATCCAACTTCCTTATCACTAAATGGAGTTAGGGATTAATTCTTATGCTTCAGGTTGGTCAGCAGGAAAACTGTTCTTACCCCCAAAAAAACTAAATGCTGTCCTGATGAAACAGTCTGGGCACCAATGACCACAGCCTGCTGCTGATGAGCTGTGGAGACTACTCACTGTCGATGTAAAACAGTATTCCTGCTTGATGTGGTACCTCATCAATCCACAAAACATTTCGGAAGAAATAAGATAACTAGGAAAATGTTGGACATGGTGCTAAAGGGAAGAGGCCATGCTACTAAATTTTTATCAGCAAAAGAACCAATGACAGCACACTGGCCACAGCATGTCATCATTAATTATCTGATGCATCTAACAACTAAGATAAAATCTTTAAATCCTTTTATAAGACTATTTATTTATTCACTTATTTTTGAGATGGAGTTTTGCTCTTGTTGCCCAGGCTGGAGTGCGATGGCACACTGTCGGTTCATTGCAACCTCCTCTGCCTCCTGGGTTCAAGCAATTCTCTTGCCTCAGCCTCCCGAGAAGCTGGGATTACAGGCACATGCCACCATGCCCAGCTGATTTTTGTATTCTGAGTAGAGACAGGGTTTCACCATGTTGGCCAGGCTGGTCTCAAACGCCTGATCTCAAGTGATCCACCTGTCTTGGCCTCCCAAAGTGCTGGGATTACAGGCATGAGCCACCACGCACAGCCCTTTTACAGGACTTCAAAAAGGCCAATTCTAAGTTCATATCTGTAGAATTTTTTACATCTAAAAACACTAAAAAATCATGACAGCTTGTTTAAACAAATAGTCGTATTTACAGACTGCTTATAAATATAAAAGCCTATACTACTGTCATAACAATGGTTGAAAAATATTCAAATAAGTTCTGAAATAACCACTTTTATCCTAAAATAGTCCAGAGATTTGGAAGCAGGCTCTGAAATTCACTTTGGAAATGACATATCAACGAGGTCAATACCTCACTTTATAGATGAGGACACAAAGTATTATAACTTGCCCCAGTGTCACATGGCTGCTAAGAGCTGAAGCTGGCTGCTAAGAGCTGAAACTGTGACTAACATTCAGTTTCTAGAGCTTGTGATTTCATATGCATGTGCAATAGTGTCTCTTTATATACCTCCAATGAGTTGGTTTCAGTAGCAGGAGACTAGCAGATGAAGCTGATCAGAAAAAGTAATAAAACAGTATTTTTAAAAGAATATGGAGGCATCTAGATTCAGGACTGCATATATTTTTTAAAAAAGAATATAGATGCAAATCAATGAAAGGTAATTAAGACAACTCTACACAGTGGAAGGTGAGATAAAAACCACAAAAATCACAAAAAATAAAGAAAAGACAAAGAAAAATAACTTAATGAAAATATCTTTCAAAGCCTAACCTACCTAGTAAAAAGCTAAGGTGGGAAAGGGGCATGAAGAAATCTTTGACTCCTAAAATTACTCTGTATCTTATCTAGAGGTAGTTAGGCAAGTATATAAATATGAAAAACCCATTATACTGTACATTTAAGATTTGTGCATTTACTGTATATATACAACTAAGAAGTATAAATATTTCAAAAACTTTTTCAAAGATTAGGTGAATTTTGAGACTCCATTCACTACTTCAAACAACAGTGTTAATAACATTATCCAATGTCTCAACAGAGGTTGGCAACATTTCCCTTTGTGATACAACCTAGTCACTTAACTCTTTGCAACGCTTGACTTTCAGACTTTAGGTCTGCCCTGAAACATAAAACTAACGTTAATATTATCAAATCTGACCATCCATCTGAAAAGGAAATGCTTTCTATAACTTCCCTGATAGGTAGGTGCAAGCTAAATGTGGCAAAATTTCATGAAAGGGAAGCCCAATAGCTCACACAACAGTCCGTTGTTCTCTTTTCTTTCATGGGGGAAAAACACAGGGTCTCCCTCTGTCGTCCAGGATGGAGTGCAGTGGCACAATCTCGGCTCACTGCAGCCGCGAACTCCCAGACTCGAGCAATCCTCCTGCCTCTACCTTCTGAGTAGCTGGGACTACACGTGCATGCCACCATGTTTTTCATTTTTTTGTAGAAACAGGGTCTCACTTTGTTGCCCAGGCGGGTCTCACTTTGTTGCCCAAGCTGGTCTCAAACTCCTGGCTTCAAGCAACCTTCCCACCTCAGCCTCCCAAAGAGCTGGGATTACAGCTATTGTGCCTGGTCACATTCTCTTACCTTTCCACAGGAAAATAATTTCCATAATGAAATCCAAATATGATGTCCTATATCCTCCTCATCCCCTATATTTTAGGCCTATATAAAATAAATCAAATCCTACTTCCAAAATACATTAAGTATCTGAAAGTAACTATAATCGCAAGTCTCTTTTAACCAAGCAAAATACTAATCTTCCCTTTATTCTTTCTTCATGATTTCCAGACCACTCTCCCTTCTAGTAAACTCCCCTCAAAAATGAAGCTCCACCACTCTGAACATCTATTAAGTATTCTACTAAGTGGGGAAAAACATGACACCTCAAGAGTTCACACCAATCATCTAAAACACAGGATTGTTTTTATGAATTCTAATTAACCAATCTAACAAACCCTGGAATTGAGGTTGGTAAGCAAAGTACAGAACTTCCTATTTATCTTTATTTAAATTTTACAGTTTAAGTTTCTATTAAGTTTAACATCACAATATCTTCTCAAATCCTGAAATCTAGTGAACTTCTACTTGTAGTTTTGAATCCGCTGTAAATTACAAAGCAAGACCATCTACATTAATATAGAATGTTAAATAGGACAGGGGCCAAGTAAAGAATCTTACAGGCCAGGCGCGGTGGCTCAAGCCTGTAATCCCAGCACTTTGAGAGGCCGAGACGGGCGGATCATGAGGTCAGGAGATTGAGACCATCCTGGCTAACACGGGGAAACCCCATCTCTACTAAAAAATACAAAAAACTAGCCAGGCGAGGTGGTGGGCGCCTGTAGTCCAGCTACTCGGGAGGCTGAGGCAGGAGAATGGCATAAACCTGGGAGGCGGAGCTTGCAGTGAGCTGAGATCCGGCCACTGCACTCCAGCCTGGGCGACAGAGCAAGACTCCATCTCAAAAAAAAAAAAAAAAAAATCTTACAGCACTCTCTGCATACTTGCATCTACATTAACATAAAATGTTAAAGAGGACAGGGGCCAAGTAAAGAGTCTTGCAGCACTCTCTGCATACCTGTCTCACAGGTAACAAACATCCAGGGAAAACTTACTTTGGCAATGATCTTTCACTCATGCAGCTAAAAAGCCACATTCCTCTACCATGATCCACAAATTAGCTCAAAGATTCCCTACATTGGTCTGGCTACAATGTCCTTGACCCCTCCAGCAATCCTACTAAAAAATAGGATTATGTTAGCATGATTTATTCCAGACCACTATTTCTCAATGGAAGCAGTAAGGCTTTCTTTCTCCAAGTCTGCGCATGCATGCATGTGTGCATACCTGTGGTGGTGCCTTTTTTAGAAAGTTATGCGTGGCAGTCATCAATGAAGTTCACTTCAGAAGTGTACAAATTATTTATTCAAAAAAGCAGTCATCGGGCCTGATGGGATTAAGAACTACTAATCTAACATTTGATGACTCATGGCATCACAAACTACTCTTGTTTAATAACATTAAAAATGTCTGCTGGAGATAAAACATTGAGCTCCCTGACAAGGAGTTCCTAGAACCACCCTTTTACTCCTTGTTTCTGTATTCATGCTGACTTCCTTCAATATTTTCTAACATTTCAATATGGTAAAATACTTATAATTTCCATTTGTAACAAAACAAACATGGACACTGAGAAGACTGTCACAGTCTTCAACAGGCATAGGGAGATGGCCAGACTAAGGAGGCTATCCTCAATATTAACTCTGTTTTCTCAAAGAGAGCTCTATTAAACATCAAAATACATTCAAAGGCAAAAAACAGAGGCCTTGGCTGATTGGCTGTGAGGCTTTTAATGTGCATTTGGAGAAATTAGGGTTACTTTATGAAACAACCTGTAAAAAAGAATTAACTGACCCAGAAACTACCATTTCTTCCTTTAAACAGAAATCCTCACTGTGGTCTCTTTACAACTGAAGAGATCATAGCACTATAGGTGCTTCTCAGAAATTGCTGAGATACAGTTTTCTGGTACATCATAAAAAGTGGCCAGGCACAGCGGCTTACACCTGTAATCCCAATACTTGGGGAGGCCGAGACGAGCGGATCACTGGAGGTCAGGAGTTCGAGACCAGCCTGGCCGACATGGTGAAACCCTATCTCCACTAAAAACACAAAAATTAGCTGGGTACGGTGGTGCATGCCTGTAGTCCCAGCTACTCAGGAGGCTGAGACACTAGAATTGCTTGAACCCGGGAGGCAGAGGTGGCAATGAGCTGAGATCACACCACTGCACTCCAGCCTGGGCGACAGAGCAAGACTCCAACTCAAAAAAAAAAAAAAAAAAGTAATTAAAGGGGAAAAAAATTACTATTAAAAAAAAAAAAAAACCCAGTATTTGTTCTGATACTTCCCTCATTGACAAAACTTACTTTGTTATACAATATTTTAATCATATACTTTGTTAAAGAATCTACTCACCAAAAATGAAAAAGCCAAGACATATTACACATTTATCTAATTGTATCAGCCTTCCCAAAGCTCAGAATTTTAACTTTCAAAACTATCAAAGACCTGATAAGCTGAGATTTATAAAAAGAACAGGGTAACTAATTCATCAGAACAAAAATTTAAACCTCACTCAAAACGAACTGAAGCATACCACTATAGAATAGACAACTACAGAATAAAATTTATATCTTTAATAAATGTAAAGACATAAAGGCTCTCTCTGAAAACTGACTGCCTAAATTATTAATCATAGGGATTTGTCACTGTTAAAAAACCTGAATCTCTTGCCAGACATGGTGGCTTATGCCTGTAATCCCAGCACTTTGGGAGGCTGAGGCCGGCGGATCACCTGAGATCAAGAGACCAGCCTGTCCAACATGGTGAAAGCCCATCTCTACCAAAAAATGAAAAAATTAGCCAGGTGTGGTGGTGCACGCCTGTAGTCCCCGCTACCGGGGAAGCCGAGGTGGGAGAATTACTTGAACCTGGAAGGCGGAGGTTGCAGTGAGCCAGTGTTGCGCCACTGCACTCCAGCCTGGGTGAAAGACTAAGACCCTGTCTCCAAAAAAAAAAATCCAATCTTCATATACAAACGAGTGCCTGGGAGTGGCTCTTGACTCTTAATTAAGACACTAAATATGATAGCAGCAGGATGCAACTCTGTACCCCAAGCAAGGTACAAATCTATATTCAATAAGTTTTGGTCATATTATGTACAATATTTTAAATAAGCATAGCGATTAAAAGAACAAAGCCTATCATAAAAATTTTAAACCGTTCCTGTAAAAATATGAATGCATCATGTAAAATGAGTATTTCAGGACCCTACTACACAAACTTTTTTAAATAATGTGCTTTAGATGTTAAATATGAAGTCTTTATCTCTCAATTATTTGCATAATAAGACAACCTACCATGGTCTAGTCTTTTCAGGATAGCAAAGAGCCTTAAAGAAACCATTCCTCAAAGTAAGAAACTGGATACAGAATACAGGCAGCTGTATGTAAAATGGGTCCAAGTGGTTGGCTGGATGGTTAAATGAGATATGCCTGAAGTGCTTTTAACACTAAAAGCATGTTAAGTCAACGTAAGGAATTATTCTGCTATGGGCTACTTTAAAGGGTTTTTTGTCTTGGGAGAAAACAGAATTCTGGGGAGTGTTCTGTAAAACCTTGTAGAAATAAATTAGGTTCATGGTCATAAACTACATGGTTTACCAATTTTACTTTAGTAATAAAGTTATTTCCAATAAAAAGCACCCATTTTTTGGAACACTCCAACTTCGTAAATGTGTCTTCACACAGTTCAAAAACACACTGCCAAACAAAAAGATCTTTGTGTAGACAGGGGTCATCTCATTTAGTATAAACCACAAATGCAATCATGAAGGGGCACACAGAGACTTATCAAAAGTATTAGTAAAAATATTATTTTTCTTAACCTGTGTGGTGAGTACGTGTTAATTTCCATTCCATTAGTATTATATTTGAAAACTAAAAACTCCTGCATTAAGTCTCAATATAACTGCTTATGTCCATGTTCTATTTAATACACCTTATAACCCATGTGTAGTGTGAATCAATAGCTGTGGTTTAATATTTTTGTTAAATATATCATACATTCACTATAACCTCTACAGTTTTAAAGAATGTTAAAATGAACTTGAGTACCTAGTTTCCTCTACCCACACCCTTCTCCCCTGTACAAATCTTTACTTCACAATTCTGTCAATTACAGCTTAGAAAGGTACTGTTGCTGACATTACTTTTAAAACATAAAAGAGGCAGTTTAACATAGTAGTTAAGAGCATGAATACTGGAGCCAAACAGGCTTCAAATCCTAGCCTCAACTCTTATGAACTATATGACCTTTGACAGGTTTATTTAACTTTTTGGTGCCTTGGTTTACTCATGTGTAAAATGGGAAACAATCAGTACTGCTCTCATAGGGCTACTAGGAAGATCAAATAAAGTACTTACAATATGCCTGGTACACAGTAAGTATAATGTGTCAGCTGTTATTGTTAAAACCCAGAGGGTAAAACAAAATTAAAGCACGCTGAAACTTGTTAACCGATTCTCTTTACGAGTATAGTGGGGAAAAGTGAGGCTGTGGGAGAAAATTAAAAATAAAAGAATATAATGCCTCTCAGTAAAATGTATTTCCATACTCTTACCGATTTCATATTTTCAACCTGCCAGTGGTTAAGTGATCTGCTTTCATATGTCCATAAAACTACACTTCTAGCACTCACACGGCTCTCCTCCCATATTATCAAATGTCTTTAACAATTGTGAAAATATCTCACCCTCCCTATTAAACACAAGGATAGGGGTTATACCTTATAAACCAGTCTCCTAGGTAACTTGCATATAAGATACTCATTGTTTATTAAATAGATTTTAACGGTACTATTTCAGTCAGAGTCAAATGTGTAAACATAACCTATAGGCTCATTTAGTCTCACATATTTCTGGTGTGTACAATGTTACTTTACCATAAGCTTGGGAAGCTGGAGGAAATTTTTTTTTTTAGATTTTAATAACAACTTTAAAATGTTATTTTAATCCCAGTCTATAAATTGCCATAATACTAAAAAAAAGGAGAAATGGAACTATGGTGACTTAGACATCCTTTGTAATGGTGGACATATACATTGTGCTTCTCAATGCTGCAGTATATTCTATTTCATCAATGTCTGTTTTTTCAACTTACGTACCAACCAACAAGGACTTTTGTATAACAAATCCGCCGTCAACAGATTTATGCTTATTTTACACCTTAGAAAATCCTGATTACTTTTCTCTTCTGTAACTTCGTCCTTTTCTAAGCATAAGAACAATTTCAGAAATACTATTATAAAAAGCAACTACAGGCCAGGTACGGTGGCTCACGCCTATAATACCAGCACTTCGGGAGGCTGTGCGCACGAAACATGTGAGGTCAGGAGCTCAAGACCAGCCTGGCCAACATGGTGAAACCCTGTCTCTACTAAAAATACAAAACTTAGCCGGGCATGGTGACACGTGCCTATAATCCCAGCTACTCAGGAGGCTGAGGCAGGAGAATCACTTGAACCCAAGAGGCAGAGGTAGCAGTGAGCCAAGATCACACCACTGCACTCCAGCCTGGGCAACAGAGCAAGACTTGGTCTCAAACATATTTTTAAAATAGTAAGAAAATAAAAATAAAAAGCAACTATAAATTCTGCATTCAAAAGTACAAGTCCAGTGTGGTGGCTCACACTATAATCCTAGCACTTTGGGAGGCCGAGGCAGGAGGATCCCTTGAGCTCAGGAGTTTGAGACCAGCTTGGGCAACACAGGGAGAGCCTGTCTCTATTTTTTTAAAAAAATTAAAAATTAAAAAGTATAGTATTATGACTTCTGTTATGCACAGGCACACTGTATGCTCAAAGCTGAAAAACTCAGTCACGAAGACCCTACAGCTGTCTTTCAATACTTAACGGCTTGCCATGTGAATTAAGCGCAGAATTAATTTTTGGTATTCCCGTAGGCAAGACAAATTGTAAGGAAGCAGATTTCTGATATAAAGAAAGAACTCCCTGAAAATTAGAGCCGTCTAAAATTAAAAAAGGAATTCATGTGAAGTAGGGAATACTACATCACTGAGAATGTTTGCCAGTAGACTAGTTTTTAGGAATGCTGTAGAAAAGTATTTGATGGAGTTTGACTATATGATCACAAACTCCCCTTAAATAGAATTATTCTTGGATTTTCTGAATACTTAAGTCCAAAAGTAATGGCTTGATACACAACACTAACAATGCAAAGGAGTATGCTTATCTACCTGATGCCATAGAGTCTACGTGCATTACATGAACATCATCCTTAATAAGGGGCAACTATATTTCAGAGGTTAGGATATCCTGTCCCTATTTGTTTGACTTTGTGATCCAACTTTCTCTGAGTAGAGCTACGTAAGTTCACTTCACATTTTATTTAAAGAGCTTCTCATCATCCCTTGAAACAACTGCCAATCCACCATCGCTTTGACCCCACAACTCACTAGCGGGAGAATGGGAAGCTCTCAGATGCATAAAATTTGGAAAAGTGAGAAATGACAGAAAACGGACAACTGGAATCTAATAACTCTTCTCCTACACCAGACTTGCTATCAGAATTACTGGTTGGGTGGTATAATCAATTCAATATATTCATATCTGCCTCATATACTGAAGTGTCTTGGGGTACTAAAACTATTGTTACTGTAAAGCAAGTAGCATATTTTTTAAAAAGAATCAAAAGGTATTAAAAAGCTAGAATGTAAATGTAAAAGTACATGAAGGCTCATTATACCTTTGTGCATGTTTGAAATTTCCATAGTAAAAATCTAAAATAAAGAGCCCTCAAACAAAAATCTCAACCCTCATTTATGATTCAGCATCTACTTAACTTCATCTAAATTTACCTGGACTTACCTGAAAATATTTAACTCCTAGTTAATATCCCTTGCACACTCTAAATTTCAGAGGAAAGTTCTTAATGAAACACTTTCAACACCAAAATTGAATAATGCTTCACTGGATCATGGGACTGAAAAACGTTATCACATAGATTTCCTTCTTTTTTAAAATCCAAGCTGCAAAGTGGTTTTAGATCAGACTTCAGTTAGTAGAGTCCACTGTAAAATTAGTTGTTTTAATACTGTAGAATTACCTTTTTTTTTTTGAGATGGAGTCTCGCTCGGTTGCCCAGGCTAGAGTGCAGTGGCACAAGCTCCGCTCACTGCAAGCTCCGCCTCCTGGGTTCATGCCATTCTCCTGCCTCAGCCTCCCGAGTAGCTGGGACTAGAGGCACCCCTTACGACACCCAGCGAATTTTTTTGTATTTTTAGTAGAGATGGGGTTTCACAGTGTTAGCCAGGATGGTCTCAATCTCCTGACCTCGTGATCCGCCCGCCTCGGTCTCCCAAAGTGCTGGGATTACAGGCGTGAGCCACTGCGCCCGGCTACCCTAGAGTTACTTTTAATAAATAAAATCATTTCATTTTCTCTAAGTTTCCAGGATTTTAAAAACTTAGAAAATGTTTAAATTGTTTCTGCTTAACAGCTAAGACTAATAGAGAGGAAAGATTCAACATGAGTGTGGCATTAGGCTGGGAGTCAAATGATAAGATTCTAGTCCTGGCTCTGAACCTATTTTGCTTTGAACATGTCACTTACACCCTTGGGATCATGGAGTTCATCCATAAAATAACTCAGACATGATCATCTCAAAGTCTCTGTCTCATTCTGAAGTTATACAATATTATGACCTTTATAGTGAGTAAACTCCCTCAATGTGACAGGTTCCCTACGCCATACAGTACTGTGTATAAAAAAGGCTACGTCATACAGTACTGTGGATAAACCCTAACAAAATGTGCAAAGTCAAGAGTGTTTAAGCAAATGTGATGGAAGACACTGACTCGAAATATGGGCTGAAATACAGATTAAAGTATCTCAAGAGTCTTTCCTGTCGACAAAGCATCAATATCATATGCTACAGCTAAAGCTCTGAAAAACTGTGAGAAACTTAATGATTCAACCGAGGCAACTATCTCTGCTGACTCTTGAACATAAGGGAAAAGCTCTGAATAATAATTTGACACCCAACACCTGTAGCACCCATCCTCCCACCCTGTATTTATGTATCAGAGAAAGACAGTATTTTTGTGGCATCCTGGAACCAAGGGTATGGAGTAGAAGGTACTGTTTGTTAAACAGTAATTCAACAGGTTCATACTAAGCACTTGAGAAAACTACCTTCCTACTTAATAAACTAACAGGATCCAGTCAGAAGTGTCTTTGTTGTGATGTTTGTATTGCATATACCCAACGAATTCCTTAGCTCTACCACCACTGAATTCACGTAACTCACACAGATGTACTGTTAATATTTCAACAGTCCCACTTTATAGAGTCCAATATTCTAATGCATAATCTAAAATAATCGAAGTGAGAATATGGACTTTGGTTAAAGAATGAAGTAATTCATAGAGGTTTATTAATTATAAAATCAACAAAAGTAAACAAGCAATGCCACCCGAACTTAGTAACACGCGGGCCATGTAGTACAAACGTGGTGTACTGAAAAACCAACCGCTTTCAGAAATCGTAACACTAAGAAGTGTAGCTTTGATACCTCTATCTTGTCGGTTAATTCATGTTGTAGAAGGACTGCCAGGGGAATGACAGCTATCTAAATCAAACCACAGTGTCAATATGTTGGGAACAAGTACCCTGGCTACAAGAAAGGAAAAGGAAAAGGAATACAGCCCTAAAAGATGCATACAGACAAGCAAGTAAGGGGGGAGCATTCTTGTATTTAATTTATAGCTAAAAAATTCAAAGGTAACACTGGTAGTAAAAACCTACAAAATGACTGTGAATCAGAGAAAGTGTTGGTTTTTTTGAAGAGCCTGAGACGGTGTGTATATGTAAGAAAATTGAATGGAGATGTAAGCCAGTATTGTGGTGGTGTGCTGATTTAGCCACAAATGTCTTCCCTATTTAAATATTCCAATCAGTACCGTTAGTACACGTACCTCGGAGAATTCTTTCCTCATGGCAACGAAGAAAGTCCCAGATTCTAACAGTGCCGTCATCAGAGCATGTAGCAAATTTATTATCCGTGGGTGAGAAACTGTTACATGAAGACACACAGCAGGGGAAAGAAGTCAGCATTTAACAGATAATCTGTGTTTCTCAGACAGGGAAAAATAAAAACACTGTGCTGCATTATAAACAGGAGAGGGAAGAATCCAGTGAAGAAGCCCTTAAAGTGAATGTCGTCAGCTAACACAGGCATCTCATCAAAAGAAGTCTTCAACAGAGCAGTTGTTTGAGTTTTCAATCATCAGTATTCTGAGAACTTCAAGTGTGTATTATTAGTGCTAATGCTATCCATGTTCCTTCTCTATTTTCCATCATACCAGGAAATCACATGAAGCTGCCTTAAGTGGTGAAACTAAATGGATTCTATTTTTGCAGTATTCCCATAGTCTTTTAAATTGCACACGAATACTGCTCCCAAAATTATCATCAGCTTCTGCCTCAGACACTTCATGAAATGATAAGCTGAAACAATGTGGGCTGTCTATTAAAAGAATGATTGCTAAACATCCCTACATACGATGTTTCTCATCCATTCCAAAGGTCTGTAGAAAATTTTCACATCTTCCTGGCAAGTTATTCCATGAATGTTGCACCTTTTCAGTAAAACTTTAAAATAAGGACATTCAGACTTGTGTTTCAAGCCAAAGAATCTGCTGCAAGAAGGATTCAGTTTTTCCCAGTAGTGAAAGATCATTCAAGTTTCTCAAATAACTCTAAAAACTCCCTTGAACTTTGGAATCCTATAACTAAGAAAGGACTAGCTGTGTAAACTCAATGTATGGGCAAGACACTAAGGCAAAATCTACAAAGCAGAAGCATGTTCATCCAACAATTTGTTAAGATTCTGAAAGGATAAGCAAATGACTACAGTGGATGATGTTTCTATAAAGATGTCAACCTCCCCCACACATGGGTGGCACAACCTTAAAGAATGCTGCTTAGCTTTATTCTGAGGCTGCAGCAATTCTTCAGGCTTGTATTTGGAACTTTTTCCCCCAGTTTTACTATACATACCTCACTGATGTGTAAAAATATACAACTCACTGAAAATATTTTAAACTCCACTTATTGTATACATTTGCATAAGTGATGTTATCAACAGTGAATCAGAAGAAAAGTCCTAGAGTCTTCTTGACAATGATCTGCTTACAGCTGCAAAGCTTGAAGAACCCATTCATTACTCCATTAATGTTTGCCACATCCAGTTATCTGTGAGGGTTTTAGTCCTATACTTTCCTTTGGAAGTCGTGGCATAACCAAGCCAACCAGGTCTTCACTTAAGCCTTTTTCCACTTTGTGTGAATTCTGAAGTTGTTTTCTGCAGGCTTTAGATTTTATTCAGTTGCATAATTAAAGACTGAATTCTTTATTTGGAATGAAATATTCTTGTCTTACACAGTAGATAATAAAAAGGAATAACGTATACACATTATTAATCATAAATGAAAAGAGAAAACCAGTGCAAAATGCGGCAGACAGTACATCTCTAACATATTGCAAAGGCTGATACCGGGACAACACTACTTCAGAAAGGTGCCAGCAAAATGGTGAATGTGTGAAAACAAAGAAAAATATTGTGTTTATAGGGTGCAGAAAGTTTCCCAGAATCTGACAGAGCCCATGCATCTCTGCACCCAGAATACACTTAGAGAATAATTTAACCATGACAATAGGGACTACAGAAAATGGTATATTGTGTATAAACCTGGCCTCTCTAATCGCCTCCTTATGTGCCTGGAACATCTTGACGTTGTTCATGTTCGACTGCCAATATTTCACATATCCTCCGTGGTCTGCTGTCAACATCCACATGTCATTATGTGACCACGTCATGGCCCTCACTGGGCTGTCGTGAGCCTGTGAAAACAGAAAACATTAATTAGTAAGGTGTTGCTTCAAAGAATATATGACTAAAGGCTTACAAGAGCATATACTGACTCGAGGCAACAATTTGTCCAATTCTAAGTTTAACAATGCCAATGAAGTGACTATATCTCAAGTTCTTTACAGTACCATACGATGATACCACCATCTGGTGATTACTATTACCTGTAATATTGTTTCAAAATTGAAAGTGAGTCCATTCCACAAGGTAAACTCCCCACTAGAAGCTCCAGTGACCAAGCGTCTTCCTTCTGGAGTCCACTAAGGGAGAAAAAAAGACAGGTTATACAAGGGCACACATCCTCCAACTTCACTAATTTTGAAAAACATTTTAAAGGTATTTATAAAACATGCAATAACTGACATAAATAAATGAAACTGACTTTTGCTTAAATGTAGCTCAGCTTTATCAGAAGTACTTCGTCAGAAAACAACTTAACACAGTGCAAGGAAGGCTCTAGTCCCTTGGCTTAGTAGCTGAATGAAAGATACTAAGTATATTACGAGTACACGCACCTACTCACTAAATTACATGCACCTATGCATGCTAAAGACCATTTCAATACAGAATATGCAAAGACCTCATTTCCCTAGGCTATATGATAGACTAACAAAAATAAGGTCACCAGAACAACTCAAAGACTGGATAAAGGATTTGGCGCTTACAAGTAGGAGAGGACAAATTCAGAAAGAAAAGTTACCAGTGTTTAATTAAAATAACAAGATAATAAGAAGTACCAATTTAAGGACACTGAGGCTATCAAACTCTTCCTGCACCTAAACATATTTAAAAAAAAAAAATTGTAAGCTCTCCTCCATTCAAAGTACCAAGCAGTGATAACTCTTAGGCTGATCTACTCTCAAAAAAAACCATAACAGTGCCATGACTAATTAACACTACACCAACATTTTAAATTTTTTATTGATACACAATAGATGTACATATTTGCAGGGAATGACAATGCCAATAATTTTTTTTGTACTTTTAAGTGCACCTTTTCTCCTTTTAAATTAAACTTAAAGCCCTTTATTACTTTTTGCACTTAAAGCCCTTTAAATATTTTATTTTATTTTTTTTTTTTTTGAGACAGAGTCTCGCTCTGTCGCCCAGGCTGGAGTGCAGTGGCGCAATCTCGGCTCACTGCAAGCTCCGCCTCCCAGGTTCACGCCATTCTCCTGCCTCAGCCTCCTGAGTAGCTGGCACTACAGGCGCCCGCCACCACGCCCGGCTAATTTTTTGTATTTTTAGTAGAAACGGGGTTTCACCGTGGTCTCGATCTCCTGACCTTGTGATCCGCCCGCCTCGGCCTCCCAAAGTGCTGGGATTACAGGCGTGAGCCACCGCGCCCGGCTAAATATTTTTACATCAGTATTTTAATGTCACAATTTGCATACTAAAGGAAATCTGTAGCATACATGATGGCTAATTCGAAACATTTCAAATTTTTTGTTTTTACTTTTTATTTTCAAGTTTCTATGATGGATCACACACTCATTTTCCTTCAATGATGTAAATATACAAAATGTCAATATAACAATCCTATTTTCCAAAAACTGACAAAGTTGAAAAATACAAATACATATGTGCTTATAGAAACAGTAAGATAGGATATATAAAATGAAGGTTATTTCTTAAATTACACAAATATATGTGACAATTTGGCTTTTTATTGCTTACCTGTAAGTCACAGTTTTGATTATCAGATTAAAAGCCTCATCCCTTTCTAGTTTCCGTTATCTGGTATGGATCCTAACCCAGTCAATACTACAGACAACCAAACTGTAGACACACAGCCCACAGTCTTTATACCTTAACATCTTTTGATTTTGACTGTGCCTCTGCATGTGCAAATTCTTCCTAAAACCTTATAGCGTAATCCCCAAATGAGAACATTTACCCACCTTATAAAATATGGCGTGCTCGGATTTTATTCTTTTCAAAAAGGTTTTCCATGTTATGCTAAGAGGATATTAAAATTAGCTGCACATCACATCCCTTTGACCAAATTCCCTGATTAAAAAAAAAATTATACTATACACTGGTTGCTTCTACTCACATAACAATGTTTCTTTTTTTCTTTTTCTTTTTTTTTTGAAATGGAGTTTCACTCTTGTCCCCCAGGCTGGAGTGCAGTGGAGGCGCAATTTAGGCTCACTGCAACCTCCACCTCCCGGGTTCAGGTGATTCCCCTGTCTCAGCCTCGTCTCTCAGCTGGGAATACAGGCGCGTGCCACCACGCCTGGCTAATTTTTGTATTTTTAGTAAAGACAGGGTTTCATCATATTGGTCAGGCTGGTCTCAAACTCCCGACCTCAGGTGATTCACCTACCTCAGCCTCTCGAAGTGCTGGGATTACAGGCGTGAGGGATGTGTCTACTGCCTAAGGCCTCTTAGACAAATACTAGGCATAAGACTAAATGCAGCTATTTCTATGGAGTTCAGACTGACATCTCTCTCCGAGGACCTTTTGGTTCTCCCTGTTGTCTATCATACTCCTCTGATATCAGAAGATCTGCTTATTTTCCTCATCTGCCACAATCATCTTTTCTTGGTCTCACTTTTTTCCAACTGTTATTTGCTCAACTTAAGATTGTTAACCATTCTACACCTCTGGATACTGTTAACCAACAAGTGCATTAGCTAGGAAATGGAATAATCGAAACACAAAGAAGAAAATGATTACATTATCATCTATGAAAATCAGGGTTACAACTAAAAATTGTATTTTTAAAATTTTAAAAATACATTTAAAATTTAAATGTATTAAGTGCCTAGTAGGTACCTTCATAGAGCTAAAAATTACGGTACGCCATAGTTCTTCGGCTCTCAGATGTTTTCCTGCCTAGTAACGCCTAAGTATTCTTCATTTACCTTGGGATGCTGCTGTTCTAAATAATAACAAAAGCATCCCTATTCAAAGGCAACTCTGACACCTGCTACAACATGTATCCATCTATTGAGAGAATTCTACAGAAATTGCCACATGAAGAAAAACAATCCAAAAGTGGTATCTCACTCAATGGTGATAAAGTAGATAAACAACTGGATATTCCAAATTAAAATTACTAGCAATAAACCAATTATAAGCCCAGATATACTTTTAAAATAATGTTTAATTTTCTTTGCCCTGTCAAATACATTTGCTATATAACTCTGGATTTATTTTCCCCCAAAATATCCAACAGATTACTTACCCTAACAACAAATACCGGACACTTTACTTTATTTGTTGATGTCCGAACAAATTTTGTTGTTACTGCATTCATAGGATTATTCAACATTCCTATAGGTGGGACCAGCTAAAAAAAAAGAAAATTGGGTTTTTAGAGCTCCTGATTACATACAAGGCAGAAACCAGAAACACGGCAAGGTAATTATTTCAACATTTAAAGACAAATCTGGGACCATATAAAACTTTCCCATAAAAACTATAATAAAGAATTATTACAATTAGCTTACTAATTAAGTGAAGAAAAGTGAGATACAGGAAAGTTAAATACCCATTATTACTAAACAAACAAGAAAATCAAGTACCAGTACTAACCCAGTACAAGTTGGTACAAGTACTAACCCAGTTAGTACTTAAAGTCAACACAATTAAACATGTTCACAGAAAGCTTATTAAGTTCAAATTTAAGTTTTAAGAAATTTAAATTAATTTTCCAATTACAAGACTTTAGATTACAAAGCTTCTTTTTGGACATTGCTTTAAGCCCCAAATCAAAAATTCACCCATCATTAGATTAAAAGGAAAATCTAAATTGAGACAAAAACATAATGCACAGTTTACACAGATGTGTTACATTATCCCTTTGGGAATATTTTAATTATAAAAATGTAAAAAGAAAAGACCATTTTGGACTTGAAGTCACGTAGTTAAAGCTAAAATATTCAAGCAAGGAAGTGTCTATCAAGCTAGTATGACACATCATATACTTACGTCATTGTAATAACCTGCATCAGGCTGAATTGCCCGCATATCTCTCTGGTCTCTTTGCCATATTCTGTTCTGTTAAACAAATAAATAGATCAATTAATGACTATATAGTCTAATTATACTCAATTTGAAATCAACAAAACATAAGCTATATTAAAAATGGATAAACAGAATTTAAAAATACTATTTTCTAAAACAGTGGGTGCCTTAGAGAGCTTTCCCTTCTGATGCTACTAACACTGCTTAGAACTTCCCTCCTCACGGTGCCTCACACCTGTAAATCCTAGCACTTTGGGAGGCCGAGGCAGGCAGATCACTTGAGGTCAGGAGTTCAAGACCAGCCTGGCCAACATGGTGAAATCCTGTCTCTACTAAAAATACAAGCCAGAAATTACTTGAACCAGGGAGGCGGAGGCTGCAGTGAGCTGAGACGGTGCCACTGCACTCCAGCCTGGGCAACAGAGCGAGATTCCATCTCAAAAAAACAAAAACAAAAAGAACTTCCCTCCTCACTTTATCATATTAGCCCCTACCCACTCATCCAAGACACTGTCAGCTCCAACACAGTCTCCCTGATGCTACCTTAAGAAAAGGAAACAGCAGAGGGTAAACAGACATCCCCAATTCCTTCAAAGCCCTAAGCACAAAACAATTCCTCATATCTTGCCCTTGGTCTTCTTAATTCCTCTCAAATTCTCTCCTAGCCTACTTTCCCAATTGAAATTCCCAGAAAAATCAAAATCTGTCTTTATCTCTGAATCTCTTTCTCCAGTATGCCTGCAACATACTAATTAGGCCCAATATGCAAATAGGTCTTTAACCACAGGTCTAAAGTAATGAAAAACAGACAAATTTTCATAGGAAGCCAGACCTAAGCCCAATGAACCTAATAGGGTAATATTAGTAATGAGGCTAATTCCTACCTTAAGCCAAGTAAATAAATAACTCTAACGGGAAACTGTAGGTAGACCCTGCCTTGACTTTACTATGAGTTGCTTTCACCTTGTAGGACTGCAGTAGACATTCAGTCCTCAAGAACGTAAAGCCCTTTCCCTGACTCTAAGTACCACCTACCACCAGGGCTTGGAAGTGGGAGAATCCATGTTCTCCAAGCCATTGTCTAACAAAAATATTCCTATGTTGGTGGTCTTTTATTATTTCATATACACTGCAGATTTAACAACTGTTTTAAGATTCGCCTAGCGATTAAAGTACTCCCTTCTAATCTGTGAACTTTTAGAGCAAATCCTGTTTCTAAAATGGGGTCTAACTTTAATAATTTTTTAGAAGATGATACAGACACAGAATTTTAGAAAGTGCTGGTGGTTTGAGGTTCTTCCTAAATGAGCCAATTTGAAATTCCACCTTGTCCCACTAATTCAACTAACACAGGTATACATAACTTACTACACTACATCTAGAAAATCATCTTCTTTTAAATAACCAGGCCAGGCGCAGTGGCTCACACCTGTAATCCCAGCACTTTGGGAGGCTGAGGTGGGTGGATCACCTGAGGTTAGGAGTTCAAGACCAGCCCAGCCAACATAGTTGAAATTGTTTCTACTAAAACTACAAAAATTAGCCAGGCATGGTGGCAGGAGCCTAGAATCCCAGCTACTTGGGAAGCTGAGGCAGAAGAATCACTTGAACCTGGGAGACAGAGGTTGCAGTGAGACAAAACCGCACCATTGCACTCTGGCCTGAACAACAAGAAAGAAACTCCATCTCAAAAAAATAAAATAAAACAAATAAATAACCAAAGTTTGGTCATCTGAAGCAAATTAATTAGGCTTACCTCTAAATACTTAATTACAGATGGATTGTAGTCTATGGTTTTTCGGTTTACAGCTTTTCTCATTCGTTTTCCATCAAAAGTAAGCTGTTGCATTGCTTGCTGTTGTGCAAAATCAGGTCGCTTATAAAACAACTGTCGAGGTGCCTGGTGCTGGAACCTTGGCATATGGAAAAAACGAGGAGGAGAACCAATTTCTGTAGCCATGGTGATGTTTTCCTTCCAGGATACTAGGATAAGGAAAAAGTACTTTCACTTCAAATATCAGCACTCCAACAATGCCTGAAAACATTTTTAAATTAACACTTTTTACACTTCTTTTCCCTTATCTAACATGCATCATTTCCAGTTACACAATGAACTACAGTCATGAGTCACTTAACGGGCATATGCTCTCAGAGATGCATCCTTAGGCAATTTCATCATTGTACAAACTTCACAGAGTTGTACTTACACAAACCTAGATGGTATACATAGCCTACTACATACCGAGGCTACATGGTGCAGCCTCATGCTCCTAGGTTACAAACCTGCACAGCATGTTACTATACTGAATGCTGGTGGCAACCGTAACACAGTAAGTATTCATGTATCTAAACATAGAAAAGAAACCACAGAAAAGTATGATAAAAATACTATATTATAATCTTATGAGACCACTATCATATATGTGGTCCAACACTGACCACAATGTCATTTTGTGGTGCACGACTATATTAGATCAATAACAGAGACCAGCCACACATTTGAAAAAGACGACAGTCAAGGCGGAAGGATCGCTTGAGGCCAGGAGTAAGATCGGGCTGGGGAACACAGTGAGATTCCCATCTCTATAAAAAATAAAAACATTGGCTGGGCATGATGGCATGCACCTGTAGTCCCAACTATTCTGGAGGCTGAGATAGGAGAATCACTTGAGTCCAGAATTTTGAGGTTGCAGTGAGCAATGATCGTGCCACTGCACTCCAGCCTGAGTGACGGAGAGACCCTGTTGGAAAGAAGGAAGGGGGGGGGGGTGCAGAGAAAGACTAATTCACAGAATAAGTGCTAATAGGCATTTGTTGTAAAATTCAGCCTCCTGAAGAAAAAAAGCAGGATTGGTAATAGCTTGAGGTAGGGTGTATATGTGTGAGTCAGTGGATGGGTATGTGTTTATGTTTAGGGAATAAAAGAAGGTAGAATCACTGGGAATTGTTCACTTTTTCTCTTTTTTTCCCCTAGAGATAAGATCTCTCACTGTGTTGCCCAGGCTGGTCTCAGACTCCGGGGCTCGAGATCCTCATACTTTGGCCTCTTAAAGTGCTGGGATTACAGGCATGAGTCACCAAGCCTGGCCTTACAGTTTTAAAATTAAAATTTCACAGCTGGGTGTGGTGGCTCACGCCTGTAATCCCACCACTTTGGGAGGCCGAGGCAGGTGGATCACGAGGTCAGGAGATCGAGGCCATCCTGGCTAACACGGTGAAACCCCGTCTCTACTAAAAACACACACACAAAAAAATTAGCCGGGCATGGTGGCAGGTGCCTATAGTCCCAGTTACTTGGGAGACTGAGGCAGGAGAATGGGGTGAACCTGGGAGGCGGAGCTTGCAGTGAGCTGAGATCACACCACTGCACTCCAGCCTGGGCGACAGAGTGAAACTGTCTCAAAAAATAACTAATTAATTAATATTTCACTTAGGCCAGGCACAGTGGCTCATGCCTATAATCCCAGCACTTTGGGACGCCAAGGCGGGCAGATCACAAGGTCAGGAGTTCGAGACCAACCTGGCCAACATGGTGAAACCCCGTTTCTACTAAAAATACAAAAAATTGGCCGGGCGTGGTGGCTCAAGCCTGTAATCCCAGCACTTTGGGAGGCCGAGACGGGCGGATCACGAGGTCAGGAGATCGAAACCATCCTGGCTAACACG
>NW_012102177.1:1525052-1526520 GCF_000951045.1 Mandrillus leucophaeus
AAAAAAAAAAAAAAAATTCACTTAGAAGTTTGATGATAAAACTAATTACTTTTATGTTTATTGTTAAGACTCCATTTTATACAAGTCATTAAAGGTCTTTAAAATTTGACTTTTGTTCTTTTAAATTTCCTAGGAATAGTGTAGAAAGAGGAATAAACTACCTTATTTCATATCTATAATGAACAAAGAAAGTACGTATGCCCAAATTTCAGGAGCAAAATACCACAGAAACGTATTTCTCAGTATGTGTTATTTACATATTTACAAAGGTAACCTTAAGTTTATATCTGAAGAGAAAAATGTTAAGACCTTATAGTTTTTCAACTTCAACGTTCTACATTTAAACTTACATGCCAATAATACAAATATGCATGATTTTTTTAAAAAATTGTTTTAATTAGCTCAGTGTGCTGGTGCGCAACTGTTGCCCCAGCTACTCAGGGGGCTGAGGTGGGAGGATCACTTGAGCCTGGGAAGTCAAATCTGCAGTGAACCATGATAGCGCCACTGCACTCCAACCCAGGTGACAGAACAAGACCCTGTCTCCAAAAATAAAATAAAATAATAAAATTAAAAACTATTACAAATACAATAAAGGAGAGAAGTTAGAAACATTTCCACAATAGCTTTTGATTTCAAAAGCAGAAAAGACTGTGGTCACCATTATTTGTCTGTATTCTTTTTTTTGTTTTGTTTTTGTTTTTGAGATGGAGTCTCACTCTGTCGCCCAGGCTGGAGTGCAGTGGCTCAATCTTGGCTCACTGCAAGCTCTGCCTCCCGGGTTCACACCATTCTCCTATCTCAGCCTCCCGAGTAGCTGGGAGTACAGGCACCCGCCACCACGCCCAGCTAATTTTTTAGTGTTTTTAGTAGAGACGGGGCTTCACCGTGTTAGCCAGGATGGTCTCGATCTCCTGACCTCCTGATCTGCCCGCCTCAGCCTCCCAAAGTGCTGTGATTACAGGTGTGAGCCACGGCGCCCAGCCATTTGTCTGTACTCTTAAAACTGCTTTATCTCACTCTCTAGACACTAAACAATGAGGCTGAAAAAATTTTTGATTTCCTTTTGATGAAATATTCTTGGTACTACTTCATTCAGCCTTGTCACATTGGTCCCTCCTAAGACCATTAAATTTGAATAATAATAATAACAACGAGGAGGAGGGGTGAAGGGAAAAGAAATCCTGACTTTCGCACACCAAAAATAAATAGTGCAATAAAATATGCATTTAACCTGTGTTACTTCCACCACTCTGAAGCAATCCCAGAAGGTCCTTGGCAAACATTAGCTTGAAATAAGATGAAAAGGCCGGGCGCAGTGGCTCAAGCCTGTAATCCCAGCACTTTGGGAGGCCGAGACGGGCGGATCACGAGGTCAGGAGATCGAGACAATCCTCGCTAACGCAGTGAAACCCCGTCTCTACTAAAAAAAAAATACAAAAAACTAGCCGGGCGAGGTGGCGGGCGC
>NW_012102177.1:1530819-1531198 GCF_000951045.1 Mandrillus leucophaeus
TCAAAAAAAAAAAAAAAAAAAGAAAGAAAGAAGTCAGCCACAAAAAGTCACATATTGTGTGATTACATTTATATGAAAAATCCAGAACATGCTAATATACACAGACAAAAAGCTAAAAGATTAGTGTTTGCCAAGGGCCGGGGAATGAGAGGAATGGAGAACGACTGTTTAACAAAAATAGAATCTCCTTTTGGGATGATGAAAATGTCTTGCAACCTGACAGAGGTAGTTGCTGCAAAAAAACTGTGAATTTACCAAATCCCACTGGATTATACACTTTAAAATGGTTACAACAGTGAATTCTCTGTTATGTGACTTTTACCTCAATTAAGGAATAACGGGCTTAACAACTGGAAAATTTTTTTTTTTTTTTTTTTTT
>NW_012102177.1:1531248-1532369 GCF_000951045.1 Mandrillus leucophaeus
TTGCAGTGAGCTGAGATCCGGCCACTGCACTCCAGCCTGGGCGACAGAGCGAGACTCCGTCTCAAGAAAAAAAAAAAAAAGAAAGAAATAAGATGAAAAATATTCTATGTCTTTGAGCTGTGCGTGAATTAAACGGCAGAAAAGCACTAAGCAGTTGATTCAATAAGGTTGGTGGAAGACTCTGTTTACTCAGTTATTCCATGAATCCAATTAAGTTTCAGCATCCCAATTTCAATTACCAGCTTCAATTCAGATGTCTGGGCCAGTAATCCTAAAATAAAGCTGTTTTGGAAAGCTTTTTTTTTTTTTTTTTTGAGATGGAGTCTCACTCTGTTGCCCTGGCTAGAGTGCAGTGGCATGATCTCAGCTCACCACAACCTCTGCCTCCTGGGTTCAAGCAATTCTGCTGCCTCAGCCTCCCGAGTACACGGGATTACAGGCATCTGCCACCATGCCTGGCTAATTTTTGTATTTTCATTAGAGACATGGTTTCACCATGTTGGCCACGATGGTCTCAAACTTCTAGCCTCAGGTGATCCGCCCACCTCAGTTTCCCAAAGTGCTGGGATTACAGGCATAAGTCACAGATCCCGGCCCAAAAGCATATTTTAAAATTATGACTTCCAAATCAAATACCTAATTACATTAGAATAAAATTATTCTAACAGTATAGTTTCTATTACTATAAAATGAAAATAGATTTTTTTCACAAGTCAAAAGGGATTTAAATATTATTCAGCTGCAAAAAAGAAATTAAGTTGACATAAATACAACATGAATATCAAAAACATTATGCTGCCGGGCGTGGTGACTCACGCCTATAATCCCAGCACTTTGGGAGGCGGAGGCGGGTGGATCACAAGGTCAGGAGATCGAGACCATCCTGGCTAACACGGTGAAACCCCGTCTCTACTAAAAATACAAAAAAACTAGCCAGGCATGGTGGTGGGCACCTGTAGTCCCAGCTACTCAGGAGGCTGAGGCAGGAGAATTGCTTGAACCCGGGAGGCAGAGGTTGCAGTGAGCTGAGATCGTGCCACTGCACTCCAGCCTGGGTGATAAGAGCGAGACTCCATTTTAAAAAAATAAATAAAATAAAATAATAAAATTAAAAACTATTA
>NW_012102177.1:1533280-1568939 GCF_000951045.1 Mandrillus leucophaeus
CTCTATTGCCCAGGTAGGCACTGTAACCTCCGCCTCCCGGGTTCAAGCAATTCTCCTGCCTCCACCTCCCAAGTAGCTGGGACTATAAGCGCACTCCACCACGTCCAGCTAATTTTTGTCATTTTAGTAGAGCCGGGGTTTTGCCATGTTGATCAGGCTAGACTCAAACTCCTGACCTCAGGTGATCCACCCGCCTCGGCCTCCCAAGGTGCTGGGATTACAGGCATGAGCCATCGTGCCTGGCCCACTGCAAAAAAATTTTTAAGGGACAACAGATGAAACAACAGAAAGTTGATGACTGTTGCAGCTGGGTGGAGCGTATATGGATGCAAAGCACTAATCAAGAGTCACATCAAGGATATTTATCCTACAAATACGAGGAAAATGACTGAAGTCAAATGCAAAAAAAGTATTGTTACTTACACTCTTTGAAATAACTCATATGTTAAAGCTACAGAAAAATATCAATCCTTCATTTATGACCTCGTAGAGGATGCGGAAATAATCTTTCCATTTACAAATTTGTTGAGTAAAACTGGTTCTGAAAAGGGGCTTTTAACTTTTCTTTGAATGGTCAAGTACTGATGGTGTTTCAGAAATAAAGGTCAAGCAAGAAGAAAATGAGAAAAAAAAAGAACAATTATATTTGAAACAAACATCCAGCCTAAAATAAAACTAAAACAAAAAATCTCTTCACAATACAGTGACCAGGCTGCATCTATACCTTATACACTTCAGCTTCACATCCTGCAAACTATAAAGTTACTTGGCCAAAATCACAACAGTCTCTTGGCGGCTGTCATGGGCTGAAATGTGTCCCCTCAAAAATTCATAAGTTTAAGTCCTAACCTCCAGTACCTCACAATGTGAGTCTATTTAGATTTAGGGTCCTAATCCAATCTAACTGGTATTCTTTTAAACGAAGATTAGGACACAGACAACACAGAGAGAAGAACGACTGTAAGGACAGAGAGAAAAGACAGCCATCTACAAGCCGAGAGGAGAGGCTCTCCAGGAACCAGCCCTGCTCACATCCTGATCTCAGACTTTCAGCCTCCAGAACTTTGAGAAGATACAGTTCTACTGTTTAATCCCCCAGTCTATGGTGCTTTGTTATAGCAGCCCAAGCTAAGAGAGGGGCAGTCAAGGCAAAATACCTCCTGACTCTCCTTCAACATAGGTTGCCAAAAACACTCAGCAATCACACCTGTAATCCTAGCATTTTGGGAGGCCGATATAGGTGGATTGTTTGAGCCCAGGAGTTCAAGACCACCCAGTAAGACCCTGTCTCTACAAAAAATACAAAAATTAGCCAGGCCTGGTGGTGCACACCTGTAGTCCCAGCTACTCAGGAGACTGAGATGGCAGCCTGGGAGGTCAAGGCTGCAGTGAACCAATGTTGCACCACTGCACTCCAGCCTGGGTGTCACAGTGAGACCCTGTCTCAAAAAAAGAAAAAAATATTTAAGCAAAAATGATACAACAGCTTTCTCTGATAGCAGAAAACTTGACATGTGAGACTGAAAAGTTATTGACCATGACAGAAAGAACCAATCCTCAAAGAAGTCATTACAACTATCCTCTACACTTTACTTGGGATTATACTCTAAAGATCTAGATTTATGACCAAATGCAGAGAAAGAAGAGCCTTGTCCTTTATAGAAGTAATGAATGAGATTTGTACTCACTGCAGTACTGACTTGAGGTATGCTAACAGAACAACACAACTTAAAGTACTTAGTCCCCAAAACACACTCATCTCACATCCAGGGTGGAGAGGGAGGACAGACAAAGAGTTTGGGAAAGGAGGGTGCAAGAGAGAGGAACTGAGGTAGAGAAGACAAATAATTTGCCTATTGTTATTCAATATATACTAACAATACAACCAAATTGCTAAGGACAAAAATCTATCTGAAACACTGAATTCATCATGCCTTTCTCCTATACACAAACCTTCAGTGTTTCAAGCGATCACCACAGTTTTATCAAGAGCCTACTTTACATATATACACTGCCTCAGGTACAGCACACAAGTCTGATTCACTAAATTTCACTCCTAATTTCACAGAACAGTAGTTTTCAGACTTTGCAGTGCCTGGTCCCTTTCTCTAATTTTAGCAAATATAAAGATTCTGAGTACACAAAAGTGTGCATCGCATCCTTTGCCTTAAGCTTTCAACTGCTCATGAAAATCGGGAAAGCCAGTCAATTTCTCCATATTTTCTCAACCTGTAAAATGAGTTGCATGCCTCAAAAATATTATTTTGCATTAAATTTGTATCTTTCAACAATGTGGTGACTATACTTTTAAACAGAATGGAACACTCAGACAGTGTGCCAATGTTTGTATGCACAAGTCCATACCAACTTTATAATTCTGCTTTTTTTGAGACAGGGTCTTGCTCTCTTGCCCAGGATGGAATACAGTGGCACTACCACAGCTCACTGCAGCTCAAGTGATCCTCCTGTCTCAGCCTCCCAAGTGGGTGGAACTACAGACGTGTGCCACCTGGACTGAGCTAATTTTTTTCATTTTCTGTAGAGACAGATCTCGCTTTGTCGCCCAGGCTGGTCCAGAACTCCTGAGCTCAAACGATCCTCCCACCTCAGCCTCTCAAAGTGGTGGGATTATAGGCATAAGCCACTGTGCCTGGCCAATTCTGTTTCTTGTCCCAAATGTTCACAAGATAACTTCTTGTATAATCTTAGTCATGTGATGATACTGAAATTACAGTTGAAGATAAAAGTTAAAAATGAGCCAGGTGTGGTGGCTCATGCTTGTAATCCCAAAACTTTGAGAGGCCAAGGGAGGAGGATCTCTTGAGCCCAGGAGTTCAAGACAAGCTGAGGCAGAACAGGAAGACCCCCATCTCTGCAAAAAAAAATTTTTTTTAATTATTGGCTGGGTGCGGTGGCTCACGACTGTAATCCCAGCACTCTGGGAGTCCGAGGAGGGTGGGATTACCTGAGGTCAGAAGTTCAAGACTGGCCTGGCCAACATGGCAAAACCCCATCTCCACTAAAAATACAAAAATTAGCTGGGCACGATGGCTGGCGCCTGTAATCCCAGCTACTCAGGAGGCTGAGGCAGGAGAATCGCTTGACCCCAAGAGGCAGAGGCTGCAGTGAGCCAAGATCTGTTGCTCCAGCCTGGACAACAGAACAAGACTCCATCTCAAAAAAAAAAAAAAAAAAGAAACAAAAACAAAAAAACTGATGTGCCCTGACCACCCGCCAGGCAATGAACACACACACACACCCCCCACACACACAAACAACACACACACACACACACACACACATATTCTGTTCTCAAGAGTCTGATGGTTTATCAGTACAGAAGAGCTCAAAAAGAACAACGTGAGAAGCTACTACTACGTTGAGACACTACTATGCTGTGTGCCAGGCACTATTACAAGGGATATAGCACAGGAAGCTTATAGCACCAATCAGCCTTAAGAAACTTAAATTCTGGGTGAAGTGAGGGAGGCAGGGGCAGGGAGTGTCAGGGGAGAGAACCTTGAGAAAATAAAGTAAATAAAGCTGTCTAATTCACTCAGCATACCAAGGCCAGCATATTTTTTCCCCAAACAAACATAATCCAAAATAATCTTTTCACCAACCAAATATTTCTGACTACCATTTGAATTATTTTACTATAATAGATCTCCAACTAAAACACATAGGAAAATGACCTAGTTAGTACTCAACTAATTCCTCAGCTTCAATACAAAATGAATTTACTGAATGCTTCATATAAATTAGTAAAAAGAGTTTTAAACTAAGATTCAGAGGGGCAGAGTGAGGCTCTGGCATAAAAAAAAAAAGCTGACATGAAATATCATGAATAAATCTAAAGCAGTGCTTTTTCTTTAAACCAGAATCACATCCTATTGATGGTTCATGAAATCAATGTGGCTGACAAGCAGCATTATTTTTATTTAAAAAAACAAAAAAGGGCCAGGGTGGTGGCTCATGCCTGTAATCCCAGCACTCTGGGAGGCCAAGGCAGGTGGATCACTTGAGGTCAGGAGTTCGAGACGAGCCTGGCTAATATGGTGAAACCCCGTCTCTACTAAAAACACAAAAATTAGCCAGGTATGGTGGCGCACAACCGTAGTCCCTGCTACTTGGGAGGCTGAGGCAGGAGAATCGCTTGAAACTCAGAGGCGGAGGTTGCAGTGAGCTCAGATCATGACACTGCATTCTAGCCTGGGCAACAGACTCCATCTCAAAAAAAAGTTAAAAAAAAAAAATAGAACATATGATAGAATTGTACATTTGAAAGAACTGTTTTTATGCAACTTCTGTTTCCATTGGGTTCGTGTGTATGCATACAGGGTCACAATATTTACAAAGTATTTTCTTCCTAGGAATCTGTCCACTAAAAGCCAAGGGCTTGCTGTTAACACCACCATGAGGTGTTCCCTTCCTGTGTATTTCTGCTAATGTCTGCTGCCACTGCATATCCATAGCCAAAGAAGATCACATATAGCATCTGTCCAGTATGAATATTGTGGCTAGGCCAGGTGCGGTGGCTCACGCCTGTAATCCCAGCACTTTGGGAGGCGGAGGCAGGTGGATCATGAGGTCCGGAGATCGAGACCATCCTGACTAACATGGTGAAACCCAGTGTCTACTAAAAATACAAAAAATTAGCCAGGTGTGGTGGCTGGCACCTGTAGTCCCAGCAACTCGGGAGGCTGAGGCAGGAGAATGGCGTGAACCTGGGAGGCGAAGGTTGCAGTGAGCCAAGATTGTGCCACTGAACTCCAGCCTGGGCAACAGAGCAATACTCTGTCTAAAAAAAAAAAAAGACTATTGTGGCTGATCACAGTAGCTATGGTACCAGAATTTGATCCAATTATCAAATCCAACAATTCCTACAATGTCAGCCACTAATCAGAGCTTCTGATCAGAACAAGAAAGCTTGTTTTCCCAAACTGAGATAACCGAATTCTAACCAAAAGCAAATTATTGATGCATTAACTAGCTAGCAATTAATATAGGACTTTTAAAAATAATAAAGTTTTAAGATTCACACCTCCATTACCACTCCTGGACTCCAGGGTCAAAACCTCAGCCTGGAAACCCCTGTTTTAGATTACTTATCTATAGTCCACTAGGTTCTAAGATAATCAATCTACTCTGAAAGAAATTTGATACCCAATCTGTCACTGAACTTTCAGGGGATCTTCATGAGCGGTAGGCTAGACCAGTAACAAAATGATCAACATGTCCTTTCTCTTCATTGTCCAACTTTAATTAATATGAATCCGGAAAAGTCAGGAGAAATTACATGGAGACCATTCAATCTGTTAAGGAATAATCAATGAAGCTGTTTAAATAAGTAGGTTTTGGCCAGGCACAGCGGCTCATGCGTGTAACCCCAGCACTTTGGGTGACCAAGGTGGGAGGCTCACTTGAGGCCAGGAGTTGGAGACCAGCCAACATAGTGAGACCCTCCTCCTTCAAAAGTAAACTTTCACCTGCAGTCCCATCTACTCAAAAGGCTGAGGCAGGAGGATCCCCTGAGCCCAGGAGTTTGAGGCTGCAGTGAACCATGATCACACCACTGCACTCCAGTCTGGGCAGCAGAATGAGACCCCACCTCAAAATAATTTATTAATAGCTTTTTATTTTTTACTTTTTGAGAGACAGTCTCACTCTGTTACCCAGGCTGGAGTGCAGTGGCACCATCTCAGCTCACTACAACCTCCATCTCACAGGTTTAAGCAATTCTCCCACCTCAGCCTCCCAAGTAGCTGGGACTAAGAGTGTGCACCACCACACCCGGCTAACTTTTTTCCTATCTCTAATAGAGATGGGGTTTCACCATGTTGGCCAGGCTGGTCTCAAACTCCTGACCTCAAGTGATCCATCTGCCTCAGCCTCCCAAAGTGCTGGGATTACAGGTGTGAGCCACCATGCCCGGCCCAATTAATAGCTTTTTAAAGTTCGAGATTCTATATCTTGACTGTGGTAATAGATACATGAACGTATCCAAGAGATTACATATTGTATGCCTCATTTATGTGGCATTCCTAAAATGCCAAAACAATAGAAATGACTGCCAAGAGTTAGGGGGGTGGGAGAGGGTGCATGGGTGTGGTTATACAAAAGGTAACCCTTGTAGTGATAAACTGTTAATATCTTGATTACGGTGGTGAATACAGGAACATAAACATATAATAAGATTGCAGAAAACTATAGATACACACAGTAAGTACAGTAAAACTGGAGGAAATCTAAACAAGATCTGCAGATCATATCATTATCAACGCTCCGCTTGTGACAATGTACTACAGTTTTACAATTTGTTATCACTGGGAGAAACTGGACATACACAGAATCTCTGTATTAAGGATCTCTCTGTATTATTTCTCAAAAATGCATGTGAATCTACAATTATCTCAATAAAAATTTCTACCTTAAAAGTTAACATGAGCAATTCACTAGCTGGTTTAAAAAAAAAAAAAAATCCATGTTGAGGCCGGGTGCAGTGGCTCAAACCTATAATCCCAGCACTTTGGGAGGCCAAGGTGGGCGGATCACCTGAGGTCAGGAGTTCAAGACCAGCTTGGCCAACATGCAGAAACCCCATCTGTACTGAAAATACAAAATTAGCCGGACATGGTGGCACGCGCCTGTAATCTCAGCTACTCGGGAGGCTGAGGCAGGAGAATCGCCTGAACTCGGGAGGCGGAGGTTGCGGTGAGCCAAGATTGTGCCATTGCACAATCTTGCACAAGCCTGGGCAACAAGAGCGAAACTCCATCTCAAAAAAAAAAAAAAAAAAAATCCAAGCTGAGAACGCACATACGGAATATTCAAAGTCAAGTGTTTTACAACGGCTGTTATAAATCTGTTGATCACTAAACCTGACATTGAAGATCAATTTTCAGCCGGGCGCAGCGGCTCACTTTGGGAGACCAAGGTGGGAGGGTCGTCTGAGGTCAGGAGTTCAAGACCAGCCTGACCAACACAGTGAAGCCCTGTCTCTACTAAAAATACAAAAAATTAGCCAGGGATAGCGGTGTACGTCTGTAATCTCAGCTACTCGACAGGCTGAGGCAGGAGAGCTGCTTGAACCTGGGAGGCAGGGACTGCAGTGAGCTGAGACTGCACCACTGCACTCCAGCCTGGCACCACAGCGAGACTCTGTCTCAAAAAGACGATCAATTTTCATCAACCAAATGCGGCAGTTTTCTAGTTTTCAGGTACGGCCGTAGTTGCATAATTTTTTATAACTGGGGGAAGCAGCTTCCACTGTGTACAGTAGGCTCTCTGTATCTACCAGTTCTGCATCCATGGATTCAACCAACTGAGGAAGAAAAATATTAGAGGGGAATAAACGGATGGTTGTATCTGTAGTAAACAATATAGTATAACAACTATTTACACAGCATTCACATAGTATTAGGTATTACAGCATTCACATAGTATTAGGTATCAATCTAAAGAAAATTTAAAGTATACAGCTGGAGCTGGGCATGGTGGCTCACACCTGTAATCCCAGCACTTTGGGAGGCTAAGGCGGGCAGATCACGAGGTCAGGAGATCAAGACCATCCTGGCTAACACGGTGAAGCCCCGTCTCTACTAAAAATACAAAAAATTAGCCGAGTGTGGTGGCTGGCACCTGTAGTCCCAGCTACTTGAGAGGCTGAGGCAGGAGAATGGTGGGAACCCAAGAGGCAGAGCTTGCAGTGAGCTGAGATCGCGCCACTGCACTCCAGCCTGGGCAACAGAGCGAGACTCCGTCTCAAAATAAAATACAATAAAGTATACAGCAGGATGTGTGTATGTTACATGCAAATGCTACACCATTTTATTTAAAGGACTTGAGCATCCGTGGATTTTGGTATCCTTGGGGATTCCTAGTACTACTCCCCCATGGATACTAAGGGACTACTATACTTAGCCATAAAATTACTGAAGTATTTTAGTGAATACTGCTTTAGATATGTTTGATGCAAGTTACCTGATACTATACTGGGCATTTATATTCAGTTTTCTGTGCCATTTCAAAAGCTACCTTTATATATAAAGCACATGACCACAAACATGGCTGTCTTCCTCATTAGAAGTAATAACTCAATATTTCAAAAGTGTGATACTAGGATAGAGAAACCAGCACTTTTTTGTCAAGTTTTCAGTGAAGACTAATGTCAGGGGTTCCTGGATGTGGTCTTCTGCCTTTCATCTGCACACAAAGCAAAAGGGTTTTCCCACCCAGGTGATTTTAAAGTGCAACAAAATTTGGGAACAATTGGATTAAGTAATTTGGACAGCCTACTTCTGAAACAGCTTCCTTACAAAAGCAAGTTCTTCAGCTATTTTATTTCAGGACTCCTTTACTTTTTTGGGGTTTTTTTGAGACCAAGTCTTGCTCTGGTGCCCAGACTGGAGTACAGTGGCGTGACCTCGGCTCACTGCAACCTCTGCCTCAGTCTCCTGAGTAGATGAGATCACAGGCGTGCACCACCACCCCTAGCTAATTTTTTGTATTTTTAGTAGAGACAAGGTTTCACCATGTTGGTCAGGCTGGTCTTGAACTCCTGACCTCAAATGACCCTCCTGCCTCGGTCTCCCAAAGTGCTGGTATTACAGGTGTGAGCCACTGCACCAGGCCAGCACTTCCTTGTTCTTTTAAACACTGAAGATTCTCCAAAATTTCCGTTTACTGTGGTATTGGATACTGGCCACATTAGAAATGAAAACAGAATGTTTTTAAAATATTAATTCATTTTTAAGTAATGATAAACTCATTATCTTTCCCTTCCCAAAAGCAATCAGTGAGAAGAGTAGCATTGTTTTCCACATTTCTGCTTATCTTTTTAGTATCTAGCTTAATTGAAAACAGCTGCTTTCTCAGGTTTGCTTCTGCATTCAGTCTGCTGCAATATGTTATTTGAATTAAAAGTATATGAAAAATGGCCGGGCATATATGAAAACTATTACAAAAAAAATTTGGATTCACACATTTATACATCTAGAAAGTATTTTCATAGCCTTCTCAGACAATTGTAGATATTCTATGATACTCCTTTCCAAAAACAAGCACTAGTTTATGAAATACTAACTGCAATGTGTCATCTGAAATCATATTTTTTTTTCTTGTTTTTTGAGACAGGGCCTCACTCTGTCACCTAGGCTGGAGTGCAGTGGTGCAATCACAGCACCCTGCAGGTTGACCTCGCAAGTTCAGGTCATCTTCCACCTCAGTCTCCAGAGTAGCTGGGACTACAGGTACGTGACACCTCGCCTGGCCAATTTTTGTATTTTGTAGACATGTTGCCCCAGCTGGTCTCACTCCTGGGCTCAATCTATCCACTCACCTCCCCCTCCCAAAGTACAAAGACTACAGATGTGAGCCACTCCGCCTAGCCTTGAAATTGTATCAGCGAGCTTTTTATACTGTTACCTTAAAATCCATTGATTTGTCTTGCAATTTGAATGGAACTTTTACCCCTGCATGATTTTATAACATCATGCACTGACCATTTGGAAAATACTGGTTCCAGAGAATTACATTCATCATCCAATTTTTATCACATTCCTTATAAAATACAACTTTCCTTAAAATCATCACTGTTCTCATCTTAAAATGTATAATTATTGGGAACCTCAACTCCACAATGGCAGACACAAGCTTTCCAAACTTCCTATCTTGAAAGCTCAGATTTTTATCACTGGCAACAAATAAATGTTTTCCCTGAATCAACAGGCTGCCTCCATTCATTTTCAAGAAAAATATTTGTCGTTTTCTGGCTGCTCCATGTTGTCAGCATTTGGTGTAGCAGCTGTTCTGAATGAATGCCATAGTTTGTCACTCTTTTAATTTTTTTTCTATGGTCTTTGTTATTTAGAGTAGTTTTAGGTTCACAGCAAAATTGAACAGAAAGTACAAAGTTCCCATACATTCTCTCTCCCCTCTCTCAACACACACAGCCCTACCCACCCCTAACATCCCACATCAGTAGGGAACATGTGTTAGAATCAATGAACCAACACCGATGCATCATTATCACCCAAAGTTCATGGTATACATACGTATGTGTTAGTTTACATAGGCTCACTCTCCATGTGCATTCTCTTCAGTTGTGACAAATGTATAATGACATGTATCCACATAGAATAGTTTCTGCCGCCCTAAAAATCCTCTGCTCTACCTATTCATCCTTCCCTCCCCCAAACCCCTGGCTATTTACTAATAATCTTTTTGCTGTCTCCACAGTTTTGCCCTTTCCAGAATGTCATACAGTTGGAACCACACAGTGTGGAGCATTTTGAGACTGGCTTCTTTTACTTAGCAATACGCATTTAAGGTTCCTGCATGTCTTTTCAGGTCTTGACAGCTTTTTTTTGTTTTTACTACTATTACTTTTCATTCCTCTATGGATGTACCAAACTTTGTTTATCCACTCCCCTACTGAAAGACATCTGGGTTGCCTCCAAGTTTTGGCAATTATGAACAAAACTACTATAAACATTCATGTGCAAGTTTTTGGGTAGATGTTATTTTCAACTCATGTAGGTAAATACCAAGGAGCAAGGTGGCTAGATCACATGGTAAGGGTACGCTTGGTTTTGTAAGAAACTGCCTAACTATATTCTGAAGCAGGTGTACCGTTCTGCATTCTGACTGGCAAAGTGAGAGTTCTGGCTGCTCCATGTCGCTGTCAGCATTTGGTCTAGCAGCTGCTCTGAATTTTTGCCATTCTAACAGGTCAGTAGTATTATCTCATTTATTTTATTCTGTTTTTTGAGAGAGTCTCCCTCTGTCACCTAGCCTGCAGTGCAGTAGCACAATCACAGCTCACTGCAGCTTCAACCTCCTAGGCTCAAACAATCCTCTCACCTCAGCCTCCTGAGTTGCTAAGACCACAGGCATGTGCCACCATGAGTGGGTAAACTGTTCTTTTTTTTGTAGAGACAGGGTCTCACTGTGTTGTCCAGGCTAGTCTTGAACTCCTAGGTTCAAGCGATCCTCCTGCTTTGGCTTTCCAAAGTGCTGTGATGACAGGCATGAGCCACAGTGCCTAGCCGATACTGTTTTTCTCTTATTTCCATATCCAGATGTTCACTATTACTATACAGAAATACAATATTTTGGTAGGATGCAGTGGTTCACACCTGTATTCTCAACACTTTGGGAGGCTGAGGCAGAAGGATCACTTGAGGCCAGGAGTTCAAGACCAGCTCAGTCAACATGGCAAAACCTTGTCTCTACTAAAACTACAAACATTAGCTGGGCATGATGCACGCCTGTGATCCCAGCTACACAGGAGGCTAAAGCATGAGAATTGCTTGAACCTGGGAGGTTGGAGATTGCAGTGAGCCAAGATTGCGCCACTGCACACCAGCCTGGGCAAGAGAGCAAGACTCTGTCTCAAAATATATATATGTGTATATATATATTTAAATATGTTGTCCATATATCCTATAACCTCGATAAACACAACTTATTCTAGAAGCTTTCTTGTAGATTCCTTGGGATTTTCTACATAGACAATATATCATCTGCAAAGAGGTATAATTTTATTTCTTCCTTTTTGTTCTAAAAGCCTTTTCATTTCTTTTTCTTGCCTTATCGTACTGTTCCAAACTTTAGAGAGGAGGCATTTCTCCTTTACTATTACGTAGGACACATAACTACAGATTTTTGGTAGATGCCCTTTATCAGACTGAAGTAAATCTTTTTTTTTCTTTGAGACGGAGTCTTGCTCAGTCGCCCAGGCTGGAGTGCAGTGGCGCGATCTCGGCTCACTGCAAGCTCTGCCTCCCAGGTTCACGCCATTCTCCTGCCTCAGCCTCCCGAGTAGCTGAGACTACAGGCGTCCGCCACCACACCCGGCTAATTTTTTGCATTTTTTAGTAGAGACGGGGTTTCACCGTGTTAGCCAGGATGGTCTCGATCTCCTGACCTCGTGATCCGCCCGCCTCGGCCTCCCAAAGTGCTGGGATTACAGGCGTGAGCCACCGTGCCCGGCCTAACGTAAATCTTTTCTATTACTGGTTTGTTAAAAAAAAATTTTTGGGCCGGGCGCGGTGGCTCAAGCCTTTGTTAAAAAAAAATTTTGGGCCGGGTGCGGTGCCTCAGGCCTGTAATCCCAGCACTTTGGGAGGCTGAGACGGGCAGATCACAAGGTCAGGAGATCGAGATCATCCTGGATAACACGGTGAAACTCCGTCTCTACTAAAAAATACAAAAAAAAACTAGCCAGGCGAGGTGGCAGGTGCCTGTAGTCCCAGCTACTCGGGAGGCTGAGGCAGGAAAATGGCGTGAACCTGGGAGGCGGAGCTTGTAGACATCTGAGATCCCGCCACTGCACTCCAGCCTGGGCGACAGAGCGAGACTCCGTCTCAAACGGAGTCTCGCTCTGTCGCCCAGGCTGGAGTGCAGTGGTGTGACCTCGGCTCACTGCAGCCTCTGTCTCCCAGGCTCAAGCAATCTTTTCACCTCAGCCTCCAGAACAGCTGGGACTACAGGCGCATGCCACCATGCCTGGCTAATTTTTTGTATTTTTAGTAGAGACAGGGTTTCGACAGGTTGCCCTGGCTGGTCTCCATCTCCTAGGCTCAAGAGATACTCCTGCCTCAGCCTCCCAAAGTGATGGGATTACAGGCATGAGCCACCACACTTGGCCTGTAAAAATGATCATGAAAGTATACCAGAATTTGTCAAACACTTACTCTCCATCTAAAGAGATGATCATATGGCTTTCCTTAGTCTATTAATAGACTAAATTACCCTGACTGATTTTCAAATTTTGAACCAGCCTTGTATTCCCAGAATAAACCTCATTGATCACAATGTATTATCCTTTTTATACTATATGTTGCTGGATTTGATTTACTAATATTTTGTTGTGACTTCTGAATCTATGTTCATGAGGGATACTGGTGTGGCTTTCTTTTCTTGTAATATCTGTATCTGGTTTTATATCAAGCCTCATAAAATGATTTGAGAGGTATGTCTTCTAATATTTCCTGGATGAGAGTACGCAGAATTGATATTATTCTTAAATATTTGGTAGAAGTGGCCGGTGAAACCATCTCAAACTCAACTTTCCTTTGGAAGATTTTTAACTATAAATTCAATTCATTAAGCTATAAATTCAATTTTATTTTATTTTTGAAACCAGGTCTCACTCCATTGCCCAGGCTACAGGGCACGGCCAGAGGACCACAGTTCACTGCAGCCTCAAACTCCTGAGCTCAAGTGATCCTCCTGTCTCAGCCTCCCAAGTAGCTGGGACAATAAACACATGACCCACATCCAGCGTGAATTCGATTTCTTTAATAGATATAGGACTATTCAAGTTATATATTTCTTCTTGAGTGAGTTTTTGTAGTTTGTGTCTTTGAAGGAGTTTATCAATTTCTCCTAAGTCATCAAATTTGGGGGCACAGAATTGTTCATGATATTCCCTCATTATCATTTTAATATCTGTAAGATCTGTAGTAATATTCCCCCCCTTTCACTCCTGATATTGTTTACTTAGGCCCCCTCCTTAACCTCTCCCCATCTCTCTCTCTCTGAACAGTCTGTCATTCTTTCAAGTCAAAACTGGGCTCCTTGGAAAAAGTAAATAGTACAATTATGTAAGTGCTTTCTCTCAAGAAAATTGCCCTACTTCTATAAATAGCAAAAGTGCTTTATCCATACTCTCTTTTTTTCCCCCCCAAGCAACAGGGTCTCACTCTGTCACCCAGGCTGTAAGGCAGTGGCACAATCATACCTCACTGCAACCTGAAACTCCTGGGCTCAAGCAATCCTCCCCCCTTGGCCTCCCAAAGTACTGTGATTATAGACATGAGCCACCACAGCCAGCCCACGCTTCCCATTTCATCATGTTATATGTATTCGTGTGCTTGGCTGCCATAAAAATACCACAGACTGGGTGGCTTAAAAACCACAGAAATTTAGTTTTTCACAGTTCTGGAAGCTGGAAGTCCAAGATCAAGGTGCTAGCACAGCCAGGTCCAAGCGAGGACTCTCTTTCTGGCTTGATGGAAAGAGAAACAGCAAACTCTCTGGTGTTACTGCTATTAAAGGTACTATTCCCATCATGAGGGCCCCAACCTCACGACCTCAGCTAAACCTAGTGATGTCCCAGAGGCCTCATCTCCAAATGTCATCACAGTGGGGGTTACTACCTCAGCATATAAATATAAGGGAACACAACTCAATCCAAAACATCCTGTATTAGAAATCATATGCTCAAGAGGTGACATTAATGAAATTATATTGACCACTTCATCAATGACATTCTTAAGTGAAACTGTCTTTTTTCTTTTCAACTACCAGCATGAGGTAAAAGTAACGCACCTGCTACAGTTTGGTAGCACTGCCTTGAATGATGCTAAGGAGCTAGTAGTTTTACCCATTACTGCTTTATAACATAACTACAAGCATCAACAGTAAAAAGACCTGATAATGTCTTAGTATCTTAGTAGTGGTATGAAAAGTTCTGACCTCACTTTGAGAACTCAACATTGCCTTACAGAATTAAGTTCAACTAGCAATTTAAGCTATTCTTGGCAGGACAGGTGGCTCACGCCTATAATCCCAGCACTTTGAGAGGCTGAGGCAGGCAGATCACTTGAGGTCAGAAGTTCGAAACCAGCTTGGCCAACATGGTGAAACCCTGTCTCTACTAAAAATACAAAAATTAGATGGGCATGGTAGTGTGCAGTGTGTACCTGTAATCCCAGCTACTCAGGAGGCCAAGGCAGGAGAATCGCTTGAACCTGGGAGGCAGAGTCGGAGGCTGCAATGAGCCAAGACCGTGCAACTGCACTCCAGACTGGGCAAAAAAGAGTGAGACCCCGTCTCAAAAAGAAAAAAAAAAAAGGTATTATTACAAATAAATCACAAGAGATAGTAAAACTTGATCCACTCATAACCTTTCCAAATGTGATTATTAGGTAAATTAGCAAATTAGGCAAATGATCAAGCTATACATTTCACTTGATGACTCCGTATCTCAAGAGAAAATATAAAGTTCCATGGGGTCTAAAAAGGAAAAACTGAAAACTACCTTGATTAGAGTACCTGGGTTGTGATGAAACAAACAAAACAGGCCAGTGGTATACTATAAGCATACTCAGAGATAAATCAGAAACATTACCACTCATTGCCTCCGGGGAAAACAAATTAGATGAGTCAGCATAAAAGTGAGGAGAAATTTCAGGTGTACCTTTTGAATCTCATACATGTATGTGTATCCACTATCCCCCAAGATAAATTAAAATTTATTTCACAGATAATATCTAATTATTTGGTACATCAAAAACTCAATTTAGGGCCTGGCACAGTGGCTCACGCCTGTAATCCCAGCACCGTGGGAGGCCGAAGCAGGTGGATCATCTGAGGTTAAACCCAGCCTGGCCAGCATGGTGAAACCCTGTCTCTACTAAAAATATAAAAATTAGCCAGGCATGATGGCGGGTGCCTGCAATCCCACCTACTCGGGAGGCTGAGGCAGGAGAATTGCTTGAACCCGGGAGGTGGAGGTTGCAGTGAGCTGAGATCATACCACTGCACTCCAGCCTGGGCGACAGAGCAAGACTCTGTCTCAAGGAAAAAAAAAAACTCAATTTAGTCTAGGCAAGGTGGGTCAAGCCTGTAATCCCAGCACTTTGGGAGGCCAAGGCAGGAGGATCACTTGAGGCCAAGAGATCAAGACCACCCTGAGCAACATACTGAGACCTTATCTCTACAAAAATAAAACAAATTTGCCGGACGTGGTGGCAGACACTTGTGGTCCTACCTACTTGGAAGGCTGAGGAAGTAGAATCACCTGAATCCAAGTGTTAGAGGCTGCAGTGAGTTATGATCATGCCACTGTACTCCAGCCTGGGTGATACAGCAAGACCCTGTCTCAAAAAAAAACGAAAACAAAAGACTCAATTTAAAACTGTGAAATTTCACCATCTTACTCAACTTGAGAAATAGAGGCGAGAATTCAGTTTTAAGAAACTCTATTTTTCGGGCAGGCACAGTGGCTCACGCCTGTAATCCCAGAACTTTGGGAGGCCAAGGCAGGAGAACAGATTGAGCTCAGAAGTTTGAGACCAGCCTGGGCAACATGGTGAAACCCCGTCTCTATTAAAATACAAAAATTAGCCAGGCGTGGTGGCAGGCACCTGTAATCCCAGCTACTCGGGGGGCTGAGGCAGGAGAATCGCTTGAACCCGTGGGGCAGAGATTGCAGTGAGCCGAGATTGTATCATCGCACTCCAGCCTGGGGAACAAGAGTGAGATACTCAGGAGGCTGAGGCAGGAGAGTCGCTTGAACCCAGGAGGCAGAGGTTGCAGTGAGCCAAGATCACACCACTGCACTTCAGCCTGAGCAACAGAGCAAGGCTCCATCTCAAAAAAAAAAAAAAAGAAGAAGAAGAAAGAAAGAAACTATATTTTCCACTCTAGTATACAGTGTAGGTAAAATCTTTCCAAAACAATAAAGATCACAATGGATCTCCTTTCATGACTAAACAGTATTAACTTACAAAAGATAAAAATATAAATACAGTTGCTAGTTCTATGTTAGATTAAGTTTTCACCCAAAAATCTAGGATAGTTTTAGTTGGAAGCTCTGTAAAAGCTAAATACAGCATTTATGCCATATGTTATAGGTCCATCCAAATGGAGAATTCAGCCCAGTATAATATTTGTAGACCATTTTTAAAAAATAAGTAAATAAAGCCCATCTAGTATTAATCTTGAGTATATTTGACTCAAAATCAATTTTAAATGAGAAGTACAACTGCTAAGAGGACCTTTCATAAGTCCTTTCATAAGTGCTTAAGAAATACTTTCATGGCCGCGCATGGTGGCTGGCTCACGCCTGTAATCCTAGCACTTTGGGAAGCTGAGGCAGGTGAATCACCTGAAGTCAGGAGTTCAAGACCAGCCTGACCAACATGGCGAAACCCTGTCTCTACTAAAAATACAAAAAATTAGCTGGGTGTGGTGGCAGGTGCCTGTAATCCCAGCTACTCAGGAGGCTGAGGCAGAAGAATCGCTTGAACCCAGGAAGCGGAGGTTGTTGAGTCGCCAAGATCACTCCAGCGTGCGTGATAGAGTGAGACTCCGTCTCAAAAAAAAGAAATACTTTCAAGCTGGGTGTGGTGGTGTGCACCCGTAATCCTAGCTACTGGGAGGCTGAGGCAGGAGGATCACTTGAGCCCAGTGGTTCAAGTCCTAAGCAACATAAGACCCTGGTGTCAAAACATAAAAATAAAATACTTTCTATTCCTAAACTGCATGCTACTAATATCTGTAGGTTGATGGTGAACATGGAATCAGTACAAGGGAAGTAAGTTATGAAGCAATAACTTTTTTTTTTTTTTTGAGAGGGAGTCTCACTCTGATGCCCAGGCTAGAGTGCAATGGTGCGATCTCGGCTCACTGCAACCTCCGCCTCTCGGGTTCAAGCAATTCTCCTGCCTCAGCCTCCCGAGTAGCTGGGACTACAGGCGTGTGCCACCACGCCTATCTAATTTTTGTATTTTTAGTAAAGACAGGGTTTTACTATGTTGGCCAGGATGGTCTCAAACTCCTGCCCTCATGATCCGCCCACCTCAGCCTCCCAAAGTGCTGGGATTAGAGGCGTGAGCATCATGCCCTACCTGAAACAATGACTTTTAATGACGAAGGTCCTAATACCCTGATGGGTCCCAATCTCTAGAACACAGCTACACCTGTCAGGCAGGCAGAATTACATTTTTTTAGTCCATAACAATGGACCAATTAGTTAAATTTGCAGACTTACATACTCCAGTTTAAAGAAAACACAGAGAAAAAAAGTTACCAAACCATAGGATACACAAACATACAAGAAATTCTAAAAGCTAACAGCCTAAGCAACATAGCAAAACCTCCTCTCTATATTAAAAAAAATACCAAAATATTAGCCAGGCACGGTGGCATGTGCCTGTGGCCACAGCTACTCGGGAGGCTGAGATGTGCACAGGAGGTGCAGGTTGCAGCGAGCTGAGATGGAGCCACTGCACTCTAGCCTGGGCAACACAGCAAGCCTTTGTCTCAAAAAAAAAAAAAAGATAACTGTCTTGAAACCTCCAGAAGTTAATGCAAGAAGGAGAAAACGGGGAGGGGAGAGCTATTCTAGGTAAGACTAAAAGATAAAAGCAACCTTGATGGAATCTTGGTTCTTTTTTTTTTAAAAAAAAAGTAGCCTAAGATATTTTGGGGCAATTAGGTAAACTTGGTATACAGAATAGATTTACCTAGGTAAATCAGGTAAATAGAACAGGCATCAATATTAGGTGATTATTGTTTTTTGTTTTTTGTTTTTTTTTTGAGACGGTCTTGCTCTGTCACCTAGACCGGAGTGCAGTGGCACCATCATAGCTCACTGTAACCTCGACCTCCTGGGCTCAAGCGATCCTCCCACCTCAGCCTCCTGAGTAGCTGGGACTATACAGCATGTGTCACCACATCTGGCTAATTTTTGTACATTTCTTTTAGAGACAGGGTTTCAATATGCTGCCCAGGCTAGTCTCAAGCTCCTGGCCTCAAGGGATCTGCCCGACTCAGTCTCCCAAAATGCTGCGATTACAGGCATAAACCACCACACCCGGCTGTTAATTTTCTCATGTGTGAGAGACAGCACTATTGTGGTTAAGGAAAATCTCTACTGCAGCCGAGCACAGTGGCTCACGCCTATAATCCCAGCACTTTGGGAGACCAAGGTAGGTCCCATCACTTGAGCTCAGGAGTTCAAGTTCAAGCCCAGGCTGAGCAACAAAATGAGACCCTGTCTCTACAAAAAAAAAAAAAAAAAATTCATTTCTTGGGCTCTTTCCCAGCATACGTACACACACTCTCTCTCTCATTTCCTCTTTCCTGTTTCAATTTTAGTTTTCTTCATTACATGCTTTTTTATTCCATTTTATTCACCAGTTTTATTCCCACCTTTAATGTACACTATCTTCATGCTCTTTGTATACCACCTTCAGGGAAAACAATCTACATTAATGTCTTTGTATTTTTGTCTCCTAAATGACTAGGTTCAGGGAAAAAATTTCAGTACACATTTTGGTTGTTTGAATTTTGAATTAAAAAGCATACTTCTTATATCCTTGGAGTTAACAACAAAAAATAATTTAACCAGAAAAACTGTCTGTTTCCCCAAGATCAAACTATAATCAATCCTCATTAGTCCCAGATTCTGTATTTGTGAATTTACCTACTTGCTAAAACTGACCTGTAGCCCCAAAACCAATACTCACAGTGCACCGCTAGTCATTCCACCACACAAAGCACATGAATGTCCACGAATGATCACCATGGCAGGAAAAATTCCCATCTGCTCAGAGCGCAAGTTACCACCCCAGGTCAAACAAGGCAACACTCTATCTTCTTACATCAGCTCTCACACTCCAAACAACTGTCTTTTTCCCACTCTATCCAGTGTTGCATTTTTCACATGTTTGTACTTTTTGTTGGCAATTTCACTATTTCAACTGGTCCCCCAGGTAGTGCTAAAGTGCTGTCTAGTATTCCCAAGTGCAAGAAGGCTGATGTGCAGTAAGCCCCGATCACGCCACTCTAGTCCAGCCCCTATTAATATTAATCACAATTTGAGTGACTGATATATATGAGGGAGGCACTGAGCTACACATTTGGTATATACAAATATGTTTATATACACGTGTATGTATATGAACACACATTTAAAATCTGCCAAGAAAAGTTCTGTCAATTCCCATGATTATCTGGCAGATTTAAAGGCTAAAAATTGTTACTAGAATTAAAGCAGAAAAAGGCCCTAGTTGGTAAATCAGTTTTGAACAAAGATATGACAACTCTTGCAAATCACAAAATAATTAATGTAACCAGTTGATTCCTGATGATTTTCCTATTTTAGACCTTTTAGCTACACAATATAACTGATAAACATTAGCTCTCTCTCAAAGACATTAAATCAGGCCAGGCGCAGCGGCTCATGTCTGTAAATCCCAGCACTTCGGGAGACTGAGGCAGGCAGATCATGAAGTCAGAAGTTCGATACCAGCCTGACCAACATGGTGAAACCTCATCTCTACTAAAAATAAAAAAATTAGCTGGGTGTGGTGGCATGCGCCTGTAATCCCAGCTACTCAGCAGGCTGAGGCAGGAGAATCACTTGAACCCGGGAGGCGGAGGTTGCAGTCAGTCAAGATTACATCACTGCACTCCACCCTGGGCGACAGAGCGAGACTACGTCACCAAAAAAAAAGACATTAAACCAAAAAACCCTTCCAAGCTATATTATGAAATGTTTTAGTGGCTTTTTTTGTAAAAGTGGGAACACTAAACTGCTATTCAGGTGACCTGAATTCTGCCACTAACAATGTAACTATGAAATTTAATCTCTCTAGTGTTGTTTGCTTATCTTCAAATTAAAGGGTCTAGATTTGATGATCTCTAGAGGCAAAATAATTTCATACTTTCAAGATTACAAGCCAGGCATGGTGACTCAAGCCTGTAATCCCAACACTTTGGGAGGCTGAGGCAGGTGGGTCACCTGAGCTCAGGAGTTCGAGACCAGTCTGGGCAATATGACAAAACCCTGTCTCTACCAAAAACACAAAAACTTAGCCAGGCATGGTGGTACACAGCTGTGGGTCCTAGCTACTCAGGTGGCTGAAGCAGGAGGATTGTTTGAGCCCAGGAAGTCGAGGTTCCAGTAAGCGGAGATCACACCACTGCACTTCAACCTGGGTTACAGAGTGAGAACCCATCTCAAAAGATTACATAGAAAGCAGGCAAGAAATTTCCAAAATTCCTTTCTTAAACCTGGCTTAACAAATGAATTTAAAAGCATTTAACAAAATAGGAAAAGACAATCATTCCCAAAGGGACAATCCTAAAGAGCTGGTTGGCCCTGAATATTTCAAATCTGTCAACAGCAAGATAAACTGATAAGCTCAAGCTTTTAAGAGCCTCTTGATTTCAGAACTGTGGTTCTCAGGTTCTAGTTCTACTATCGACACTGACCTAAGAGCCTAATCAGTTAACTAGTTCCTCAGTATATTTGGAATTTATGATGCCTTTCAATTACCTTAAGACACATACCATCTTAACAGTTTGATATTTCCCTCCAAACAAGTCAGTATGGATTTCAGAAAAACTAGTGGTTATTAGGGATATGAACTGAAAGTTAAACAAATATCTTAAAAAGTTGTGAAAAAAAATTCACCAATGAAACCTGTCCTTCATTAATTTTTACTTGACTCTCCCTTTACTCAGTAAAATTTAATAGTTATTGAAAACTGTTTTTAATAGAGCCAAAACTAAAGCTTATAGCTTTCTTTTTTTTTTTTTTTTTTTAAAGCCAGTCAAATTTAGCAGTTGGGGGTTGTATATTAACTTTAGTGACACCAATGTTAATAAGTTCTGATAATACACTACCATCAGACCAGCCAAAAGCTTGTATCTTTCTAACCACAAGGTCAAACTCACTATAGCTGCTTTCTAATAAAAAAGTCAAACTCATATTCATAATTATACCAATGGACGAGAATCTACATTCTCTAACGAGAAAAATCAATTTCTTAACCAACTGCCAACTGCATTAAATACAGAGAATACATTCATGACCCTGGGTTAGGTGAAATTGCCTTAGATATGATACCAATGCACAATAAACAAAAGAAAAAGTAGGTAAATTGGACGTAATCAAAATTAGAAACTTCTTTGCTTCAATAACACCATAAAAAAATCAAAACATTGTCTTCCTACACATGACTTGGGGAAAAAAGTTAAAAAAAGGAAAACAAACCCACAAAAAGACAAGAAATTTCTGCAAATCATGTATCTGATGAGACTTGCATCCAGAATATACAAAGAACTCTTAAAACTCAATAATAACAAGAAATAACCCAATTTCTTAAATGAGCAAAGAATGTGAATAGTTATTTCTCCAAAGAAGATACACAGGCTGGGCACAGTGGCTCATGCCTGTAATCCCAGCACTTTGGGAGGCCAAGGCAGGTGGATCACTTGGGGTCAGGAGTTTAAGACCAGCCTGGCCAACATGGTGAAACCCCATCTCTACTAAAAACACAAAAATTAGCCGGGCGTGGTGGCGGGCATCTGTAATCCCAGCTACTCAGGAGGCTGAGGCAGGACAACTGCTTGAACCCGGGAGCCAGAGGTTGCAGTGAGATTGCACTACTGCACTCCAGCCTGTGCAACAGAGTCAGACTCTGTTTCAAAAAAAAAAAAAAGGAAGATATACAAATGACAATATGCACAGGAAAAGATGTTCAGCCTCGATAGAAAAATGCAAAACAAAACCACAATGAGCACCAGGAACAGTGGTTCCAGCTACTTGAATCACCTCCTGCTGGAGTTCAGGCAGGAGGATTGCTTGAGCCCAAGAGTTCGAGGCTGCAGTGCTCTGCGATCGCACCTGAACTCCTGCCTGGACAACAGAGTGAGACCCCATCTCTAAACTATATAAAGAAATGAATACCACAATGAGATAACACTTCACATCCACTGGGATGGCTATGGTCCAAAAGAGGGAAAATAAGAAGTGTTAGTGAGAATGTGGAGAAACAGTAACCCTCATAACAAGTCCGTCTGGATTACAAAAGAATAGTGGTTGTTAGGCATAAAATAAACTGAAAGTTAGGTGGGAAAATAGTCAAGAATTTCCTCAAATGTTAAATGTCGAAATACCACGTGACCCAGCAATTCTACTCCTAGGTAAATCCCCAAGGGAACTGAAAGCATTATGTCCACACAAATATTTGTACACGAATGTTTACAGCAGTGTTACTCATAATAATCAAAAAGTAAAAACAATCCTAATGTCCATCAACTGAGATGGGAATCATAAAAATTACAGCTTCTGATCCTAAATCACTGTCAACACTTGACAAAAATAATCTTTTTCCTTGAAAACAAGAAGCAAGGCTGGGCGCTGTGGCTCACGCCTGCAATCCCAGCACTTTGGGAGGCCGAGACAGGCGGATCATGAGGTCAGGAGACGGAGATCATCCTGGCTAACATGGTGAAACCTCGTCTTTACTAAAAAATTTCAAAAACATTAGCCAGGCATGGTGGAGGGTGCCTGTAGTCCCAGCTACTCGGGAGGAGAATGGCATGAACCCGGGAGGAGGAGCTTGCAATGAGCCGAGATCGCGACACTGCACTCCAGCCTGGGCAACAGAGTGAGACTCCCATCTCAAAAAAAAAAAAAAAAACAAGCAGCAAAAAAATTCCAATGTTATGAAGGAATTGTAGAGGGAAAAAAACAAAAAATAATAATAAAACCATATAAAACCATAGACCTTACAAAGTCTATTTCTGTAAACTGTACTTGGCCCTGAGTTTTGTTTAAATCTATTCCTGTACATGAAACTGAAACTTTGTTAAAGCTATTTAAGACAGAAATCTCCTTCCTCTTACGAAAAATAATTGTGTACACAGTATTTCCACAATCAACTGGTTAAAGCTCTTTACTAAAACTTTTAATAGTCTAACTTCTGAAACTCAATGATAGCTATAGTGATGGAATATTACTATTACTGGGTTGTAAAACTTTAGGATGGGCATGGTGGCTCATTGTAATCTCAGCACTTCGGGAGGCCGAGGTGGGAAGACTTAGCCCAGGAGTTTGAGACTAGTCAGGACAGACAACATAGTGAGACCCTGTCTCTAGGAAAAAAATAAAATAAAAAAGAAAAGAAAAACAAAATTAGCCAGGCATGGTAACACATACCTTTTCTCCCAGCTGCTCGGGAGGCTAAGGTGGGAGGACTGCTTGAGCCCGGGAGGTTAAGGCACAGTGAGTTATGATTATACCACTGTACTCCAGCAGGGGAGACAGAGGGAAACCTTGTCTCAGAGGAAAAAAAAAACACACACACAGAGAATATAATAACTGTTGGTGAGAATATGAAGAAACTGGAACCATTGTGTACTGACTGTAAAATGGCCTGTAGTGCCAGCTACTCGGGAGGCTGAGGCAGGATAATTGCTTGAACCCAGAAGGCAGAGGCTGCAGTGGGCTGAGATCGTGCCACAGCACTCCTGCCTGGGCGACAAAGTGAGACTCAATCTCAAAAAAAAAAATGGTTAAGGCTGGCCAGGCACAGTGGCTCACACCTGTAAACCCAGCACTTTGGGAGGCTGAGGCGGGTGGATCACCTAAGGTCAGGAGTTCAAGACCAGCCTGGCCAACATATTGTGAAACCCTGTCTCTAATAAAAAATTACAAAAATTATCTGAGCATGGTGGCGCACGCCTGTAGTCCCAGCTACTTGGGAAGCTGAGACAGGAGAATTGTTTGAACTTGGGAGGTGGAGGTTGTAGTGCACCAAGATCCCACCACTGCATGCCAGCCTGAGCGAGAGCAAGACTCTGTCTCAAAGAGAAAAAAAAAAAAAAAAAAAAAGGGTTAAGGCCAAGCACGGTGGCTCCTGCCTGTAATTCCAGCACTTTGGGAGGCACAGGCAGGCAGATCACTTGAGGTCAGGAATTCAAGACCACCCTGGCCAACAGGGTGAAACTCCATCTCTACTAAAAATACAAAAATTAGCCAGGTGTGGAGGCATGCACCTGTAGTCCCAGCTACTCAAGAGGCTGAGGCAGGAGAATGGCTTGAACCAGGAGCAAGCTGAGATCACGCCACTGCACTCCAGCCTGGAGGAGAGAGCAAGACTCCAACTCAAAAAAAAAAAAGACGGTAACATTTTGCTTGTATTTATCACAATTTATATATATAAAAAAAAATCAAGTGTCACAAGCATATACAGCATGCCAACTTTCTTCTAAGAATGTGAAAATAAGAATACACACAGTAAAAACAGGAGTGAACTCCACAGCTCAGAGACAGAAGCAAGACTTAACTACTTTTTGTTCAGCCTCTGTCTCCCAGGTGCAAGCAATTCTCCTGCCTCATCCTTCAGAGTAGCTGGGATTACAGGCATGTGCCACCACGCCTGGCTAATTTTTGTATTTTTAGTAGAGATGGGGTTTCACCATGTTGGCCAGGCTGGTCTCGAACTCCTGACCCCAGGTGATCTACTCCCCCCTCCCCCCCCGGCTTCCCAAAGTGCTGGGATTACAGATGTGAGCCACCATGCCCAGCTAGTACTTTTTCAATATAGTATTTAATTTTATTCCTTCTGGGTTACAGGTGCCTAAAAAAAATTTTTCAGTAAATTTTAAACCACGTAAATAACATATTAAAAAGACTAAATTATGGCTGGGTACAGTGGCCCATGCCTTGTAATCCTAGTATTTTGGGAGGCTGAGGAGGGAGGATCCGATGACCCCAGGAGTTTGAGCCCAGACTGGGCAACATGGCAAAACCCAGACTACACCAAAAAATACAAAAAATTAGCCAGGCATGGTGGTGCGCACTTGTAGTTCCAGCTACTTGGGAGGCTGATTTAGGAGGATCACCTAAACCTGGGAGGTTGAGGCTACAGGGAGCCAAAACTGCAAGCACTACACTCCAGCCTGGGTAAGAGATTGAGATCTTGTCTCAAAAACAAACAAACAAAAAAACTAAAGAGGAAGAAAAAGCAAACTCTAACAATGAATACAAACAAAAACTGTTAAATTTGATAATCAAAATAAACAAATTCAACAAACAAGCAGAAAAATGTTATTTCAAGTAACTTTTGAACACAGTTCATCTTTAATGCAGTATACTCTAAGGAAAAAAAAGGACTGAAAAAAACTGCACTTGGTAGGGTTATTGCTAGCAAAATACTGGCATCATAAATCTGAATCTGTTTTCTGTGTAGGAAATGCCAATAATGTTAATTTGGATTAGGAATTTAAAAAACCAGTGTAGGTCAGGCACAGTGGCTCACATCTGTAATTCCAACACTTTGGGAGGCCAAAGTGAGTGGATCACTTAAGGCCAGGAGTTCGAGACCAGCTTTGCCAACATGGTAAAACCCCATCTCTACTAAAAATATAAAAATTAGCCAGACGCCTGTAATCCTAGCTGCTCGGAAGGCTGAGGCACAAGAATTGCTTAAACCCAGGAGGCAGAGGTTGCAATGAGCCGAGATGGCACAACTGCACTCCGGCCTGGCTGACAGAGGGAGACCGTCTCAAAAAATAAATAAAATAAAATACCAATGTAAATTGATGATTTTTAAAATCATGTTTTCTAGCTCTGTCCACTGAAAAGGACCTACAATCAAATGCATACACCACCAAGTATCCAAATCCCTGTTTATAAATAATATTTTCTACCAAAAGAAGTGGGGTTCCTTGGAGAAATGGGAAGATACAAAAGGAAAGGAAAAGACAAAAAGAATTTGGGTTATTGTTTTGCCAAAAAAGCAAAGGAGCCCTCAAATTAACTGGGGTTAGTCCCAGGTGCTTGGGAGACTGAACTGGGAGAATCACTTAAGCCCAGGAGTTCCAGGCTGCAGGCAGCTATGATCTTGCCACTGCACTCCAGCTCAGGCAAGCAAGTGAGACCCTGTCTCAAAAAACAAAACAAAACAAAACAAAACAAAAGACCAAAGGCAACAAGGGCCAAAAACCTGGTCCCGCTTAAAGACTAAAGAGATAAGAAATATCTGGATTGGATACTGGATTAGAGAAAGAAATATTCTGTGAGATGTTACTGAGACAACTAGAGAAATCTGAGTATGAATTTTTGATACTATATTAAATGTTCAATGTCCAGAATTAGTTAATATTGTGGGTATTTAATAAATTTGTTCTTGGGGGGAAGTGCATATCTGTGAATAACACTAAATGGCTCAGAAAATAATACATGAGGGGCTGGGAGGCAGGGAGGGAGGGAGGAATAAAGCAAAGGTGACAAAATATTAAAAATGGGTGAATCAGAATTAAAAGTACATAGGAGTTCTTTGAACTATTCTTCCAACTCTTTTGTTCAAATTTATTTCAAAATTTAAACGTTTAAACACGGAAGGGGGAAAGCAGAAGAAGCTCTTTATTACAGAAAACAGTTAATGAATGTAAACAAATAACAAAATTGGAAAACTCCCAATAAATGACTCAGTTAATAATCATCAATCATTAGGTGAAAAGTATTTTGAGAAGTGAGGTACTCCCATGATGCTAAAGTTATCACCCCACAGATCAAGTATAACTGCAAAGGCAAAAATATACCTCTGATGAAGAAATCCAATGGACACATTAACCAAGTAACTCTGGCATTGTAAATGAGGCAAGCTAACATCTGGCAGTCGCTACCACCTTACTGAGGGATCATAGCTAGAAGTATATCCTCACAATATAAATCACATATCATCACCTGTGAAGTTTTTCTTTCTTTTTTTCGAGACAGGGTTCTCTTGTCACCTAGGCTGGAGTACAGCAGCAGGATGTCGGCTCACTGCAACCTTCACCTCTCTGGCTCAAGCAATCCTCCTGTCTCAGCCTCCCAAGTAGCTGGGACTACAGGCGAAGGCCACCAAACCTGGCATATTTTTCTTTTTTCTTTTTTTTAAAGTACAGACGCTGGGTGCGGTGGCTCACACCCGTAATCCCAGCACTTTGGGAGGCCGAGGAGGGCAGATCATGAGGTCAGGAGATCGAGACCATCCTGGCTAACACGGTGAAACCCCATCTCTACTAAAAGTACAAAAAATTAGCCAGGCGTGGTGACAGGCGCCTGTAGTCCCAGCTACTCGGGAGGCTGAGGCAGGAGAATGGCGTGAACCTGGGAGGCGGGGCTTGCAGTAAGCTAAGATTGGGCCACTGCACTCCAGCCTGGGCAACAGAGCGAGACTCCGTCTCAGAAATAAATAAAGAAAGAAATAAATAAAATTAAAGTACAGACAGGGTTTTGCCAAATTGTCCAGGCTGGTCTTGAACTCCCGGGCTCTAGCAATCCATCTGCCTCAGCCTCTCAAAGTGCTGGGATTACAGGCGCGAGCCACTGCACCTGGCCTCTATGAAGTATTTTCGCCAAAAATATTTGACCCAAATTTAGTCAAATCTCTCTAAATCTAACTTCCAGATTACAGGAAATAAAAGGAATAGAGAAACAATAAGAATTGAGAAACAAAATACATGACATTTTAAGCATACAATAAGAAATTCCAAAATATGGAACATTCTTTAAAAAGATGAGGCTAGCCGTTTGTGGTGACAGAGTTGGGAAGGGGCAGCAGGTGCCAGGTCCGGCCTCAAAGGTGGCAAGAAGAACCCCTTGAAACTGCCCAAAAAGCAGGCCAAGGAGATGAATAAGGCTTTCAAGCAGAAACAAGACAAGGAACAGAAGAAACACAAGGAGCTAAAAGCAAAAGCCTCTGGGGAGGGGCTCCAGTCACAGGTGGAATTTAAAAATCTGGCAGAAAGTAAGCTGTGCCTTGTGCCTGAAGCGATGGTGACCCTTGATTTCATTCGTATTTAAACATCTGTATTCCCTGCCATATCATCTTTTGCCACCTATAGCTGGAATGAAGTGTCGTCTTGAAGCTATTGCACATTTAAGAATAAACTTGTTTAAAAAAAAAAAAAAGGCAAGTGTGTTGACTCACACCTGTAATCCTAGCACTTTGGGAGGTCAAGGCGGGCAGACTGCTTGAGCTGGGAGGTTGACGCTGCTGTGAGCCGTGATTGTGCCACTGCACTCCAACCTGGATGACAGGGTTAAGACCCTGTCTCAAATAAAATTTTAAAATTTTAAATAAAAAATATGAATAAATTAAAATGCTTACAGTGGTTCATCATCTCTTTAGTTTTTTTTTGTTTTGTTTTGTTTGTTTGTTTTTTTAAGACAGTCTCGCTCTGTTGCCCAGGCTGCAGTGCAATGGCACAATTTCAGCTCACTGCAACCTTCACCTCCTGGGTTCACACTATTCTCATGCCTCAGTCTCCTGAGTAGCTGGGACTACAGGCATGCGCAACCACACCCGGCTAATTTTCGCATTTTTAGTAGAGACGACGTTTCACAATGTTGGCCAGGCTACTCTCAAACTCCTGACCTCAGGTGATCTGCCTGCCTCAGCCTCCCAAGTGCTGGCATTACAGGCGTGAGCCACTGCGCCAGGTCTCTAGTTGTTTTCACTCAGCCATTCCTACCTTAGCTGTGAATTTAAAGTAAAACCAGCCCAGAATCTTGCCAGAGACTGCCCTTTGGTCTTTGTTCTACCATAAACTCTGTATAACATAGAATTAAATCAACTCTTCAACAACTGTGGGACAGAGCAAAAAATATGTATATATATAATTACACCAACTCATTTGGGGAAAAAAAAAAAAGATGATCCTAAAGATTTCATGCTAATTGCCTTAGGTATGATAACCATTTTACATGTTTTTAGCTGGAGACTGGCTTGAAATAAAAATGTACAAAAGTGCAGGAAAAAGCATTATTTCAAAGAGATGCATCCTGAGATATTAAGGGGAGAAGCAGTGTATCTGCAATTTAATTTCAAATCATTCAAGAAAGGGAGGATACAGAGTTAAAGCAAAATGGCTAAATGTTGGTTAACAGTCGAATCCAAACAGAAGGCATATGGGTGTTCACTGTATTATTCTTTCACCTTTTCTGCATGTTTGAAATTTTTTTTTTTGAGATGGTGTTTCACTCTTGTTGCCCAGGCTGGAGTGCAATGCGCAATCTCAGCTCACCGCAACCTCGGCTTCCAGGGTTGAAGCAATTCTCTTGCCTCAGCTTCCCAAGTAGCTGGGATTACAGGCATGTGCCACCACTCCCGGCTAAATTTTTTTGTATTTAGTAGGGATAGGGTTTCACCATGTTGGCCAGACTGGTCTTGAACTCCTGACTTCAGGTGATCCACCTGCCTCGGCCTCCCAAAGTGCTGGGATTACAGATGTAAGCCAACGCACCCAGCTTGAAATTTCTTAAAGTTGCAAAAAAGTTACCAGAATATTCCATATACCACAAGAGGAAAATTGCTCCTCAACCTACTCAGTTGAGCAGCAAACAGAGTAGAGAGCAGGTGCCTATAACAACAAACTGCCTAAAGCAGTTTTGCACATATCATCCCACTCAAGGATCTGCTAAAAATGGTAAGGCACAGAGGCAGGTACTAATGGGACACGAAGTAACAGAAGGCAGTCACACAGACACTAGACTAACTAAACAAGTTACGAATAAATGAGAGTCACTGAATACCTCATTAACTGGATTTAGCTGGATTTTGAGGAGTGAACAGAATAGGAATAGTGTGAAAGGAAGAATACAATCCAGGCGAAGAGTTAATAAGCAACAGCCAAAGATCAGAAATAAACCAAGTCTGTGTTGAAATATGGATTCCAGTAGAGTCATAAGCGGAATTGTTGTAGAAAATTCATTCTTCAATTTGCATAATGCCTAGGTTTTAGGAATACAAAAATATAAGGTACTATAGTATGTCTTCAACGTGCTCACAAAGAGCTGGCGGCAGTGGCTCATGACTATAATCTCAAGACTTTGAAAGGCTGAAGCACGAGGATCGCTTGAGTCCAGGAATTAAGAGGCTGCAGTGAGCCATGATCAAGCCACTGTATTCCAGCCTGGGTGACAAAGTGAGACCCTGTCTCAGAAAACAAACTAAAAACCAAAGTGCTCACAAAGTAGTGGAGAAGGTACAGCCAAAATACATTAAAGATATACACAAAATGCTTTAATAACAGAGAAAGGAGTGATTAATTTACCAGAGGAAAGAGATTGTCAGTAAATTTCAACAAAGATAGTTGAGTTACTGTTAAAAACTGAAAATGATGTCGCCAATTAAATTCATCACAGAAAGAAAAAAAATGTTAATATTTAAGGAATGCCTACTATATATGAGGCACTTTTTTACCTTTAGGTTTTATAGTTAACATTCTTATACAAAGAAACTGAAGCTTAGAGAGTTTAATTAACTGACACAATATAAAAAAGGTTGTTAATGGTGAGCCTGGCATTCAAATCTAGGGCCTTTTGCTGCTGAAACCCACGCATGCCCTTTCCAATACTACCTAGCTGTGGGAATTTATAAGCATGCAAATCATGACTATAAGGTACAACACAACTTTAGAAAGTCAGTCATTACCAGAAAATTCGTAAAATGTTTAAGGGCCAGGCAGGATGAGAGTAGCACTGCTCAGATTTTCCAATACGCTGAAGGGCTTCAGTCTCTACGACTAATGTAAATGGTTTGAAATGGGGAGATAAATGTTACCAAAGAAAAATCATTTTCAGCAGAGCTCAGTGGCTCACTTCTGTAATCCCAGCACTTTGGGAGGCCCAGGCAGGTGGATCACTTGAGGTCAGGAGTTTGGGACCAGCCTGGCCAACATGGTGAAACTCCGTCTCTACCAAAAAATACAAAAATTGGCCAGGTGCAGTGGCTCACGCCTGTAATCCCAGCACTTTGGGAGACAGAGGAGGGCGTATCACGAGGTCAAGAGATCCAGACCATCCAGGCCAACATGGTGAAACCCCGTCTCTACTAAAAATACAAAAAATTAGCTCGGCATGGTGGTTCGCGCCTGTAGTCCCAGCTATTCGGGAGGCTAAGGCAGAAGAATCGCCTGAACCCAGGAGACAGAGGTTGCAGTGAGCTGAGATCACACCACTGCACTCCAACCTGGCGACGGAGTGAGACTCTGTCACAGGAAAAAAATTAAAAAAAATTAGCCGGGCGTGGTAGCACATGCCTGTAGTCCCAGTTACTCAGGAGGCTGAGACAGGAGAATCCCTTGAAGCAGGCTGCTGTGAGCCAAGATCGCACCACTGTACCCAGCCTGGACGAAGGAGCGACTCAGTCTCAAAAAAAGAAAGAAAGAAAGAAAGAAAGAAAGAAAAATCATTTTCACACAGAAAAGCTTTGAACCTAAATCACTGCTAGAGACAAAATATTTTTAAGTATTAAAACTATGGTCAGTTGGTCGAGCGTGACGGCTCACTCCTGTAGTCCCAACACTAGTAGGCAGAGGCGGGTAGATCACTTGAGCCCAAAACTTTGGGCTTGCGACCAGTCCCTACAAAAAAATACAGATAAGGGGGGCATGTTGGCAGTGCCTGGTAGTCCCAGCCGCTAGGAGGCTGAGGTGTGAGAATTGCTTGAGCTAGGGAAGTCGGGATGTCAGTGAGCCGAGGTCGCGTCATAGCTCTCCAGCAAGAGTGATGGAGCTAGATCTTCCTTAAAAGCAAAACACACACACACAAAAAAACCTAGGGCAGGCAGCAAGCTTGTCACACATTGTAGCTTGTCACACACTGTAGCAACAGAGAAACTTTCACCATCCCAACAAAACAGTTAACATCTCTTACCAAGTTTCAACAGAAATAAAATTTTTGGAATAATGTACAGAAACCTAGTACAATCTGGAATCCATGCTTAACAACTTACCAGTTTATGACAAGTAAACATACTTTGATAATTTACAGGCTCCAACTAAATACTTTACCTAAAAACACTTGTAAAATTCCAAACTTGTTGCTAAACAACCTCAAAAGAATTACAGAAACATGGCCGGGCGCGGTGGCTCACGCCTGTAATCCCGCCACTTTGGGAGGCCGAGGCTGGCGGATCACGAGGTCAGGAGACCGAGACCATCCTGGCTAACACGGTGAAACCCCGTCTCTACTAAAAATACAAACAATTAGCTAGCTCGGCGCGGTGGCGGGCGCCTATAGTCCCAGCTACTCGGGAGGCTGAGGCAGGAGAATGGCGTGAACCCGGGAGGTGGAGCTTGCCGTGAGCTGAGATCGCGCCACTGCACTCTAGCCTGGGTGACAGAGCGAGACTCTTGTCTCAAAAAAAAAAAAAAAAAATTTACACAAATACATTTATAAGTGAAAAATTTTCACCAATATCTTCGTCGTAATCGTAAAGCTTTACTGTAACCTTACCATCCCATTCTGAAACATGAAGCAGTTCCTTCAGCCATAATCAAATAACATTCCCCCCGCAAAGTAAAGGCAAAAGTATATGAACTTATTATTTAGCAAAGAGAGCTCTGAATAAATACCTTAAGTGCTTAGTAAAAATATAATTAAAGCCTTATGTCAACATCAACATAAAACCGTGATGGCAAAATCTGTTTAGTATTTTTCCCCAACCAAAGAAAATTATCCAAGTTAAGTCATCAGATTCACAGATAAAGAATTTTGTCTAAAGCACTGTAATATATATAAGCCGAAATCTTTTTCTTTTTTTTTTTTTGAGACGGAGTCTTCCTCTGTCGCCCAGGCTGGAGTGCAATGGCGCGATCTTGGCTCACTGCAACCTCTGCCTCCCGGGTTCCAGCGATTCTCTTGCCTCAGCCTCCCGAGTAGCTGGGATTACAGGCACCCGCCACCACGCCCGGCTAATTTTTGTATTTTTAGTAGAGACGGGGTTCCGCCATGTTGGTCAGGCTGGTCTCGAACTCCTGACCTCAGGTGATCCGCCCACCTTGGCCTCCCAAAGTGGTGGGATTACAGGCGTGAGCCACCGCGCCCGGCCATAAGCCAACTTTCTACCAAAATTCTTCCCAGGAGTACAGGAAAGACAAGTTAAAATTTCTCCCCAAGTTTCAAGAAGATAGTCTAAATATGGAACTTCAAGTCTCAGCAAAAACTCAAATCTATACAATATTTTATCTTCTTCTGGTCAAGGAGACAAAAAACGCAAAAGTATCTTACAGTAATAAAAAATGGGTCAAATGCAATTAAGGCGAGGAAAAGAAAAATGCCCCAAGAGGTACAACTAGCATAACTGTCACTAAAAGGTTTGAATTAAGTAGGTTTACCACTGCACCACGTTCACAGGCTATATATGTACATATATACACACACACACACACATACACACACATATATATGTATATACAGCGTGCATCAGCTCTCCAGAGTAGTACTTCAAAAGTAAACTCCACGCTCCCCAGAGTTGCTCCTTTCAGTGCAGGAGTTTTGTTCATATTCTAATGTCTTCCAAAGCTCCTGAACAGTCAACTTAAGGTCATGTGTGTAGAAACTACTTTAAAACATTCTTGACAGGCTTTCTACGAGTAGCCCGTATTTTTCTGATTTGATTTAAATAGATCCAATTACGGAATTCCCTACCGACCTGCCGCCGCTGCCGCCCCCGCCTCCTCCTTACTCCGGAAGGGGCCACTAATCCCAAGGGTTACAACCAAGTACAAACATTCATTGTCATTTCTTTTAAGAGGGCATGCTAAGATCCTCACTACTTAGTTGCCGGAAGACAACTTAAAATTGGAAACAGGGATCTAGCACAAACCAAATAGAAATACAACTACTCCAAAAAAGCAGGGCTTTGCCTGTCAAGCTGTAGCCTCATCCTTATTATAAACACCGATTTCAAGCCACGATAACATCACGGCTAAGCCTTCAGCTGTTTCGCAGATTTCACGTTAACTTCCCAGGACCCTTTCAACCAACCACTTCAACTCGGCCCACCTCCTTCCACTCCCGCCCCAAACCTCAGTTAAAATGCATTTCCCTCCAAACTTCACGTCTTAACCGTGGCCTCACTTACGTCTTCTCGTCGCCACCGCTTCCAGTCAGGGCCTTAGTTCTACTATGCCCGCTTTTCCCAGTTGGCCTCCGGCCTCCAACCCCCTCCCATAAGGCTCAAACCTGCCTCGACGAGCCGCCCCGAGGTCGATCCTCCCAGTTCCTCCAACCTTTGCCCAGGCGCCCGTCCAGGCCCCCGAAGCACGCAACGGCCGAGCCTGAAAATGGCGGAGAGTGCCGCTGCCTGCTGCAGGCGAGCAGTCCCGTGTCGCCGCCGCACTCACCGTCTGGCTTTGAGCAGAGCTCCTAACGGCCAGCGAAGCGTTCGTCTTCAGAGCCGGGAATGTCTCTCCTGTCTGGTCTCCCCACTCCGATCCTCTCAATCCCGCTCCTCCAAAGGAGCAGCCGCCATCTTCCCCTCTGAGCCACAGAACGCACGCTCTGGGGTCATCACGCACCGGCGGACGGCGCTACGTCACGCGCGCCTGGGCCGCGGGCCTCCGTAAGGCTCGATCTGCGCATGTGCATAGGTGAGGGGCCGGGCCGCTAGACTCTGCGGAGCGCGTCCTTTGTTCCGGAGCGAGGAGGGCTGCGCTGCCTCCTGGATGGGGGAAGCGATTGCGTTTCGCAGGGCTGACTTTTTTTTTACAGTGTGACCTAACCTGGATGCTCTGAAAAACACTCCGTTTTCCAGTATGTGAAAGAGTATATTTGTACGGGGCCGGTGCGGCAGAGAGAGCGGGTCGTTGGACCGAGCCCACCGAGAGTGGATCTGTGGGAAGCCCCCGTGGGACCTTGCTGAGTCTGGTCACTCGTACAGCTGGTGGCAGCCCTGGCAGATCCCGGCACGCAGTCAGGCTCCACGTCTTACCCGATCTAGTTGTGCCTCTAGATTACGCCTCGTTTAAAGTCGAGCGACCAAGATAGAAAAACAGCCCCACGGTGCAACCACTTTGGAAAAACGCTGCAGTTTCTGCTAAAGCTGAGTGTACGCTTACCTTGTGACCCAGAAATTTCACTTCAAGAGGAATGAGAGTGCATACGTCCACCAAAGGCATGTGCAAGAATGTCCATAAGAGCCGGGCGCGGTGGCTCACGCCTGTAATCCCAGCACTTTGGGAGGCCGAGGCAGGTGGATCACCTGAGGTCGGGAGTTCAAGACCAGCCTGACCAACATGGAGAAACCCCGTCTCTACTAAAAATACAAAATTAGCCGGGGTGGTGGCG
>NW_012102177.1:1575279-1576551 GCF_000951045.1 Mandrillus leucophaeus
AGCACATCAGCAGAAATGGTTGAGTAAGAACATCTGAAAATCGTCTTCTCCCTAAAAGCCACAAAACACTGGCAAAATTTTGTCAAAATCAACTTTTTCAGTTTTCAGAGTGCTGGAAATTAACCAAGGTCTTTCAACAAGATAAGGATTATTTATTCAAGAAAAAAAATGGCTAAATCTCCACTAAGTTACCAGGGAGGAGAGAGGGCAATCGACACAAGATTGGCTAAGTGATAGGTAAATAACACTTCACTATCCTGATTTATTTATTTACTTCTTTGTTTAGGCACATAGCGTCTCCCTATGTTGCCCAGGCTGACCTTGAACTCCTGGCCTCAAGTGATCCTCCCATTTGAGCCTTCCAAATAGCTGGGACTATAGGGATGCACCCCCATACCTGGTTAATTTTCTCAATTTTTTTGTAGAGGTGAGGTCTCACTATGTTACCTATGCTGATCTTGAACTCCTATCCTTAAGTGATCCTCCCACCTCGGCCTCTCAAAACACTAGTATTACTGGCATTAGCCAGAGCACCCAGCCACTATCGTCTTCACACATACATAAAAATATTATATACGAATACATTTTTCCTACACAAATAGGATACTATCCAAACTGTACTCTTTTGGCAATATATCTTGGCACCCTTCCTTCTCAGTTTACATGTAGACATATCTTTGTTCTTTTTAACAGCTTCTCAGGCCCGAAGCGGGGGCTCATGCCTGTAATCCCAGGACTTTGGGAGGCCGAGGTGGGAGGATCACTTGAGCTCAGGAAATCAAAACCAGCTAATACAAATAATGCTGCGATCACCATCCCTGTGCATTCTTTACATGTAAATACAGCTGAATATGCCACCTCCCACTGGATTAGCATAGACTCTTTCTACATATCCTGTTCTCATCATCTCTGCATAATACAGCTTTCCCCCCGCTTTTCAGAGGTAGAGAAAGCGAGCCTGCTAACAAAAAAATCAGAAACAAACTATGCCAGGTGCAGTGGCTTATGCCTGTAATCCTAACACTTTGGGAGGCCGAGGCGAGCAGATCAACTAAGGTCAGGAGTTCGAGACCAGCCTGGCCAGCATATGGTGAAACCCCAACTCTACTAAAAAATACAAAAATTAGCCGGGCATGGTGGTGCATGCCTGTAGTCCCAGTTACTTGGGAAGCTCAGGCAGAAGAATTACTTGAACCCAGGAGACAGAGGTTGCAGTGAGCCGAGATCGTACCACTGTACTCCAGCCTGAGTGACAGAGCAAGACTTTGTCCC
>NW_012102177.1:1579041-1581626 GCF_000951045.1 Mandrillus leucophaeus
AAATTAGCCGGGGTGGTGGCGCATGCCTGTAATCCCAGCTACTCGGGAGGCTGAGGCAGGAGAATCGCTTGAACCCGGGAGGCGGAGGTTCGGTGAGCCGAGATCGCGCCATTGCACTCCAGCCTGGGCAAAAAGAGCGAAACTCTGTCTCAAAAAAAAAAAAGAATGTCCATAGAACGTTTATTCGTAGTAATAAAAAACTGGTAACCCAAATGCCCATCAGCAGTTAAGTGGCTAAATTATGGTATAGTCGTGCGGTAGATTTCTACAGAGCAATAGGAAGTTATGGATAAACGCAACAGCCTGAACGAATATCAGATATTATTAACTCAGGCACAAAGAGGAGGACGCTGTATGATTCCATTTTGATGAGGTTCAACATATAATTGCACAGCAAGTTGTTCTCCAATGTGAATCAAGAATCGTACCAGCCTAGGGAACATGGCGCGACCCCATCTTTACGCGTCGTGGTGCGTTCCTTTGACCGCGTTCCTGTGATCGTTCCTGTGATGGGTACTTGGGAGGCTGAGGTGGGAGGATCACTTGAGCCCAGGAGTTGGCAGGTGCAGTGAGCCAAGATCGCACCAGTGCACTTCAGTCTGGGCAAAAGAGTAAGACCTGTCTCAAAGAAGTCTTACTTTTGACTCCATAATCCCCTTCCAAAAATCGGTTCTAAGGATAGCCTCAGAAATCTGAATCAGATTAGTGTACTAATCTTTGAGGTATCAATGATAGCCAAAAAAAAAGGAAACACAGAAGCAGACAATGATTAAATAATGGCACATCCATACATAGACTATCATGCAGACATTACACAGTATCTAAAGGTTTTATGATGACATCAGAAATGTTTATAATCTTCTATATTTTTTCTTTTTTTAAAAGACAAGGTCTCTCTGTCCCCCAGGGTGATCATAACTCACTGCAGCCTCAACCTCCCAGGTTCAAGTGATTCTCTCACCTCAGCCTCCCTAGTAGCTCGGACTAATGGCCTGGGCCAGGACACCCATACCCAGCTAATTTTAGTAGAGACAAGATCTCATTATGTTGCCCAAGCTGGTCTCAAACTCCTGGGTTCAAGCAATCCTCCTGCCTCAGCCTCCCAAAGTGCTGCGATTACAGGCCATGCACCACCACCCCCAGCCTGTATAATCTTATTTTGATATATATCTAGAAATATGTAAGGAGGCTGGACAATTCCAGTTCTGTGTGATAAGTTTAGGATAGGATGGAAGGAACCCATAGACACCCTGAGTACAAGGCAGGAAAGCCAGGATAGAAGGCAGGATTCTCATGGGCTGAAGGTAGGGAGTGGGGTCAGGAAGGTAACCCTAAGAAGTCCCCTCATCAGTTGGGTTTTGAAGGTTAGAGAGAAAAGACAAGCAAGTGGTCAGTTCCTAGAAATTATACTGGGAGTGGTAGAGGAAGCATTCAGGCAGTGTCCTGATCCCTGAAAATCTTTAAAATGTGCTGAATTGGAGGGGCAGCCTAATCAAGGGCAAAAATCCTTCACACCTGTAACCTCACAGGCCCCTTCCTGGAAAATTGTTGTTTAAATTGACCAGGAGACAGATGAACCTGTTAAGTATACTGCAAGGATGCAATCAGCCATATTCTATATTGTATAAAATTTTACATGTGATACATTTTCTTCCAGAAAATATTTAAAAACTGAGGAAAGAAACTGTTAGAGATTCTCTGTTATAGGTTAGAGACTTAAGAGGCTTATCAACCAAATGCAATGTGTACTCCCTGTTTGGATCCCAATTGAACAAACTGGGGGGAAAAAGACATTTTTGGGAAAATACGGACATTTGAACATAGACTGGGTGGGTATTAGATGACATTAAAGAATTTTAAAATTTATTATATGTAACAACTACATTTTCATTAATTTTTTTTTTGAGACAGAGTCTTGCTTCTGTTGCCCAGGCTAGATACTGTGTAATGTCTGCACGATAGTCTATGTATGGATGTGCCATTATTTAATCATTGTCTGCTACTGTGTTTCCTTTTTTTTGCTATCTGGATTTGCAGTGGTGTGATCTCGGCTCACTGCAACCCCGCCTCCCAGGTTCAAGCAATATCTTCTGCCTCATCCTCCCGAGTAGTTGGGATTTCAGGCTTGCACTACCACACCTGGCTAATGTTTGTATTTTTAGTAGAGATGGGGTTTCACCATCTTGGCCAGGCTGGTCTTGAATTCCTCACCTTGTGATCCACCCGCCTCCGCCTCCCAAAGTGCTGGATTACAGGCGTGAGCCACCACGCCCAGCCTTTTTGTTAATTTTTTAAAATCTTTACCTGTTGGCCGGGCACGGTGGCTCAACCTGTAATCCCAGCACTTTGGGAGGCTGAGATGGGCGGATCACCTGAGGTCAGGATTTCAAGACCAACCTGGTCAACGTGGTGAAACCCCATCTCTACTAAAAATACGAAAAAAAACACAAAAAACAGCTGGGCATGGTGGTGGGCGCCTGTAATCCCAGCTACTCAGGAGGCTGAGGCAGGAGAATCACTTGAACCACAGAAGCGGAAGTTGCAGTGAGCCAAGATTGTGTCACTTCATTCCAGCCTGGGCAACA
>NW_012102177.1:1583251-1593286 GCF_000951045.1 Mandrillus leucophaeus
AAAAAAAAAAAGAACACTGGACCCATGTCAGTAGGCCCAGGTCAGAGTCCTGGTTTTGCCACCAATAAACTGAGGTTGGCCTCTGTTTACTCCATTACAATGCTGTTACAGAAATTCTAGGAACACTTGGCAAATTCCAATATCCAGCCCACAGTTTGCCCTAGGCTTTGGGAATACTTCAGTGCTCCCATTAAAGCCTCATCCCCATGTGTTCTAAATACTTTTCTATCTCCAGAAATTCCATTAGTCCTATAGTCCCAGGTTCAAATATTTTCTGGAATTTTCATCTTACCTCTAACTTGCTGATTGCATAATACTGATTTTTCGGAGTTTTATCTTCTTGGTAAAATTGGAAAACACGGTTCAGTCTTGAAAGTAAGGCCGGGCGCAGTGGCTCACACCTGTAATTCCAGCTCTTTGGGAGGCCAAAGTGGGCAGATCACCTGAGGTCAGGAGTTCAAGACCAGCCTGGCCAACATAGCAAAACCCTATCTCTACAAAAATACAAAAATTAGCCAGGTGTGGTGGCGCACTCCTGTAGTCCCAGCTACTCAGGACACTGAGGCAGGAGAATTGCTTGTACCCAGGAGGCAGAGGTTGCAGTGAGCTGAGATCATGCTACTGCACTCCAGCCTGGGCATCTCAAGAGAAAAAAAATGGAAAGTAAACTATTAATCTGATGACATTTAACCCACACTGCTATCATTCTGGTCTGGATATCAACAGACTATGCCTGAAATCTAGTTACGAATGGCTTTTACATTTTTGAAGGATTGTTTAAAAAAAAGAAGGAGGAGGAGGAGGAAGAGGAAGAGGAAGAAGAAAGAAGGAGGAGGAGGAGAAGGAGGAAGAAAGAAGGAAGAAGAAGAAAGAAGGCCACAGTGATCTGCAGCTGTACTTGAGGCACAGGGATCCCTTCAGTCCAAGAGTTTGACGCCAGCCTGAGTGACATAGCAAGACCTCCATCCCTAAAAATAAGTAAATAAAAAGAAAAAAAAAAAGACGAAGAGCTTATGACAGAAACCATAAGTAGCCCACAAAGCCTGAAATGTTCTCTGACCCTGTACAAAAGAAAGGGATGTTGAGCCCTACTCTAATCCAATCCATTCTTGCCTACTGCTATAATGGTCACTTATCCTCCCTGATTCCCTTTTCATCTGTTTCCCCTCCTGCAATGCACTTTCTATACTGCGGCCAGAATGACCTGTTTAAAACAAAATCAGGTCAGCTGTGGTGGCTCATGCCTGTAATCCTAACACTTTGGGAGTCCAAGGCAGGTAGATCACTTGAGGTCAGTAGTTTGAGACCAGCTGGCCAACATGGCAAAAACCATCTCTACTAAAAATGCAAAAATTAGCCGGGCATCATGGCACATGCCTGTAATCCCAGCTACTCAGGAGGCTGAGGCAGGAGAATCGCTTGAACCTGGGAGGTGGAGGATGCAGTGAGCCGAGATTGTGTCATTGCACTCCAGCCTGGGTGACAGAGCAAGATTCAGTCTCAAAAAAAGAAAAATCAGATCTCATTCTCCTCCTTGCTTAGAACCTCCAAACAATGTACCAATGTGCTGGGTATGAAACCCAAATCTCATGAGACATAATCCAGGTCAGCTTACACCTGAAACAGGTGTTTTCATTTTTCCCTGACTCAAGAAGCTCCACCCACTCCAGCTTGTTTCTTCTGCACTCGTACTTCTACCCCCTCCTTGACTCTACCCCCCAGTAGCTTTTCTCATAACTGGATCCTTGTGATACAGGAGCTAGAAAGAATTTATTTAGGCAGACAGTGAGGGTAGAGGGGTCTTTGGCAAGGCTTTTCTTAACAAAAAGCAGCCCCAAAATCATTTCTAACAAAGAGCAGCCTGAAAAATCGAGTTGCAGACATTGATAAGCAAGCTAGAAGCTTGCACAGGTGAATGCCGGCAACGGTGCCAATAGAAAACGGCTACCTGGAAGCCAGGTATGTTCAACATGGAAGCTCCGGCCTCCCTTTTCTTTTTTTTTTTTTTTCCATCCTCCCTTTTCTTTGTCACCAGGTGTACGGTAAAGAACCAGGCAATATGGTGCCAGTCAGATAGAGAACGCATCTGCGTAATAAAAGATTAGGGTGGGGCGGCCAGACTCTGCACACTATGCAAATGGCACACCTGGTCCGACCAATCTTTCATACCCTATGTAAATCAAACACCACCTCCTCAAGCTCATCTATAAAACCTCCTGCACTTCATTGCGGAAGCAGCAACCCATTTTCTCCAGGGCACCTCTCTGCACAGAGAGCTCTTCTCTTTCTTTCACCTATTAAATTTCTCCTCTGAACCTCACTCATTGTGTGTCCACGTCCTAGTGTTCTGTGGCTGTGAGACACTGAATCTCAGGTATTTACCCCAGCCAACGACACGGCTTCACTGTGGGGGCTCATCTGAGATTCAAGGTAGATTCATTGGAAGGGTGACTATAAGAGCAGACCCCAACCCTTTCCTTTTATTTTGAGGTCTCTCATTCTCCATTTTAAAATTAAACAAAATGCTGGGCATCTGATGGCCATCTAGAGGCCTTTAGGACATGCCACCAATCTCAAGACTCAGGAAGCTTTCTGGGGAGAATTTAGTGAATCCTTCAGTGCCCTCAGGGTGCTGTGAATGTTGGCTTTGTTTCAAACTGGTTTCCTTTCGTGGAGAGCCTAGCCATCATGTGGGGCTAGAAGAGGTCCAGAGGCAACTCACAGTTCCTGTCCAGGGCAACACCCTGGTGTTATCCAGAGGCTTCTGGACTGACTTCAGCCACTGACTGCCTGTTGGGTGTCAGCAGCAGGATCTCCAGCTTTTTCTATCACAGTTTTCCTCCCTTCCGATTTTTGACTGCCATGTCTCCTAAGCCCTGTCTGTATGCAGTGCTGCAGGAACTTTTACAGTTCAGGGAAGTAATTCTGTTAGGCAAGATCAGTAAAATGCCGTAGTAACCGGGAATATAGCTCAAGGGATTGCCGTTTTTGTGATTTTATAGGAACAGAGGGTTCCCTCCCACCCCTACTGAATGTGTCTGTCTTTACCCTTGGCCCAGAGAGCACATGGCATTTCAAGGTCAACAGAGCCACCTAGTGGAATAGGAATCCTCTCCATGAAGCGCACTGTTGGTCCTTTCCCAAGACACTCCAGCCTCCCAGTTCTCCCTTTTCGTGCTCCTCTAGTAGAGACCAGGCTTTATGTCCCCTTCTCTAAACAGGAAGACTCTGCCTTCAACAATAACGAGGAAAATGTCCTCCAAAACCAAATTTTAGTCTTGATACAGTCCCATCAGCAGGAAAACTGCCATTCGGTCCCTACATTCTTTTAAAGCACCTACTCTGCCTCCAATCAAAATGGTACTTCAATATTAAGGGGATTTTATGTCCAGAAGTTAACCACAGCTACTGCCTAAGAATAAATACTTAATTAATTTTTTTTTTTTTTGAGATGGAGTCTCGCTCTGTCATCCAGGCTGGAGTGCAGTGGCACGATCTCAGTTCACTGTAACCTCTGCCTCCCAGATTCAAGGGATTCTCCTGTGCCACCATGCCCGGCTAATTTTTGTATTTTTTGTTGAGACAGGGTTTCACCATATTCATCAGGCTGGTCTCGAACTCCTGACCTCAGGTGATCCTCCCACCTCGGCCTTCCAAAGTGCTGGGATTACAGGCGTGAGCCACCATGCCTGGCAAGAATAAATACTTTAGTTCAGGCCATAATAGCAAATTATAGTGCTCAAACCAGTGTACTCCCTCCATTAAGCGGCCTTGCCCAAATGCAACTGTTACACAGTCTTTCCCGAGATCCATTTATCAGAGAATCACACGGATCACACAAGTCTAAGAGGTCAGAGGAAAATCACAAGTGGAGGACTGGAGCTGCATGGGTGAGTGTGACTAATACCAAGCGCTTCGTTCCTCCGGTTCCATGGCTGAGGGTCACGTCTGCATCCATGGGCAGCACCTTTAATGGATGCCGGGGCTCAGGAACCAAGGAAGAAAAACAGTTGGGGGAACAACCCCACTGTCTCCTCATCCACCCTGGGCCATTCCAAAGGAAAGGAAGAAGACCAAAGGAACACCGTTTTCCTGCTTCTCTTTGTAGATGGGTAGCAGACCATCTTCGACCTGCACTCCTGTGGAGTGCATACTGAAGCACTGGGACTCCTTTAACCCCAGGACTTTGAAGAAAAAAGTGGCGGGTCATTTTCTTTTGCATAAGGGTATGGCCTTGCCAGACCTTTGGAGGTCTCACACAATGGACTCCACTCTTTTAGCAGTCATATCAGGCAGGCCCAAAGGGAATGAATCCCCAAAACTAGAGAAGCAACTTCCGGGGGAACCATCTGAGGCAGCTGTTCAGTGTCTGAGCCACTTTTTCCCTTCTTACTTGGGCCCCCGTCCAACTGCACCATCAGCCCCTCCAGCTCCACCATCTCTAAAACTCTCCACTCCCCCAGCTTCACTCTTACCCCTACAGGAAATGCCCAGTGGAGGTAATGCCACTAGGGTTCAAGTTCCCTTCTCATTGCAGGACCTTAGGCAAATAAAGGGAGGCCTAGGCTGATTTTCTGATGATCCCAATAAGCATATAGAAGCTTTCCAAAATTTAACTCAGATATTTTACCTCTCACGGAGGGATGTTATGCTGCTCTTAAGCCAAAGCCTAACCACAGCTGAAAATCATGCAGCTCTCCAGGCAGCAGGTAAGTTCAGAGATGACCAATATGTCTCTGATAGTAGGCCAACAAGGAAAAGAGTAAATAGGGAAAGTGAAGAAATAGGGCAATGATCATTCCCAATAGGAAGAGAGGCAGTACCTTTTGACAACCCTGATTGGAGCCCCAATAACTCCACAGAATGGAACCCCTTTTCTATTCCACAGAATGGAAAAGGAAATACTTTTCAATATGCATATTGTAAGGCCTATGAAAACCTAGGACCAAACCTCTTAATTAAACTGTTCATGTTAGACCGAAAGCCAGAGAAGAATCCCACAGCCTTTATGGAAAGGCTGAGAGAGGCACTAATAAAACATACCCCTTTATTCCCTGATTCGGTCAAGGGACTGCTCATCCTCAAGGAAAAGTTTATTATATAGGCAGCTCCCAATATTAGAAGGAAATTGCAGAAGCAGGCTATAGGACCAGAGAGCACTTTGGAAAACCTCCTGAGGGAGACCACCTCGGTCTTTTATAAAAGAGACAAGGAGGAGGCCCAGGATGAAGAAAGGAAACACAAGAGGAGGACAGAGCCTCTAGTGGCTGCTTTGCAGGCTTGCGAAGTCCAGGATCCCCAAGATGCATCTGCTACTTGCTACTGGTGTGGCAAGTTACGACACTTTAAGAAGGAGTGCCTAGGTAAGCCAGGCATGGTGGCTCACGCCTGTAATCCCAGCACTTTGGGAGGCCGAGGAGGGCGGATCACGAGGTCAGGAGATCGAGACCATCCTGGCTAACACAGTGAAACCCTGTCTCTACTAAAAATACAAAAAATTAGCCAGGCGTGGTGGCAGGCGCCTGTAGGCCCAGCTATTCCGGAGGCTGAGGCAGGAGAATGGCATGGAGCCGGGAAGCAGAGCTTGCAGTGAGCCGAGATCATGCCACTGCACTCCAGCCTGGGTGACGGAGCGAGACTCTGTCTCAAAAAAAAAATAAAATAAAAAAAGAAGGAGTGCCCAGGCAACAAGAGGAAGCAACCTCGACCCTGTCCAGCCTGTGGCAGAGACTGCTGGAAACGGACTGCCCCTGGAGATGTAGGTCATTGGGTTCAGAACCAGTCTCACAGACAGTCCAATAGGACTCACTGGTCCCGGGGCTCAAACCCCCAGCTCCAGCAGCTTGAACTGCCATTACCGCACAGGAACCCCAGGTGATTCTGGAAATCGAAGGAAGGAGGGTGACCTCCTTCTGGACACTGGAGCCAGCTTCTCTCTTCTTCCCTTTAATCCAAGACTCCCCTCTTCCCATAGCGCAACTGTGACGGGTGTCTTCAGGAAAGATTCTAACCTGATAGTTTTCTCAACCCCTTAGTTGTACTTGGGGGGAACTATTATTGACACATGCCTTTTTAATCATGCCTGAAAAATCCCACTTCTTTATTAAGTAAAGAGATTTTAGCTTGCATGGGGGCCAGCATCCTTACAGACCTGGACAAACTCTTCCCACTGGTGGAAGCTAATATTAATCCAGAAGGATAGGTCGAGCCATAACTCCTAGGCCAATCCAGATCCAACATAAGGATCCTACTTCTTTTCCTAACCAGAAACAATATCCCCTAAAGCCAGAAGCTAGGAAAGTGCTAGAAGCCATTATTAACCTAAAGATGCAGGACCTCCTCAAACCCTGTAACAGGTCCTGCACTGTTAAGGTCCTGCACCCCAATATTAGGAATGCAAAAACCCAGTGGGGAATGGAGATTAGTTCAGGATCTCCACCTCATTAATGAGGCTGTCGTCCCCATTCATCCAGACTGGACCCTCTGCACGGATGGAAGTTCCGTTCTGAAGCAGGGAGACCATGAGGCAGGATATGCAGTAGTCTCTCTGAATGATATTATTAACAGTGTACCCCTCTCTCCAGGCACAAGCACTCGACTAGCTAAACTGACAGCTCTTACAAGAGCACTTGAATTAAGCAAGGGAAAGCTAGCTAACATTTACAGACTCCAAGTATGCTTTCTTAGTTCTTCATGCTCATGCTGCCGTTTGGAAGGAAAGACACTTTCTTACTGCTAATGGATCCCCTATAAAATACTGCCAGGAATTAACAGGTTACTATCCTCAGTTTTCCTTCCATGAGAGGTAGCAGTAATGCATTGTAAGGGACATCAGAAGGGAACAAATTAAATAGCCAAAGGAAACAAGTTAGCTCATCAGGCAGCTAAGTCAGCAGCAAGGAAGCCTCAGAACATCAACACACTTGAAGCCCCTCTAATCTGGGAAGGCTCCATAAGAGAAATTAAGCCTCAATACTCCCCTGCAGAGATAGAATGGGCCATCTCTCGAGGGTAAACTTTTCAGCCCTCAGGATGGCTACAGTCAGAGGATAGCAAGCGCCACTTGCCAGCCTCCAGCCAGTGGCAAGTCCTTAAAATCCTTCACCAAGCTTTTCACTTGGGAAAGGATAAAACTTAACAGTGTGCTCAGACTTCTTTTTTTTTTTTTTTCATGAGAGAACTTAACAAAAACAGTCAAACAGGTTGTTAATGCTTGTAAGTCTGTCTTAAAAATAATCCCCTTGGCTGGGCACAGTGGCTCACACCTGCAATCCCAACACTTTGGGAGGCCGAGGCAGGTGGATCACCTGACGTCAGGAGTTTGAGAACAGCCTGGTCTACATGGTGAAACCCCATCTCTACTAAAAGTAAAAAAATTAGCCAGGTATGGTGGCACGCACCTGTAATCCCAGTTATTTACGAGGCTGAGGCAGGAGAATCGATTGAACCTGGGAGGTGAAGATTGCAGTGAGCTGAGATCATGCCACTGCACTCCAGTCTGGGCAACAGAGTAAGACTCTCTCAAATAATAATAGTAATAATAAATGATAAAAATAAAGTTACTCTAGTCACCAAATCAAATGCCACTTATCCATTAAAAAAAAAAAATTGTTACTTTTAGGCCTGGTGCAGTGGCTCATGCCTATAATCCCAGCACTTTGGGAGGCCAAGGTGAGCAGATCACAACGTCAGGAGTTCGAGATCAGCCTGGCCGATATGGTGAAACTCCATCTCTACTAAAAATACAAAAATTAACTGGGCCTGGTGGTGCATGCCTGTAGTCCCAGCTACTAGGGAGGCTGAGGCAGAAGAATCGCTTGAACCCAGGAGGCGGAGGTTGCAGTGAGCCAAGATCATGCCACTGCATTCCAGCCTGAGCGACAGAGCAAGACTCTGTCTCAAAAAAAAAAAGTTACTTTTATATTAATGCTTCTGATAAAGTACAGTAACACCTGCTGAAGGCAAACCAGTAGTATAACCCATCAGAATGGCTAGCAGGTCTCAAACAAACTCTACTGTCATGGTTGTGGTCTATAGTACTCCCAATAATACTGGTAATTTTTTTTTTTTTAATTTGATGGAGTCTTGCTCTCTCACCCAGGCTGGAGTGCATTGGCATGATCTCAGCTCACTGCAGCCTCTGCCTCCCGAGTTCCAGTGATTCACCTTCCTCAGCTTTCCGGGTAGCTGGGATTACAGGTGTATGCCACCATGCCCAGCTAATTTTTTATTTTTAGTAGAGACAGGGTATCACCATGTTGGCCAGGCTGGTCTTGAACTCCTGACCTCAGATGATCCGCCTGCCTCAGCCTAACAAAGTGCTGAGATTACAGGCGTGAGCCACCACGCCTGGCCAATAGTGGAAATTTTAATACTCATATTTAAAGGCTATATTCTGGGCCAGGTGCAGTGGCTCATGCCTGTAATCCCAGCATTTTGCAAGACCAAGGCAAGGGGATCACAAGGTCACGAGTTCAAGACCAGCCTGGCCAAGATGGTGAAAGCCCATCTCTACTTAAAATACAAAAATTAGCTGGGCATGGTGGTGGGTGCCTGTAATCCCAGCTACTCAGGAGGCTGAGGCAGAGAATTGCTTGAACCCAGGAGGCGGAGGTTGCAGTGAGCCAAGACTGCGCCATTACACTCCAGCCTGGGCAATAGAGCAAGACTCTGTCTGAGAAAAACGAAAAACAAAAAAGACACACAAGAAAACCATGAAAAATAAAATAAAATAAAAATAAATAAATGCTATATTCCTTTCTTTTTCTTTTTCTTTTTCTTTTGAGATGGAGTCTCGCTCTGTCGCCCAGGCTGGAGTGCAGTGGCGTGATCTCAGTTCACTGCAAGCTCCGCCTGCCGGGTTCACTCCATTCTCCTGCCTCAGCCTCCTGAGTAGCTGGGACTACAGGCGCCACCACCGTGCCCGGTTAATTTTTTGTATTTTTAGTAGAGACAGGGTTTCACCGTGTTAGCCAGGATGGTCTCGATCTCCTGACCTTGTGATCCTCCCGTCTCGGCCTCCCAAAGTGCTGGGATCACAGGCGTGAGCCACCGCGCCTGGCCGCAATAAATGCTATATTCTAAACCTTATTGTAAAATTTGTCTCTTATTGCCTAGAAGCAATTAAACTCCAAGTGGTGCTGCAGATGGAACCATGTATGGACATGTCCTTCTTCTGAGGACCCTTAAATCAACCCCAGGAAAAGCCCTAGATGCTGTCCCCCACGAGATGCCCCTCTTCAGCAGAAAGCAGCCAAAAAACAAAAGGTCATCATCCGACACCCCCTAACAACAGTTAGGGTTACCACTCGTGAGCGGGGAGATATGATACAGGATCTAGAAATAAATTATTTAGGCAGATAGTGAGGAGAAAGGAATCCTTGGAAAGGCTTTCCTTTTAACAAAAAGCAGTCCCAAAATCATTTCTTTTCTAACAAAGAGCAGCCTGAAAAATCAAGTTGCAGACATTGATAAGCAAGCTAGAAGCTCACACAGGTGAATGCCAGCAACTGTGCCAACAGAAAAGGGCTACCTGGAAGCCAGGTATGTTCAACATGGAAGCCCCATCTTCCTTTTCTTTGTTACCACATGTACAGTAAAGGAACAGGCAACGTGGTACCGGCCAGGTAGAGAACCTATTTTCATGATAAAAGATTAGGGTGGCGGTGGCCAGCTTCTTGGCCAGCTTATTCACATGCTATGCAAATGGCACACCTGTTCCAACCAATCTTTCGTGTCCTCTGTAAACCAAACACCACCTCCTCAAGCTTATCTGTAAAACCTTCTGCACTTCACTGTGGAAGCAGCAACCCACTTTTTTTTTTTTAGACGAAGTCTCGCTTTGTCACCCAGGCTGGAGTGAAGTGGCATGATCTCAGCTTACTGCAACCTCCACCTCCTGGGTTCAAGTAATTCTCCTGCCTTGGCCTCACAGGTAGCTGGACTACAGGCACATGCCACCATGCCCCCGGCTAATTTTTGCATTTTTAGTAGAGACAGGGTTTCATCATGTTGGCCAGGCTTGTCTTGAACTCC
>NW_012102177.1:1593336-1598564 GCF_000951045.1 Mandrillus leucophaeus
TTTTAATTTGATGGAGTCTTGCTCTCTCACCCAGGCTGGAGTGCATTGGCATGATCTCAGCTCACTGCAGCCTCTGCCTCCCGAGTTCCAGTGATTCACCTTCCTCAGCTTTCCGGGTAGCTGGGATTACAGGTGTATGCCACCATGCCCAGCTAATTTTTTATTTTTAGTAGAGACAGGGTATCACCATGTTGGCCAGGCTGGTCTTGAACTCCTGACCTCAGATGATCCGCCTGCCTCAGCCTAACAAAGTGCTGAGATTACAGGCGTGAGCCACCACGCCTGGCCAATAGTGGAAATTTTAATACTCATATTTAAAGGCTATATTCTGGGCCAGGTGCAGTGGCTCATGCCTGTAATCCCAGCATTTTGCAAGACCAAGGCAAGGGGATCACAAGGTCACGAGTTCAAGACCAGCCTGGCCAAGATGGTGAAAGCCCATCTCTACTTAAAATACAAAAATTAGCTGGGCATGGTGGTGGGTGCCTGTAATCCCAGCTACTCAGGAGGCTGAGGCAGAGAATTGCTTGAACCCAGGAGGCGGAGGTTGCAGTGAGCCAAGACTGCGCCATTACACTCCAGCCTGGGCAATAGAGCAAGACTCTGTCTGAGAAAAACGAAAAACAAAAAAGACACACAAGAAAACCATGAAAAATAAAATAAAATAAAAATAAATAAATGCTATATTCCTTTCTTTTTCTTTTTCTTTTTCTTTTGAGATGGAGTCTCGCTCTGTCGCCCAGGCTGGAGTGCAGTGGCGTGATCTCAGTTCACTGCAAGCTCCGCCTGCCGGGTTCACTCCATTCTCCTGCCTCAGCCTCCTGAGTAGCTGGGACTACAGGCGCCACCACCGTGCCCGGTTAATTTTTTGTATTTTTAGTAGAGACAGGGTTTCACCGTGTTAGCCAGGATGGTCTCGATCTCCTGACCTTGTGATCCTCCCGTCTCGGCCTCCCAAAGTGCTGGGATCACAGGCGTGAGCCACCGCGCCTGGCCGCAATAAATGCTATATTCTAAACCTTATTGTAAAATTTGTCTCTTATTGCCTAGAAGCAATTAAACTCCAAGTGGTGCTGCAGATGGAACCATGTATGGACATGTCCTTCTTCTGAGGACCCTTAAATCAACCCCAGGAAAAGCCCTAGATGCTGTCCCCCACGAGATGCCCCTCTTCAGCAGAAAGCAGCCAAAAAACAAAAGGTCATCATCCGACACCCCCTAACAACAGTTAGGGTTACCACTCGTGAGCGGGGAGATATGATACAGGATCTAGAAATAAATTATTTAGGCAGATAGTGAGGAGAAAGGAATCCTTGGAAAGGCTTTCCTTTTAACAAAAAGCAGTCCCAAAATCATTTCTTTTCTAACAAAGAGCAGCCTGAAAAATCAAGTTGCAGACATTGATAAGCAAGCTAGAAGCTCACACAGGTGAATGCCAGCAACTGTGCCAACAGAAAAGGGCTACCTGGAAGCCAGGTATGTTCAACATGGAAGCCCCGTCTTCCTTTTCTTTGTTACCACATGTACAGTAAAGGAACAGGCAACGTGGTACCGGCCAGGTAGAGAACCTATTTTCATGATAAAAGATTAGGGTGGCGGTGGCCAGCTTCTTGGCCAGCTTATTCACATGCTATGCAAATGGCACACCTGTTCCAACCAATCTTTCGTGTCCTCTGTAAACCAAACACCACCTCCTCAAGCTTATCTGTAAAACCTTCTGCACTTCACTGTGGAAGCAGCAACCCACTTTTTTTTTTTTAGACGAAGTCTCGCTTTGTCACCCAGGCTGGAGTGAAGTGGCATGATCTCAGCTTACTGCAACCTCCACCTCCTGGGTTCAAGTAATTCTCCTGCCTTGGCCTCACAGGTAGCTGGACTACAGGCACATGCCACCATGCCCCCGGCTAATTTTTGCATTTTTAGTAGAGACAGGGTTTCATCATGTTGGCCAGGCTTGTCTTGAACTCCTTACCTCAAGTATTCCACCCACCTCGGCCTCTGAAAGTGCTGGGATTACAGGTGTGAGCCACCGTGCCTTGCCACAAATCCATTTTCTCCAGGACCTCTCTCTGTGCAGAGAGCTCTTCTCTTTCACCTATTAAACTTCTGCTGTGAACCTCACTCTTTGTATGTCTGCATCCTAATGTTCTCTGGCTTGGGACAAGGCCCCTTGAGTATTTGCCCAAGAAAATGAAACCGTTTCACTTGGCAGCTCAGATAGCATCTCTGGAAAAATACAGAAAAATTAGCCAGGCATGGTGGCGGACACCTGTAATCCCAGCTACTGGGAGGCTAAGGCAGGAGAATTGCTTGAACCTGGGAGGCAGAGGTTGCAGACAGCCAAGATCACACCACTGCACTCCAGCCTCGGCAACACGGTGAAACTCTGTCTCAAAGAAAAACAACAAAGAAACAAAAAAACCCAGGAGTTTCCCTGCACAAGCTCTCTTTGCCTGCCACCATCTATGTAAGACGTGACTTGCTCCTCCTTACCTACTGCCATGATTGTGAGGCCTCTTCAGCCATGTGGAACTGTAAGTCCAACAAACCTCTTTCCTTTGTAAGTTGCCCAGTCTCGGGTATGTCTTTATCAGCAGCATGAAAACGGACTAATACAGCAAATTGGTACCAGTACAGTGGGGTGTTGCTGAAAAGACAACCAAAATGTGGAAGCCACTTTGGAAATGGAGACCAGGCAGAGGTTGCAACAGTTTGGAGAGCTCAGAAGAAGACAGGAAAATGTGGGAAAGTTTGGAACTCCCTAGAGACCTGTTGAACGACTTTGAGCAAAATGCTGATAATGACACGGACAATGAAATCCAGGCTGAGGTGGTCTCAGATGGAGATGCAGAACTTGTTGGAAACTGGAGCAAAGGTGACTCTTGTTTTGTATTAGCAAAGAGACTGGTTGCATTTTGGCCCCACCCTAGAGTTTTGTGGAACTTTGGACTTGAGAAAAATTATTTAGGTTATCTGGCAGAAGAAATTTCTAAGAAGCAAAGCATTCAAGAAGTGACTTAGATGCTGTTAAAAGCATTCAGTTTTTTTGTTCTGTTTTTGTTTTTGTTTTTGAGATGGAGTCTCTCTCTGTCGCCAGGCTTGAGTGCAGTGGCGTGATCTCAGCTCACTGCAGCCTCTGCCTCCCAGGTTCCAGTGATTCTCCTTCCTCAGGCTCCTAGGTAGCTGGGATTACAGGCACATGCCACCACGCCTGGCTAATTTTTGTATTTTTAGTAGAGACAGGGTTTCACCATGTTCACCTGGCTGGTCTCAAACCCCTGATCTCAGGTGATCCACCCACCTCAGCCTCCCAAAGTGCTGGGATTACAGGCGTGAGCCACTGTGCCTGGCCAAAAGCATTCAGTTTTCTTTTCCTTTTTTTTTTTTTGAGACAGAGTTTTGCTCTTGTTGCCCAGGCTGGAGTGCAATGGCATGATCTTGGCTCACTGCAACTTCTGCCTCCCAGGTTCAAGTGATTCTCCTGCCTCAACCTTCCAGAGTAGCTGGGATTACAGGCATGCACCACCATGCCCGGCTAATTTTTGTATTTTTAGTAGAGATGGGGTTTCTCCATGTTGGTCAGGCTGGTCTCGAACTCCCAACCTCAGATGATCTGCCCACTTCGGCCTCCCAAAGTGCTGGGATTACAGGTGTGAGCCACCGCGCCTGGCAGCATTCAGTTTTAAAAGGTAAACAGAATATAAAAGTTTGGAAAATTTGTAGCCTGATCATGCGATAGGAAAGAAAATCCCATTTTCTGAGGAGAAATTCAAGCCAGCTGCAGAAATATCCACAAGTAATGAGGAGCCAAATGTTAATCACCAAAACAATGAGGAAAATGTCTCCAGAGCATATCAGAGACCCTTGCTACAGCCCCTTCCATCACAGGCCCAGAGGTTTAAGAGGAAAAAATGTCTTCATGGACTGGGCGCAGGGTCCCTCTGCTGTGTGTGGTCTAGGGACTTGGTGCCCTGTGTCCCAGCCACTGCATTTGTGACTAAAAGGGGCCAAGGTACAGTTCAAGCTGTGGCTTCAGAGGGCAGAAGCCCTAAGCCTTGGCAGCTTCCATGTGGTGTTGAGCCTGCGGGTGCACAGAAGTCACAAACTGAGGTTTGGGAACCTCTGTCTAGATTTCAGAGGATATATGGAAATGCCTGGATGCCCAGGCAGAAGTTTGCTGCACGGGCAGGGCCTTCATGGAGAACCTCTGCTAGGGTAGTGTGAGAGGGAAATGTGGGGTCAGAGCCCCCACACAGAATTCCTACTGGGCACCACCTAGCGGAGCTGTGAGAAGAGGGTCACCATCCTCCAGACCCCAGAAGCCACCGACAGCTTGCACTGTGTGCCTGGAAAAGCTGCAGACACTCAAGGCCAGCCTGTGAAAGTAGCTGGGAGGAAGGCTATACCCAGCAAAACCACAGGGGTGGAGCTGCCCAAGACCATGGGAACCCACCTCTTGCATTAGCGAGACCTGGATGTGAGACCAGAAGTCAAAGGAGATCATTGTGGACCTTTAAACTTTGGCCATCTCACTGGATTTCAGACTTGCATGGGCCCTGTTACCCCTTTGTTTTGGCCAATTTCTCCCATTCTGAACAGCTGTATTTACCCAACACTTGTACCCCCATTGTATCTAGGAAGTAACTAGCTTACTTGTGATTTTACAGGCTCATAGGTGGAAGGGATTTGCCTTGTCTCAGATGAGATGTTGGACTGTGGGCTTTTGAGTTAATGCTGAAACTAGTTAAGACTTAGGGGGGCTGGCCGGGCACGGTGGCTCAAGCCTGTAATCCCAGCACTTTGGGAGGCCGAGACGGGCGGATCACGAGGTAAGGAGATCGAGACCATCCTGGCTAACACAGTGAAACCCCATCTCTACTAAAAAATACAAAAAACTAGCCGGTGAGGTGGCGGGCGCCTGTAGTCCCAGCTACTCGGGAGGCTGAAGCAGGAGAATGGCGCAAACCCGGGAGGCGGAGCTTGCAGTGAGCTGAGATCCAGCCACTGCACTCCAGCCTGGGCGACAGCACCAGACTCCATCTCAAAAAACAAACAAACAAAAAAAAGACTTGGGGGGCTGTTGGGAAGGGCATGACTGGTTTTGAAATGTGAGGACATGAGATTTGAGAGGGACCAGGGGTGGATTGTTATGGTTTGCCTGTGTCCCCACCCAAATCTCATCTTGAATTATAACTCCCACAATTCTCATATGCCTTAGGAGGAACCAA
>NW_012102177.1:1598614-1601275 GCF_000951045.1 Mandrillus leucophaeus
GGCTCACTGCAACTTCTGCCTCCCAGGTTCAAGTGATTCTCCTGCCTCAACCTTCCAGAGTAGCTGGGATTACAGGCATGCACCACCATGCCCGGCTAATTTTTGTATTTTTAGTAGAGATGGGGTTTCTCCATGTTGGTCAGGCTGGTCTCGAACTCCCAACCTCAGATGATCTGCCCACTTCGGCCTCCCAAAGTGCTGGGATTACAGGTGTGAGCCACCGCGCCTGGCAGCATTCAGTTTTAAAAGGTAAACAGAATATAAAAGTTTGGAAAATTTGTAGCCTGATCATGCGATAGGAAAGAAAATCCCATTTTCTGAGGAGAAATTCAAGCCAGCTGCAGAAATATCCACAAGTAATGAGGAGCCAAATGTTAATCACCAAAACAATGAGGAAAATGTCTCCAGAGCATATCAGAGACCCTTGCTACAGCCCCTTCCATCACAGGCCCAGAGGTTTAAGAGGAAAAAATGTCTTCATGGACTGGGCGCAGGGTCCCTCTGCTGTGTGTGGTCTAGGGACTTGGTGCCCTGTGTCCCAGCCACTGCATTTGTGACTAAAAGGGGCCAAGGTACAGTTCAAGCTGTGGCTTCAGAGGGCAGAAGCCCTAAGCCTTGGCAGCTTCCATGTGGTGTTGAGCCTGCGGGTGCACAGAAGTCACAAACTGAGGTTTGGGAACCTCTGTCTAGATTTCAGAGGATATATGGAAATGCCTGGATGCCCAGGCAGAAGTTTGCTGCACGGGCAGGGCCTTCATGGAGAACCTCTGCTAGGGTAGTGTGAGAGGGAAATGTGGGGTCAGAGCCCCCACACAGAATTCCTACTGGGCACCACCTAGCGGAGCTGTGAGAAGAGGGTCACCATCCTCCAGACCCCAGAAGCCACCGACAGCTTGCACTGTGTGCCTGGAAAAGCTGCAGACACTCAAGGCCAGCCTGTGAAAGTAGCTGGGAGGAAGGCTATACCCAGCAAAACCACAGGGGTGGAGCTGCCCAAGACCATGGGAACCCACCTCTTGCATTAGCGAGACCTGGATGTGAGACCAGAAGTCAAAGGAGATCATTGTGGACCTTTAAACTTTGGCCATCTCACTGGATTTCAGACTTGCATGGGCCCTGTTACCCCTTTGTTTTGGCCAATTTCTCCCATTCTGAACAGCTGTATTTACCCAACACTTGTACCCCCATTGTATCTAGGAAGTAACTAGCTTACTTGTGATTTTACAGGCTCATAGGTGGAAGGGATTTGCCTTGTCTCAGATGAGATGTTGGACTGTGGGCTTTTGAGTTAATGCTGAAACTAGTTAAGACTTAGGGGGGCTGGCCGGGCACGGTGGCTCAAGCCTGTAATCCCAGCACTTTGGGAGGCCGAGACGGGCGGATCACGAGGTAAGGAGATCGAGACCATCCTGGCTAACACAGTGAAACCCCATCTCTACTAAAAAATACAAAAAACTAGCCGGTGAGGTGGCGGGCGCCTGTAGTCCCAGCTACTCGGGAGGCTGAAGCAGGAGAATGGCGCAAACCCGGGAGGCGGAGCTTGCAGTGAGCTGAGATCCAGCCACTGCACTCCAGCCTGGGCGACAGCACCAGACTCCATCTCAAAAAACAAACAAACAAAAAAAAGACTTGGGGGGCTGTTGGGAAGGGCATGACTGGTTTTGAAATGTGAGGACATGAGATTTGAGAGGGACCAGGGGTGGATTGTTATGGTTTGCCTGTGTCCCCACCCAAATCTCATCTTGAATTATAACTCCCACAATTCTCATATGCCTTAGGAGGAACCAAGTGAGAGATGATTGAATTATGGGGGTGGGTTCTTTCCTGTGCTGTTCTCATGATAGTGAAAGAGTCTCAGGAGATCTGATGGTTTTAAAAATGGGATTTTCCCTGCATAGGCTCTCTTTGCCTGCCATGTGGAACTATAAGTCAAATAAAGTAGCATGTGACTTGCTACTCCTTGCCTTCTGCCATGTTTGTGAGGCCTCCCCAGCCATGTGGAACTATAAGTCAAATAAAGCTCTTTATTTTGTAAATTGCCCAGTCTCAGGAATGTCTGTATCAGCAGCATGGAAACAGACTAATACACACCATATCTAATGTAATACATATTCCCAGGCTAATCTAATCAGTTGCTTTTTTTAGGTCTGTCTCTCCCCACTAGAATATAGGCTGTGGGAGATCTGGAACCTTGTCATCTTGTTCTCCTTTTTCATAGGCTAGTCAAGTGAAGCAATGGGAATGGAGAAGGAACAAAGAAATTGTTGTAAACCAGTTACAAACCAGTTGTAAACACCACTGCACTCGGCCCAGCCTTGTTCTCCATTTTTGTCCCAGTCTATATGGTGGGTACGCAATAAACTACGTTTAATTCATGAAACATCAAATACAGAGAAGGTTATAAGAGCACTAGATCATAAGAGCAGGAAGGCTTGTCTTAGAGTGTTTTTTAAAATTCCCCAAGGGTTGCAAGTGACGTTTCAATCAGATACATGAAGCACTTAACAGTGGCTAACCACAAACACCTGGACTCAATGGCCATGGGCCCCACTCCTCCTCTATTTCCAATGCAAATGAAGCTGGGAGTTACAAGGCCTCTGTGCCTTTGTGAGAAAGAGTTGGAGATTCAGTCAGGGAGTTCCCCGGGGGCTATAAAAGTTA
>NW_012102177.1:1601795-1603724 GCF_000951045.1 Mandrillus leucophaeus
TAAGGTGGCAACCTACTATTATGTAAACTAGCTCCCTTTTTTTTTTTTTTTGAGATGAAGCCTTTGTATGTTGCCCAGACTGAGGCTGGAGTACAGTGCTGTAAGGAAAAAGGATGTGCTGTGGTCAAGAATAGGCCGAGGCAGACATCCAGTCCAGCATGACTCAGTGAGTCTGGAGCACAGGCGCACATCTCTGCTCATTATGTAACCACGCCACCTGAGGCGCATTATGTGATCACCCACGTGAGCCCGTGCTTGGCTTGGAGCCACTATTGTCTGTAAAAGGTATAACGACCCTGCTGACACTCTACATATGGCTCATGCCCAGGCTCGCTCACATTTAAAGAGTGAAGCCATGTCAAACTCCTTCCTCCAGTGTTTTCCCAGCTACTCACCACCTCACCGACTCCCTTCGGACCTCAGTTTGGGCTAGAACCCGACAATTGGCTTCACAAGCAGGATCCTGGGGTGAGTGACCCTTTGGCCTCCGCTGATTTGGGGCTGCCATGTGGTTGCAGCGTGGGCTGTGGTACCCGGCAGCAGCTGTGCTGCTCAGATGGGCTCCGGTGGTAAACTGGGCAGCAGTGGCTGGGTCCCCCGCAAGCACGGAGAAGGCACTGGGGCAGCTGGAAGCACAGAGCACTGAGAAAGAGCAAGCTCTTGCCGGCAGAGTTGGGTGGGCATTTTTACTGCGCTAGGAGAAGTACACACCCAGTCCCTGAGGGATGCAGTGCAGGTAAGAGCCCTCCAGGTACAGGCAGGGCGGCTGGAGGCCCAGCTACACAGCTCAGAAAATGAGCTGAAGCTGCGGTGAATGCAGGCCTGGGTCCGTCGTCTTGGCCAGAGACCCCCACTTGGTCTGATACCGAGGAGGAAGAACCCCCATTGTGGAGTGAGCCAGTGGTCCATCAGAAGGCTGTCAGCAGGACCCAGGGCTCCACGCGGTACAGAAGGGGAAGATGCCCCACCCACAAGGGGCCTCCCCATGGGAGAAAGGGGGACCCAAAGAGTGGCATGTTCACAGATGTGGGTAGATCTGATTTTGGCCAGTGTTGACTGAGAAAAAAAAATCTATAAGCAGCCCTATGACGTACTCTTAACTTTGTGGAAACAGTTGTCTCCGGAGCAGCAATTCCAGAAAAGGCCCACGTGGGAGAAGGCCATTGATATGCGACCCAGTCCCACCCAGGCACTTCGGCTCAAAGACTGCGTGCTGCATCCAGGCGGGGGTGCAGAGCCTCTTCTGTTTAATGTGTACAGCGGGTGCTTGCGCTAGCACGTACCAGTGCAGATTGTACCCTTTTCTATGGGAATCTGGATAAGTTTCCAGGCAAGGCTTCATAGACAGCTACGAAAACTGATCAATGAAAGTGAAACCTGTATCTTTACACCTTGGCATTGGCCGTTTGTGTAAATACATTCTAGGGGTGGATATTTTATATGGCTTGGCAGCTGTGCCGTCTATCACAAATTTGATGGACCGCCTGACAACAGAATTGGGACAGTAGCACTATGTGGTAGACTTGGCTAATCCATTCTTTTCCAGAGAGCCAAGAACAGTGTGACTTCACGGGACGGTGACAATGAAATGTCAGTGTTGCCGCAGGGCTATATGCATAGCCCCACCATATGTCACGGTCGCGTTGATAATATTATGTTAACCTCTGATTCTCTTGCAGATTTAGAAGCGTCAATGCCCGTCTTGCCTGAGATTGGGATGGTGTGGCTGAGACCGCCTTCCTAGCAGCCAAGAAGGCTATTCAGCAGGCACAAGCCCTGTGGGTAGTTGACCAGGGGCACCCATTTGAGCTGGATGTGCATGTTGGAGCTGGATGTGCGGCTGGATGGTTTCGGTTGGAGCCTGTGGCAGCACGTGGAGCGCTTGGGAATGCCAGGAGGCTTTTGGTCCTAACTATGGAAGGGAGCTGA
>NW_012102177.1:1603774-1605477 GCF_000951045.1 Mandrillus leucophaeus
GTACCAGTGCAGATTGTACCCTTTTCTATGGGAATCTGGATAAGTTTCCAGGCAAGGCTTCATAGACAGCTACGAAAACTGATCAATGAAAGTGAAACCTGTATCTTTACACCTTGGCATTGGCCGTTTGTGTAAATACATTCTAGGGGTGGATATTTTATATGGCTTGGCAGCTGTGCCGTCTATCACAAATTTGATGGACCGCCTGACAACAGAATTGGGACAGTAGCACTATGTGGTAGACTTGGCTAATCCATTCTTTTCCAGAGAGCCAAGAACAGTGTGACTTCACGGGACGGTGACAATGAAATGTCAGTGTTGCCGCAGGGCTATATGCATAGCCCCACCATATGTCACGGTCGCGTTGATAATATTATGTTAACCTCTGATTCTCTTGCAGATTTAGAAGCGTCAATACCCGTCTTGCCTGAGATTGGGATGGTGTGGCTGAGACCGCCTTCCTAGCAGCCAAGAAGGCTATTCAGCAGGCACAAGCCCTGTGGGTAGTTGACCAGGGGCACCCATTTGAGCTGGATGTGCATGTTGGAGCTGGATGTGCAGCTGGCTGGTTTCGGTTGGAGCCTGTGGCAGCACATGCAGCGCTTGGGAATGCCAGGAGGCTTTTGGTCCTAACTACGGAAGGGAGCTGAGCTCCAATATTCTTTGATAGAGAAACAGCTAGCAACTGTATATGCTGCCGTTCAGGTTCCTGAAAGCACGCAGGATGGGCTACAGTCATCATGCAGATGATGTACTCAACAGTGGGGTGGATACGTTCATGGGTAACAACTCCTGGACTGGGACAGCGTAGACATCCACTTTGGCAAAGTGGGGCACGTACTTCGAGCAGCGGAATATGCTGGGTACAAGTCCCTTAGTAGCAGAGTCGTAAGAGGTCTTGGCACCTGTAGTCCTAATGCAAGATAAGGCTGTGGGGGCCTGAGGCACCCCCAGACCCTGGGCCTTCACTGCCTAAGAAAGGGTGTTCCCCCCCCATTCCTAATGACACATGGTATACAGATGGGTCTAGCTGGGATACTTCTGCTCCCTGGGCTGCTGCCACTGTCCACCCTAGTACTGACACCATATGGTTTGATACCAGCTGTGGACAAAGTAGCCAATGGGCTGAACTCAAAGTAGTGGGGATGGTGAGCACCAAAGAGGTGACACCTTTGGTAATCTGCACCAATAGCTGGGCAGTTTATTGAGGCTTAACCTTGTGGTTAACCACCTAGAAGTTACAGAAGTGGCCAGTTGGTCACCAGCCCATGTAGGGCCAAGCCATGGGGCAAGACCTATAGGAGGAAAGATGACCTCCTCCGACCAGGCATGGGGAAGGCCACACCTGGAAGGCCAAAGCAGGAGGACTGCTTGGGCCAGGAGTTTGAGTCTGGGCAAAAAAGTGAGACTCCTATTTCTACAACAAAATATAAAAACTTGGCCGGGCGCAGTGGCTCACACCTGTAATCCCAGCACTTTGGGAAGCTGAGGTGGACGGATCACCTGAGGTCAGGAGTTCGAGACCAGCCTGGCCAACATGGTGAAACCCCGCCTATACTAAAAATACAAAAATTAGAAAATTGCTTGAACCTTGGAGGCAGAGGTTGCAGTGACCCAAGATCATGCCACTACACACCAGCCTGGGCAACAGAGTGAGACTCTGTCTCAAAAAGTAAAAATAAGGCCGGGCGCGGTGGCTCAAG
>NW_012102177.1:1608112-1612004 GCF_000951045.1 Mandrillus leucophaeus
TCTGTAATCCCAGCACTTTGGGAGGCCAAGGCGGGCAGATCACCTGAGGTCAGGAGTTCAAGACCAGCCTGGCCAACATAGTGAAACCTCATCTCTACCAAAAGTACAAAAATTAGCTGGGCGTGGTGGTGGGCACCTGTAATCCCAGCTACCCGGGGGGCAGGAGAATCACTTGAACTAGGGAGGCAGAGGTTGCAATGAGCATAGATCCTGCCACTGCATTCCAGGCTGGGTGACAGAGAGACACTCTGTCTCAGAAAAAAAAGAAAATGGCAAAGGAATAAATAACACTGTACTGGAAATTGGAAAAGGAAAACAGTTAACACAGGAAACCATGGAAACAGCACATTTTCTTATTTTTTATATATATATATATCTTGCAACACTGAGCCTGTAGACTCTGAGAGCTGGCATCCTGTCTTATTATATCCCCATGTGTATACAACAGCACCTGACACAAAGAAGTTGCTCATGAGCCCAGTGCAGTGGCTCATGCCTGTTATCCCAGCGCTTTGGGAGGCTGAGGCGGGAAGATCACTTGAGCCAAGGAGTTTGAGACCATACTGGGTAACATAGGGAAATCCTGTCTTTACAAAAAAAACGAAAACGAAAAATAGCAGGCACGGTGGCGCGTGCCTGTAGTCACAGCTACTTGGGAAGCTGAGGTGGGAGGATCACCTGAGCCCAAGAGTTCGAGGCTGCAGTGAGCAACAGTCACACACTACACTCCAGTCTGAGCTGGAGACGCTGGAGTCAAAAAAATTGTATCCCCCCCAGATTCTGATATATAAACATGCATGTCACTTTTTATGTATTACTGAGTTCTATTTTTGTCTATAACGTAACTTTCAAGACCCTGTGTCAAAAAAAATAAAAATAAAAATAAATCCCATTCCAGCAGATATAGCTTAAAAAAAAAAAAAAAGAATATAAATAGTTCTTGCCTGGCACAGAGGCTCACACCGGTAATCCCAGCATTTTGGGACACCGAGGTGGGTGAATCACTTGAGGCCAGGAGTTCAAGACCAGCCAGGCCAACATGTGAAACCCCGTATCTACCAAAAATGCAAAAAAATTAGCCAGGCATGGTGGCTCACACCTGTAGTCCCAGCTAATCAGGATGCTGAGGCAGGAGAATCACTTGAACACAGGAGGCAAAGGTTGTAGTGAGCCGAGATCGTTCCACTGCGCTCCACCCCAGGCGACAAAGTGAGATTTCATCTCAAAATAAAAAAAAAATAATAAATAAATGCCAGCCATGGTGGCTCACACTTGTAATCCTAGCACTTTGGGAGGCTGAGTAGACTAGACCATTTGAACCCCGGAGTTCAAGACCAGCCTGCGCAGCATGGTGAAACCCCATCTCTACTAAAAATACAAAAATTGGTTGGGTGTGGTGGTGGGCGCCTGTAGTCTCAGCCACTTGGGAGGCCGAGGCAGGAGAATCGCTTGAACCCGGGAGTCGGAGATTGCGGTGAGCTGAGATCGTGCCACTGCACTCCAACCTGACGACAGAGCAAGACTCCATCTCAAAAAAAAAAAAAAAAATTGAGCTCTTGATTTTGTTTTCTTTTTTTTGGAGACAGGGTCTTGCTCTGTCACCCAGACTGGAATGCAGTGGTGCAATCAGAGCTCACTGCAGCGCTGACTTTCAGGGCTCAAGAAATCCTCCCACCTCAGCCTCCCAAGTAGTTGGGACCAAAAGCATGCACCACTCTGCCTGGCTAAGTTTTCTCTGTGTGTGTGTGTGTGTGTAGAGATGGGGTCTTACTATGTTGCTCAGACTGGTCTTGAACTCCTGGCCACAAGCAATCCTCCTGCCTTGGCCTCCTAAAGTGCTGGGATTACAGGCATAAACGACTGTGCCCAGCCGAGGTCTTGATATACACATCTTTTATTTTTTAAGGAGTTTTGCACTGTCGCCCGGGCTAGAGTGCAATGGCGCGATCTCAGCTCACTGCAACCTCTGCCTTCCTGCCTCAGCCTCCCGAGTAGCTGGGATTATAGGCATGGCCACCATGCCCAGCTAGTTTTTTTGTATTTTTAGTACAAACGGGGTTCACTATGTTGGCCAGGCTGCTCTCGAACTCCTGACATCATGATCTTCCCGTCTTGGCCTCCCAAAGTGCTGGGATTACAGACGTGAGCCACTGCACCTGGCCCACATCTTTTTTTTTTTTTTTTTAAATTAAAATGTTTATAGAATGTTATACTTTTTTTATTACTGTATCATGAGGATTCTCATATTTTTTTTTTTTTTTTGAGGGGGGAGATGGAGTCTCTCTCTGTCACCCAGGCTGGAGTACAATGGCTCACTGTAACCTCCACCTCCCGGATTCAAGCAATTCTTATGCCTCAGCCTTCCAAGTAGCTGGGATTACAGGTGCCCACCACCACGCCTGGCTAAGTTGTGTATTTTTCAGTAGAGAACAGGTTTTGCCATGTTGGCCGGGCTGGTCTCGAACTCCTGACCTCAGGGTGATCCACCCACCTTGGCCTCCCAAAGTGCTGGGATTACAGTTATGAGCCACTGCGCCCGGCCACAAATAAATATCTTCACCCTTGTCTGTGTTCTCTGCTATACATCTTATCAAATCTTTAGACAGTCTATTGACTTCCTAAAATGTTAGTGATTTCGGTCGCATGCAGTGGCTCCTGCCTGTAATCCCAGTACTTTGGGAGATCGAAATGGGTGGTTTCCCACAAGTTCAAGACCAGCCTGGACAACAGAGCAAGGCCATCTCCAGAAAAAAAGTGACTTTGAAGTTTTAAATTTTTACATGATCAAGTCTTTCCATTGTTTATTTCTTCTGTCACTGCTGAGTTTAAAAAGTATTGGTTTTCAAATACCTGATAACTTCCAGTTCCCTTTGAATATGAAGATGTGTTAAACTCTGTATTAATAAGGAGAACGCATTTGGGACATGCGTGGTCTCAGGGTGTTTGTATGACTTGGGAAACAGAAGTTGGTCTGAATTTACGAAGACATCAGTCTGTGAATCTGGAAGTATCCCTGTGTAGGGCATTACAAAATATAAATATTGGAAACCTAAAAGGTGAACGTGTTGGGTTTCCTCCTTCTGTCTTCCTTTCGTTCTTTTTGGTTTTTAATCAGACGGGGTCTTGCTATGCTTCCCAGGCTGGTCTCATAACTCCTAGGCTCAAGCAATACTCCTGCCTTAGCCTCTGAAAGTGCTGGAATTATAGGCATGAGCCATGGCGCCCAGACTGAAATTCAACACACAGGTTCTACGCCCACTGAAAAGGCAAAATTAATTAGAAAACAGGTTATCAGCTGGGCGCAGTGGCTCCTACCAGCACTTTGGGACAGAGTGCTGTGCAGTGACACAATCTCGGCTCACTGCAAGCTCTGCCTCCTGGGTTCATGCCATTCTCCTGCCTCAGCCTCCCCAGTAGCTGGGACTACAGGCACCTAACACCATGCCCAGCTAATTTTTTGTATTTTTAGTAGAGACAGGCTTTCACCACATTAGCCAGAATGGTCTCCATCTCCTGACCTCATGATCTGCCCACCTCAGCCTCCCAAAGTGCTGGGATTACAGGCATGAGCCACTGTACCTGGCTGTAATTATGTATCTTTTTGAGACACAGTCTCACTCTGTCACCCAGGCTGAAGTGCAGTGGCACGATCCCGGTTCACTGCAACCTCTGCCTCGTGGGTTCAAGCAGTTCTCCCATCTCAGCCCCCAGAGTAGCTGGGACTACAGGCATGGACCACCACGCCCGGCTAATTTTTGTATTTTTAGTACAGACGGGGTTGCACCGTGTTGGCCAGGGTGGTCTCCAACTGACCTCAGGTGATCCACCCGCCTTGACATCCCAAAGTGCTGAGATTATAGGCATGAGCCACGGCACCCGGCCTCACGCTTCT
>NW_012102177.1:1612054-1652169 GCF_000951045.1 Mandrillus leucophaeus
ATTTCGGTCGCATGCAGTGGCTCCTGCCTGTAATCCCAGTACTTTGGGAGATCGAAATGGGTGGTTTCCCACAAGTTCAAGACCAGCCTGGACAACAGAGCAAGGCCATCTCCAAAAAAAAAGTGACTTTGAAGTTTTAAATTTTTACATGATCAAGTCTTTCCATTGTTTATTTCTTCTGTCACTGCTGAGTTTAAAAAGTATTGGTTTTCAAATACCTGATAACTTCCAGTTCCCTTTGAATATGAAGATGTGTTAAACTCTGTATTAATAAGGAGAACGCATTTGGGACATGCGTGGTCTCAGGGTGTTTGTATGACTTGGGAAACAGAAGTTGGTCTGAATTTACGAAGACATCAGTCTGTGAATCTGGAAGTATCCCTGTGTAGGGCATTACAAAATATAAATATTGGAAACCTAAAAGGTGAACGTGTTGGGTTTCCTCCTTCTGTCTTCCTTTCGTTCTTTTTGGTTTTTAATCAGACGGGGTCTTGCTATGCTTCCCAGGCTGGTCTCATAACTCCTAGGCTCAAGCAATACTCCTGCCTTAGCCTCTGAAAGTGCTGGAATTATAGGCATGAGCCATGGCGCCCAGACTGAAATTCAACACACAGGTTCTACGCCCACTGAAAAGGCAAAATTAATTAGAAAACAGGTTATCAGCTGGGCGCAGTGGCTCCTACCAGCACTTTGGGACAGAGTGCTGTGCAGTGACACAATCTCGGCTCACTGCAAGCTCTGCCTCCTGGGTTCATGCCATTCTCCTGCCTCAGCCTCCCCAGTAGCTGGGACTACAGGCACCTAACACCATGCCCAGCTAATTTTTTGTATTTTTAGTAGAGACAGGCTTTCACCACATTAGCCAGAATGGTCTCCATCTCCTGACCTCATGATCTGCCCACCTCAGCCTCCCAAAGTGCTGGGATTACAGGCATGAGCCACTGTACCTGGCTGTAATTATGTATCTTTTTGAGACACAGTCTCACTCTGTCACCCAGGCTGAAGTGCAGTGGCACGATCCCGGTTCACTGCAACCTCTGCCTCGTGGGTTCAAGCAGTTCTCCCATCTCAGCCCCCAGAGTAGCTGGGACTACAGGCATGGACCACCACGCCCGGCTAATTTTTGTATTTTTAGTACAGAGGGGGTTGCACCGTGTTGGCCAGGGTGGTCTCCAACTGACCTCAGGTGATCCACCCGCCTTGACATCCCAAAGTGCTGAGATTATAGGCATGAGCCACGGCACCCGGCCTCACGCTTCTGTATGTGCCAATTAAGAGATGCCTTTTGTCAAGAAGTAAATTTACAGATCTCACACTGTGAGAACGGCTTCTCGCCACTGTGAATCATCTGGTGCACTACCAGATTGTGGGAACTCTTGGAGGCCTGAGCACAGTATTCACAGATATAAAATCCTTTTGATCTGTATGATGTTTGTCATGTCATAGTTGTTGTTTCCGGAGCCTACAGAGTCGCCCACAGGAGGGACGGAGACACACATATTTTTTTTCAACAAATGCTATTTAACATGGTGCTGCCAATAGCCAGGATGGGCAAGGACAGTTCCACATCCTTCCATCTCACAATGGACATATTGGGTTGGAGGCTTTTTTTCTCCTTCTGGGTAAATGTGGACTTTTGCCATCTTTCCATCTTCTTTCTCTCTTCCTCGGAGGTTCCTCATCCTCCCTAACTTCATTCTCCTCTTCTTTTACCTCTACCTCTACTTCCACTTTAATTTCCTTCTTCTCCTTCTCTCCTTTCACCTTCCCTGATTTTCGCGTGGCTTTGGGGTCTCCCTTTCTAACAGGGGCTTGTAGGTCTCATCTCTTGGGTCATCTTCGAATGGCATCTCCTCCTCACTGATTAATGTCTCCTCTTCTTCCTCCTTGCTAATGCCACCTGGAGACTGATGCTTCTCGAACATCATAATCGAATTGGTCTATATTTGGTTCTGATTTGCAGATGAGCTGCTATGAACCAGTCTTGCACTGAGAGCTTCAGGTGTTCTCTGTCTCACATGAGGAGAAACACATGTCCTGCTCCTACTGCGCCAGCCCCGGCTAGGTCTGGATGCAGCAATGTAAACTTCCTGAAACGGCACAATCATCTGCCTCTTTTTCTTCTTTGGGATCTTTATCAGTTGTTGGCATAGGAGTTGCGGACTCTTCTTGCCCTGAACGGGAGATGGGGATTTTGAGACCTGGGGACATTGGGAGGCCTGGCATGGGGACTGCTCCTCCCCCACAGGGATACTTGGCCTTCCTCTGGTGGGATACAGTGGCCCTGCCTGGGTCCCGACCTCCCCTCAGCCCGCGGCTGCTAGTGGTCCCCGCAGGCACCACCGCTGCCACCTCAGGGCGCTGTTGTTGGGGGCCTCGTCCGGAGCCGCCTTGGCCAAAGAGGCAGACTTCTAAAACCAGAATTTAGGGTACATAGAAACACAGGATTCAGTGAAAGTAACATGCATCTTTAGATCTCAGAATTTGGGGGATCTCAATTGTTATTAAATCTGATAACGTTCCTGTTGCCACTGCTGCTCTTGTGGGCATTGTTCATCTTGCTGAAATTCTCTTTGATCTCAGTGCCCTGCAGGGCATTGCTGGTAGCTAAGAGCTGCACTGTCCAATACATTAGCCACCCACCACATGTGACTATGAGAATTTTAAACTTATGGCTGGGCGTGGTGCCTCACACCTACAATCCCAGCACTTTGGGAGGCCAAGGCAGGCAGATCACCTGAGGTGAGGAGTTCAAGACCAGCCTGGCTAACATGGTGAAACCCTGTCTCTACTAAAAAAAAATACAAAAATTAGCTGAATGTGGTAGCGGGTGCCTATAATCCCAGCTACTCAGGAGGCTAAGGCAGGAGGATCGTTTGAACCTTGGAGGTGGAGGTTGCAGTGAGCCGCGATTGTGCCACTGCACTCCATCCTGGTTGACAGAGGGAGACTATCTGAAAAATAAAATTTAAACTTAAAAATCCAGCTGCTAAGTCATTAGCCTACCATATGCAGAAGCTCCATGCAGTCAGTAGCTAGTACACTGGACAGTTCAGGTATGGAATGTGCCCATCTCAAAGGAAGCTGTCTGACAGCTTTGGCTTGTCAATCTTTCACAATTCCCCGTTGTCTCCTAGGCTGTTTCCCTCACCCCTATCCCATGAAGCTCTCTCCTCAAATTATTTAATTTCAGGCATTCTTGTTTCTCCTTGTAGCTCCCCATTTACGCAACTTAAAATGGGGGCTCACTAAACATTTGCTGGTAAGTATGCAGCGCCACACAATGGAAGGGAGGCTCACACGGCTGCTTTGAACCTGCTCCACGTCTGATGGACTCGAGCAGATCTGCCCCCACTCTGCTGTCATCGAATGTGCATTCTCCTTGCTTAGTTCCAAACTGCTCTTCCACTGACGAAGACAGGAGAGCCAGGTGTAGGTACAAATACTGATCAGAATCTACCCAGGACCTGCAGTCTCTCTAGTCCCATCTTCCATTCAGGAGTTGCAAACAGGGACTTTTATCGAGTCAAAGATTGTTCCAGAAACCCGAGAGCTGTAACCACAGATATTTCCTTAATATTTTTCACCGCAATTGTTAGGTTAGACCCAAGGACAACTAAACTACACCACTACTGGGACTGACCTTTGACCCAGAACTCTCCCCAAGGAAAACTTCAATATGAACCAGATATTCAATAGCATGAAATACTTGTCCATGTTCCTAAGTGCTATAGTGCCCGTTATAGAGGAAACTGTATTTTCAAAATGCATACTTATTTCAGAATGAAGTATCATGTTGACTGCTTTCAAATTATTCCTAGCAATGAAATACAGATAAAGCAAATAGCATGTTATCCGTTACATCAAGGTGGTGAACACACAGGTATCAATGTACTAGTCTTTGCAAATTTTCTGTAAGTATAAAATTTTCCGTAAAAATATGATCTCACACCACGGGCATATTCAGTGCTTCTTATTACAGTATTACTAAGGCAGCTCATCGATGCTGAAGTCCGATCTAGCACGCTCTTTTTCATGCCTCAAGTCTAATAAATTTTAATAAAACCTGAATGACTAGATGCTATGGTCTGAATGTGCCCCCTCCTACCCAATTCGTACATTGAGCCCATCACTGATGTAGTATTAAGAGGTGGGGTCTTTAGCAGGTGATTAAGTAATGAGAGAACATCCCTCATGAAGGGGATTAATGCACTCATAAAAGAGGCTGCAGGTCAGACACAGTGACTCATGCCCGTAATCTCAGCATTTGGGAGGTGGAAACAGGTGGACTGCTTGAGGTCAAGAATTCAAGACCAGCCTGGGCAACATGGCGAAACCCCATCTCTACAGAAAATAAAAAAATTAGCCAGGCATGGTAGCTTGTGCCTGTGATACCAGCTATCCAAGAGGCTGAGGTGGGAGGGTCGCTGGAGCCCGGGAGGTTGAGGCTACAGTGAACCTTAATTATGCCATTGCACTCCATGCCACTGCACTCTGGCCTTCCTCTGGTGGGATACAGTGGCCCTGCCTGGGTCCCGACCTCCCCTCAGCCCGCGGCTGCTAGTGGTCCCCGCAGGCACCACCGCTGCCACCTCAGGGCGCTGTTGTTGGGGGCCTCGTCCGGAGCCGCCTTGGCCAAAGAGGCAGACTTCTAAAACCAGAATTTAGGGTACATAGAAACACAGGATTCAGTGAAAGTAACATGCATCAAGACCCTGCTGTATCAAAAAACAAACAAACAAACAAAAAGGCTGGTCCTTCCAACCCTTCTATCATAAGGACAGTGTTCATTTCCTACGGAAGATGCCGAAAAAAGGCACCATCTTGGACCAGAAAGCCGCCCGTGCCAGACACTGAACGTAGCAGCACCTGGATCTTGCACTTGCCAGCCTCCAGAACTGTGAGAAATAAATTCCTATTATTTATAGGTTACCCAGTCTAAGGTATTCTGTTATAGCACAGTAACAAACTAAGACACTAAAACTTTCAGAAAGACTTATCTGGTTAATTTAGCTTTCTGGTGAAGTGAGGGTTTGACAACCCATCTTTTGTTGTATCAGTATGTTCCCAAATTTTCCTGATTTTTACATAGTACGAGCCTAACAATGTTTCACAGATTGCGCAAGGTCTCCTAGTAGCTAATTTCAATAGCAATATGCTGTCCAGCCCTGCAGACAATATTTGACTGTCTAGCAGAATAGCTGACCAGGCTTTTAATCTATAACAGCATGAGGTTGCTTTACCAAGTAATTCCCTAGTATGAGCTGCTTTTTATTATTTTTATTTATTTATTTTTTTCAAGACGGAATCTCGCTCTTGTTGCCTAGGCTGCAGTGCAGTGGCGTGATCTCGGCTCACTGCAACCTCCACCTCCCAGGTTCAAACGATTCTCCTGCCTCAGCTTCCCAAGTAGCTGGGATTACAGGTGCCCGCCACCACGCCTGGCTAATTTTTGTATTTGTAGTAGAGACAGGGTTTCACCATGTTGGCCAGGATGGTCTCGATCTCCTGACCTCATGATCCACCCGCTTCGGCCTCCCAAAGTGCTGGGATTACAGGTGTGAGCCACCGCGCCCAGACTTTTTTTTTTTTTGGAGACAAAGTTTTGCTCTTGTTGCCCAGGCTGGAGTACAATGGCGCAATCTTGGCTCACCACAACCGCTGCCTCCCAGGTTCAAGCAATTCTCCTGCCCCAGCCTCCAGAGTAGCTGAGATTACAGGCATGTGCCACCACGCCCCGCTAACTTTGTATCTTTAGTAGAGACGGGGCTTCTCTGTTGGTCAGGCTGGTCTCAAACTCTCAACCTCAGGTGATCCGCCTGCCTCAGCCTCTGAAAGTGCTGGGATTACAGGGGTGAGCCACCACACCCGGCCCAATTTCATTTATTTTCTAAGTTTGATACTGTCAGTTGGTAGGCTACCAAATTCTTGCACTAATTTCTATGAAGCAAGCTGACTTAATCATCTATCTATACGAGCTCACCTGCCTGAGAAGCTAATAGTGAACATTTACTGGAACATACTATATGTCAGACATTTCTAGGCTCTTGTTTTTCAACCTTCTCAAAATATCCATGGGGCAGATACTATTATTATCCATATTTCATAATTGAGAACACCAATGAGGTTCAAAGAAGGGAAGTTGTTCAAGGATAAAAAGATTGGCCAGGTGCGGTGGTTCACGCCTGTAATCCCAGCACTTTGGGAGGCTGAGGCGGGAGGATCACTTGTCAGGAGTTCAAGACTAGCCTGGCGAACATGGTGAAACCCTGTCTCTACTGAAAACACAAAAAATTAGCCGGGCATGGTGGCAGGTGCCTGTAGTCCCAGCTACTCGGGAGGCTGAGGCAGGAGAATCACTTCAACCTGGGAGGCAGAGGTTGCAGTGAGCCAAGATTGTACCACTGCACTCCATCCTGGGCGACAGAGCCAGACTCTATCTCAAAAAAATAAATAAATAAAAATAAAAATAAGAATTTTTTATTTTTGCCTTATTTCATAGCAAACATAAAACCATCCTGACTTTAAAAGCCAACATTGTTCTTTCTCCTTTTTCTTTGGATCACAAGTTCATACAGAGTCAAGCAAGTGCCCCAAAGAAAAACCCCAAAATTGAAAACAGGTGTATTCCCCTCAGAAAAATCAAAGCTAGAATGTTTAGCTATTAAAGTGTTTTCCCCCAGACTGAGATCAAGTGACTTCACTGCAGTGGCTCAAGAGTGGCTCACTCCCTCCTTCTGAACCAGCCCATTATAAAGCACCTATTGCTAAGTAGCAAGCCAGAGGCTTAGACTGGATCACTCATAATTGCAGACTTCAAAGTGTTCAGAACTTCACGCCTGACCTATGAAATTTAAAAAAAAAAAAATTTAATTGCAATTTTATTTTTCTCCAGAGAATAGTTTTTCTTCAGTCCTTAACAACTCCGCTCCTTATATGGGCTTTGGTGGGGGAACGGGGCAGCCCCTGCAGGTCTACACTGGCATGGAGGTGTTCGGTTCTTGTGGGCTTCATGAGCTCGATTCCTGACTACCGTGCTGCGAGTGGCACAACTCACACAGTAACGTAGCTTCACAGCCAGCCTGGGAAGTACGCAGGCTTCCAGGATGCTCACTTCAGAACCATCGCTGACTGCTGCGGCCTCTATGTTTCAAATGATGAACTTCTTAATAGCCTTGTCATTGGGCACACAACGACCACAGTTCATGCAACAAAGAGGCTGCAGTGAATAGTGCACACCTAGTTGCAAACCTCTTTGGCATGACCATTGTTTCTTACCTTGGAGGTGTAGGCCCAAGAAAGATGAAGTAAAAATCTTAATTTGAGGGTGACTAAATGAGTCCTTCAAGACCACTCACCCCAAATCCACATTCTGCAAGACAGTTCAAGAAGAAAGGCAACGTAGCCATCTACCTCAAGGGACTCTGAGCTCCACAATACTCGTCAACACTGCCCATGGCATGCTTCTTCCGCCTCCCAGGTTAGCCACAATGATGCCAACGTGCTCTGTCGACACTCTCATCCCTTCAGAATTTCAGGCCAGATACGTGGTGGCTCATGCCTCTAATCTCATCAGTTTGGGAGGCCACGGCAGGGAGATCACTTGAGCCCAGGAGTTTAAGACCAGTCTAGGCAGCACAGTAAAACCCCATCTCTATAAAGAATTTTAGAAACTAGCTGAGAGTGGTGGTACACACCTTTGGCCCCAGTTATTTGGGAAGCTGAGGCAGGGGGGTCCAGGCTTCAGTGAGCCATGACTGTATGACTACACTCCTCCAGCCTGGGTAAGAGTTAAGACCCTATCTCCATTTAAAAGAAAAGAAAAGAAAAAGAAAAGGATTTCAAACAATAACAGTTGTTTAATTCTTCCTTTAGCATCTAGGTGATACTGGTCTTTCTCTATAAAGTCTACTATATTCTGGTCTAGTTTCAAAAAGTATAAACGCACTGAAATTAAAACATGAAATATTAAGAAAAAAGATGATGTGGAGGCCAAAAACCATGAATGAGGTAGTCAATAGTGTGGCCCCATCTCACACTTCCCAGAGGCACGTTCAGGAAGCCACTGGCAGCCACTGCACAAGGCTGCTCCAAGATTCCATGTCCTGGGCCTATGAGTTATTTGAAACAGCAACCTAACCCCACGCCGAGCCGGGCTGTTTTCTCCAAAGGAATTCTCAACTGTCCTCCGCAACAGCATTTCCATGCAAGTCAGCCAGAGCCTGGGAAGGTGGTGTTACGCCTGCGGACGCGGTTTCTCCGAGCAACAGCGATGTTTGGAGATTAATACTGAAAGCTGCGCTTTGTCTGGATATCATCAAGAATCTGCTGCAGCTCCTCATCTTCAAACCGTCCCTCCAAGCTACAAGAAAACGAAAAGAAATGAGTGATTTGGCAACTGGCAATTTCCCCACGCTCTTCTTTGAGGCGTGCTAATCTACTGCCCACATCTCTAACACCTTCACCTTTCATCTGTATTTCTTTTCCACTTTTCCTGATAAAACATTACAAAATATTTCAAACGCATAAAAGATAAAAAGTATAAAAAATATACCTGTACAGTTAGCCCCACTTGACTTACAGGCTTTTTTTCCTTTTTTTTGAGACGGCGTTTCGCTCTTGTCCCCCAGGCTAGAGTGAAGTGGCATGATCTTGGCTCACTGAAACCTCCGCCTCCCGGGTTCAAGTGATTCTCCTGCCTCAGCCTACCGAGTACCTGGGATTACAGGCGCCTGACACCATACCCAGCTAATTTTTCTTTTTTTTGAGACGGAGTCTTGCTCTGTCACCCAGGCTGGAGTGCAGTGGCACAATCTTGGCTCACTGCAAGCTCCGCCTTCTGGGTTCCTGCCATTCTCCTGCCTCAGCCTCCCAAGTAGTTGGGACTACAGGTGCCCACCACCATGCCCAGCTAATTTTTTGTATTTTTAGTAGAGACAGGGTTTCACTGTGTTAGCCAGGATGGTCTCGATCTCCTGACCTCATGATCCGCCCGCCTAGGTCTCCCAAAGTGGTGGGATTACAGGTGTGAGCCACCACGCCCAGTCCTCACCCAGGTGATTTTTATATTTTTAGTAGAGACGGGGTTTCACCATTGGCCAGGCTGGTCTTCAACTCCTGACTTCAGGTGATCCTCCTGCCTCAGCCTCCCAAACAGCTAGGATTACAGGCATGAGCCACCACGCCCGGTCCTGCATTTTTCACTTACTGTCTTCATGTTTTCTAATGGTATCAACCTCCCAAAGTGCTGGGATGACAGGTGTGAGTCACCACACCTGGCCAGAGTTCTTTTTTTTTTGAGATGGAGCGTCGCTCTGTTGCCAAGCTGGAGTGCAGTGGCACAATCTCGGCTCACTGCAACCTCCACCTCCTGGGTTCAAGTGATTCCCCTAACTCAGCCTCCCAAGTAGCAGGGACGACAGGCACACACCACCATGCTCAGCTAATTTTGTATTTTAGTAGAGATGGAGTTACATCATGTTGGCCAGGATGGTCTCGACCTCCTAACCTTGGGATCCACCTGCCTTGGCCTCTCAAAGTGCTGGGATTACAGGCATGAGCCACTGCACCCGGCCCAGCGACCCAGAGTTCTTTAATAAGCAGGAAAGTGGATGGCTGTGTTACTTTCCTAGACCAATACCTTCCCTCCTTCCCCAGAAATAACCACCATCCTCAATTTAGTATTTATCATTGCCATACATTTTTTAAAAATTTGTTTTGCCATACATATTTTATACTTACTACACATTTATGGATACGTAAGTAATATGCAGCACAGTTTCAAACTTTATAAGAAATTTTTCCTCAGAATTCACTCTGACATATGTTGATATTCCATGTGGTTCTAGTTCACTGATTTTTTTCACTGCCGTACAATAAACATTGTATGACTATACAATGATTCATTTATCCACTTTCTTATTGACTAAGAGATTATCAAATTTCTGCTATCATTAGCAGTGTAGCATGAGGCCGGGCACTGCGGCTCATGCCTGTAATCCTAGCACCTTGGGAGGCCAAAGTGGGCAGATCACTTGAGGCCAGAAGTTTGAGACCAGCCTGGCCAACATGGTGAAACCCCATGTCTACTAAAAACAAAAGCAGAAACAAAACAGTGCAGCAATGAACACTAGAATATACGTCTCCTTGTAAACTTGTGTGAGTTACGTTTAAGATATGTACCAGGAATGGATATTTGGAACATGGAGTATATTCATCTTTACCAGACACAGCCAAATTGCTCTCCAAAATGATTGTTGTAATTAACACTCACACCCCTACCATCAGCGTACGGAAGTTCCAGCTGTTTCAGATTTTTGCTCTCACTTGGTGTGGTATAAAACCATCATTCTCACACACTGTTAATAAGCAGGAAACGTGCTTTGAAATATTGAACAAAAAAGGCACTTTCATTCAATATTGGCAATCATGTATCCAAATATATAATGCATACACATTTTAGACACACCAATTCTATTTGTAGGAATTTATCCAGTATACAGAGAACTTATCACAACTGGTACTAACCTTGGGATTAGAGCCTTGGACTCCTCAGCAGTCTCTGGGCAAAGGTTGGCCAAACAGGCCAACTCAAACTTGTGAAGCTTTTTCTGGAGTAGCAAGCTAATCAAAAGGAAAAAAAAAATCAAAACAAAAAAATCAAAAACAAAGAAACAACAAAAATCAAAAGAATAATCAACAGGAAAAAAGGGATCAAATGTAGCCAGTATTTAAATATAGCTAGACGGCCAGGTGTCATGGCTCAAATCTGTAATTCTAGCACTCTGAGAGGCCAAGGTGGGCGATCATTTGATGTGAGGAGTTCGAGACCAGCCTGAGCACCATGGCAAAACCCCGTCTCTACTAAAAATACAAAAATTGGCCAGGCTCAGTGGCTCATGCCTGTAATCCCAGCACTTTGGGAGGCCGAGGCGGGCAGATCACCAGCCTGGCCTGGCCAACACAGTGAAACCTCATCTCTACTAAAAATACAAAAATTAGCTGGGTGCAGTGGTGGGCGCCGGTAAACCCAGCTTACTCAGGAGGCTGAGGCAAGATCACTTGAACCCGGGAGGCAGAGGTCGCAGTGAGCCAAGATCACGCCACTGCACTCTAGCCTGGGTGACAGAACTAGACTCCATCTCAAAAAAACAAAAAATTAGCCAGGTGTGGTGGTATATGTCTGTAGTCTCAGCTACTTGGGAGGCTGAGGCATGAGAACTGCTTTAACCTGGGAGGCAGAGGTAGAAGTGAGCCAAGATTGCACCACTCCAATCTGGGTGATGAAGTGAGACTGTCTCAAAACAAAATGAAACAAAACAAAAAAAAGGTAGAGGAGGCCGGGCTTAGCAGCTCATGCCTGTAATCCTAGCACTTTGGGAGGAGGCCAAGGCAGGAGGATCACTCGAGTCCAGAAGTTCAAGACGTCTCAGGCTGGGCAACATAGTGAGACCCTGTCTCTAAAATAAATGAATAAATACAGAAAATAAAAATAGCTAGGGGAGAAGACTTGAACTGTTCCTAAAACATAGAAATGATCAACACCCTAAACACCCTAACATACTCATTACACAGTCTAAGTAACAAAATATCATGTGTACCTCACACATATGTACAAATACTGTTATCAAAAAAAATTATATATATACACATATATATATATATAGGCTGGACATGGTGGCTTACTTCTAATTCAAGCGCTTTTTTTTTTTTTTGAGATGGAGTCTTTTTTTTTTTTGAGATGGAGTCTCACTCTGCCACCCAGGCTGGAGTGCAGTGGCATGATCTTGGCTCACTGCTACCTCCACCTCCCAGGTTCAAGCAGTTATCCTTTCTCAGGCTCCCAAGTAGCTGGGACTACAGGTGTGCGCTACCACGCCCAGCTAATTTTTGTATTTTTAGTACAGACGAGATTTCACCATTTTGGTCAGGCTGATCTCGAATTCCTGACCTCAAGTGATCTGCCCATCTCGGTCTCCCAAAGTGCTGGAATTACAGGCGTGAGTCACCGCACCTGGCCAATCCCAGCACTTTGGGGGGCTAAGGTGGGAGATCAATTGAGGCCAGGAGTTTGAGACCAGCCTAGGCAACATAGTAAGTCTCCCCATCGCTACAAAAAAATAACGAAAAAACCTTACTTCCCCACTAACAGTACCATTTGGATCACACATACTGGACTTATATAAAATACGACAGAGTCATATTTGAATCTGTTCCCAGACTGGAGTAAAGTGGTACAATCACAGTTCACTAAAGCCTAACCTCCCGGGCTCACATGATCCTCCCACTTCAGCCTCCCAAGTAACTAGGACCACAGGTACCTGCCACCACACCTGGCTAATTTTTGTATTTTTTTTTGTAGGGACAGGAGTTTCACCATGTTGCCCATGCTGGTCTTGAACTTCTGGCCTCAAGAGACTGGTCCACCCCAGCCCCGCAAAGTGTGGATTATAGGTGTAAGCCACCACACTTGGCTGAAATTTTGGTCTTCTAAGTTACCCAGGCTGGAGTTCAGTGGCGCAATCTCGGCTCACTGCAACCTTGGCCTGCAGGTTCAAGCGATTCTCCCACCTCAGCCTCCTGAGTAGCTGGGATTCCTGGTGTATACCATCACACCCAGCTAATTTTTGCATTTTTAGTAGAGACGGGTTTTTGCTATGTTGACCAGGCTGGTCTTGAACATCTGGCCTCAAGTGATCTGCTGCCTCAATGTCCCAAAGTGCTAGGAGCATAGGTGTGAGCCGCCATGCCCAGCCCAACATTATTTTACTTAAATTCACAGGTGACACCTGGGAAAGGGGGAGGGGACAGCAGTCCACATGCAGTTGTCCAACGGGTTGGATTAATAAAAACTTTCTTTTAGCACTCACCTACGAACACTGGCAATGGTCTCTCTGTTTTTGAAACGACTGAAACGGGCTGTGTAGTTTAATGTTTTCATGAAGACTTCTGAGAGTTCCTGTTCATCCTCTGCACTCTCATTCTGTTGCTTTCGATGTTCCAGAAGCATATGAACTTCTGAATTTAGAAGTGTCTCAGCTGTTTCAAACTCTATTTGTGAGAAGCATAAATGGCAGCTGAAAATACTCCTTCAAAAGTTTGCTTCTAAATGTTCATTGTGCATCTGAACATTTCTCTGCCCCTGCGGAGATCCAGGGGTTTCCTACCCCACATCTACTTTTTTTCGAACTGTTATTTTAGGTTCAGGGTACATGTGCAGGTCTGGAGTACAGGGGAAATGCGTGTTGTGAGGGTCTGGAGAACAGACCATTATGTTGTCATCCAAGTGATAAGCACAGTACTGGCAGGTAGTTTTTCAATCCGCACCATCCACCCCCTCAACTAGGCCTCAGTGTCTGTTGTTCCCTTCTGTCCATATGTATTCAAGGTTTAACTCCCACTTAGAAGAATGTGAGGTGCTTGGTTTTTGTTCCTGTGTTAATTGCTTAAGTGAATGCCTCCAGCTCCATCCATGTTGCTACAAAAGACATGATTTCGTTCTTTTATTTTTTTTTTGAAACAGGGTCTCAATCTGTCACCCACGCTGCAGTGTAGTGGCATGAATACAGTTCACACTAGCCTTGACCTCCCTGAGCTCAGGTGACCCCCCACCCCCACCTCAGCCTGCCAGGTAGCTGGACGGCAGGCACGCACCACCACACCCTGTGTGTTTTTGGTAGAGACGGGGGTTTCGCCACGCTGCCAAGGCTGGGATCTCGTCCTTTTTCATGCCTGCAGCTACTCGCATCTTTACATTCACCCACAGTTACATATCACAAGGCAAAGTGGAGTTCACGAGACACTAACATTTAGCCTGTCTGAACTAGATTCTGACACCAAAAACCTGACCTAGACATGCTACTAAGTAGTGACACATATAGACTAGTTACTGATTTCAAGAGTACACTGACAATTACTGCCCTCTAGCCTGCATCAGCTCATCATCTTCCTACTTCGATAATGCTAGTATTATACTCTCAATTTTAAGAATTGTTACGTGTTAAAAAGAGCCAAATGTCTAGAAATAAACAATAATGTACCCCCAAATCTATTTTTGTACCCACACAAATGTTATAAGCAATTTTTAAGAATTAGGTTTGAGAGAAAAAGAAACCCATGGCCCATTTTCATAATATATGGCTACCTTCTACACTTCTAGAATAGTTCTGTTAAAAAATGCTGTTATCCCTTGGGAAAATCACTCTCTCCCTTATGTTCCTGCAGGATCTTATGTTCCTGATGTTTATCTCAAAGTATTAGAGATCGCTTTTATCTGCCCTTAACAGTGAATTCCCCTAGAGCAGGAACCATTCATAAACATGAATTCATGTTTATAATCCCTCACCGAAAAGGAAGCAACAGTGAGGAAAAGCCAGAATGACTTGCAATTTCACATTTACACGTGCTATAGGTCTGTTTATTATCGGGGAAATCACTAGCACCTCCCTCAGAGGAACGCCTTCCCAACTCTCAAGCCGGGTAACTGACAAGAGCCTCATTCTCCTTTCACGACGCAGACAGTTGAAGTGGTAGGTCAGGAGGAAAGTCTATTTTTATTTGAAAGGTACTCACTGCTACTGAATATAATAGGCTACCAATACAGCTGGAGCACTATTGAAATAAAATTAAAATCTAAATAAAAAAATAGGTAACCACAAGCTATTTTCTACCTGAGGGCAGGAGAGTTTAAACAAAAACCTCAGAACACCTTTTTCTATCTTCCAGCCTGTAACAGGGGATGTACTACAGTGAGTGCCTATTTGTATACCAGGAACGTTACTTCTTTTAATCTTTAACACTGAGGCACTGTAGGTACAGAAGAAACTACTGCCTCACAGCAATGAGTAGAGGAAAAGGCATTATATATCAGGACTGCAGGACCTCCAAACTCTGAAGCGACAGTAACAAATGACATCAGGCCAAAACAAAAAAGGGAAGAAGTAGCTAATCAGTTACAAATCGGTGTGTTGGAACTTTGATGCTTTTACAGGTCCTGGAAAAATCAATGTTAAGAGATGCATCCCAGGCTGGGCGCCGTGGCTCATGCCTGTAATCCCAGCACTTTGGGAGGCCAAGTCAGGTGAATCACCTAAAGTCAGGAGTTCGAGACCAGCCTAACATGGTGAAACCCCATCTCTACTAATACAAAAATTAGTCGGGCATGGTGGCACATGCCTGTAATCCCAGCTACTCAGGCTGAGGCAGGAGAATCGCTTGAACCCAGGAGGTGGAGGCTGCGGTGAGCCGAGATTGTGCCACTGCACTCCAGCCTAGGCAACAAGAGTGAAACACTCTGTCTCAAAAAAACAAAACAAAACAAAACAGATGCCTCCCTTTCTGCACTAAACCGAAATTACTTGTTAAATGGAAAGGAATGGAACTTTTAGGCCACCAGGAAACTAGTCAACTGTCCCTATTTCTCATTAAGAACAATATTCAAATACTACTAATACATTACCCTCACTCCCTTCAACCAAGGAAGGTCAAGGCTGCCAAACTGTAACTCAGAGGGCCTAGGAAAGGGGTGTCTGAGGCCTATCACAGAGCTTTTGGGAGGCATTCCCAGGATTCGGCATCAACAAAATGGGGATGGGGGAGGCAGTTCAGACACTTTTGTATAACTACGGAGAGGAGGAATCCAAGACTTCTCTCCATGGCTAATTCCAATAAACATTTTCAAGTGAAAGCATACACACACACACACACACACACACACACACACACACACACACAATTTATTTGGAAACAAAAGGAAATAGATCAGGGGATCTGCATGTTATTCTCTCTTGTGCAAATATTTTAAGAACAATGGCCATAATTAATCCCTGTTGCTAAAAAAGGAAAACAATTCCTTGGCCAGTATGTCATCTGGAAATTTTAGTAAGGTTCCGTCATCACGACCATTAATAGGCCCGGTGCAGTGGCTCACACCTGTACTTTCCAACACTTTAGGCAGCTAAGGCAGGTAGACCACTTGAGCCCAGGAATTCAAGACCAGCCTGGGCCACATGGTGAAATCTTGTCTCCACAAAAAAAATACAAAAATTAGCCAGGTGTGGTGGTGTGCATTTGTAGTTCCAGGTACTCCAGGGGCTGAAGTGAGGTGCGAGGATTACCTGAGCCTGGGAAGGTTGAGGCTGCAGTGAGCTGTGATCACACCACTGCACTCCAACCTGGGTAGCAGAATGAGAACTTGCCTCAAAAAAAAAAAAAAAAAAAATGCAGGGCGAGGTGGCTCACGCCTGTAATGCCAGCTCTGTGAGGCCAAGGTGGATGGATCACTTGAGGTCTTGAGGTCCTCATCCCTAGGAATACCCTCCCCAACCACTGCGTGCCTGAGAAAACTCGAGGCTGCCAAAATAATTTGTTTGTTCCAGCCAACGGCTGAAAAGAGGCCTCTGTCTCTCCGCCTCTGTGGGAGGGTAGCGGCCTAACTTCGAGACATGCTGCAGTCAACAAACCAAGGTGGGTTCACACGGACCCTCCTCTTCCCTCTTTTTTACATTTCTCACTTCCCCGACTCCCCTGAGCCCCCGCTCACCACATCCTTATTCCCTGACTCTCCTTTAAAACGCCCAGAGGTTCGGTACTGATGGAAGCTGAGTTCGGTTCACGCTGGACTCTTCTCCCTAGTGCAACGTTCTATCCCTGTTTAAAAATCTGTCCTCACCACCTGGGTTTCCGGCTTTGTTTACCTTTGACACCAGCGCCCGGAACTTCGCAGTTTGTTATCACATAAAATAACCCAGTTGCCCAGGCGGCCACTCCCAGGTCCACGTTCCCTCCCCAGCCCTACGCCGCGCGGGGGTCTGCCCAAGCCGCCGCCGAGGCCAGGCCTTGGGCGAAGCGCGGATAACGCCAGGCCTGCGGCGACCACGCGAAGTGGCGCGGGGCAGTCTGGCGGCCCCGAGCCCAACCTTTAGGAAAGATGAGCTGTGAGGCGTCCTCCTCTACGTCGCCAGCCCGCGGATCGCCGCCACCTGCTGCCATCGCTGAGTCGCGCGCCACCACCAGCGCCGCCGGAAGCGGAAGCGCGGAGCAACGGCCACGGAAGGGGCGTGGTCTTGGGAGGGGCCCCGATGGGTGGGCGGGGCCGGGAGTGTGAGGCTGGCGGGGCGCAGCGAGGGGACCGGCTGGTGAGGTCCCGGAGGCTCCCCGCCGCCCAGGGCCGCCCTGCACTCCCTCTCCTCCCTCGCGCCTCGCCGCGCAGACGTCCTGGGGTAGGTCCCTAGGCCTTTCTGGGCGGAGAGGGTCAGATGAGCTGCAGGAACGCCTGCTGATGGAGAGCAGGGCAGCCGACTCCGAACGTGCCGGGTCGAATTTCTTTCACTGACTTACACTTCTAAAATTTTATTCATTTGTGACGGATTATTTAATACTTCTGAGCACGCGGACAATGATATTCAGAGGCTTCTACCACACGTCTGTTGGAACATTTGGGTGATGCATAGAAAATTAAGCAAATGACGGCCGGGCACAGTGACTCACGCCTGTAATCCCAGCACTTTGGGAGGCCGAGCCGACGGGATCACCTGAGGTCAGGAGTTCGAAACCAGTGACCAAAATGGTGAAACCCTATCTCTACTAAAAATACAAAAATTAGCCGGGCATGGTGGTGGGCGCTTGTGATCCCAGCTACTCGGGAGGATGAGGCAGAACATTCGCTTGAACCCGGGAGGCGGAGGTTGCAGGGAGCTGAGGTCGCGCCACTGCACTCCAGCCTGGATGACAAAGTGAGAATCCATCTCAAAAAATATATTAAAAAAGAAAAAAGAAATGCAGATGAAAAATGATGCTGTTTTCGACACTGGAGAAAACGAAAGGTTGTACAATAAAGGAAATAATCGTAGCTTATTAGTCAACGATATCTTAGCTCATTAGTCAACAATGTTTAGAAGGTCATATTGTAAACTCTGTTGACTTAACAACAAATGAATTGGGCCGCGCACAGTGGTTCACGCCTGAAATCCCGGCACTTTGGGAGGCCGAGGCTGGAGGATCGCTTGAGCTCCAGAGTTCAAGACCAGCCTGGACAACATAGTGAGACCTCGTCTCTAAAAAATACAAAAATTAGCCTGGCGTTGTGGTGCGCGCCTGTAGTGCCAGCTACTGGAGAGACCTAGGCAGGTGTATCGCTTGAGGGATGCAGTGAACTATGATCGCCTCACTGCACTCCAGCCTGGGCAAGAGAGAGAGACCGGCCAAAAAAAAAAAAGGCAAAGTCCAGGCGCGGTGGCTCACGCCTGTAATCCCAGTACTTTGGGAAGCTGAGGCGGGCGGATCACCTTAGGTCAGGAGTTCGAAACCAGCCTGGCCAACATGGTGAAATCTCGCGCTACAAAAAAAAAAAAAAAAAATCTGGGGCGTGGTGGCGGGCGCCTGTAATCCCAGCTACTCGGGAGGCTGAGGCGGAGGTTTTAGTGAGCCGAGATTGCGCCACTGCATTCCAGCCTGGGCGACAGAGTGAGACTCCGTCTCAAAAAAAAAAAAAAAAAAAGCTTTAAAAAATTAAAAAGTAAAATTTTAAAACTAAAAAAAAAAGAAATCCTTTAGAAGGCTGTCCTGGGAATCCTGTCTGGCCTGTGCAGCCTGGCCTCCTGCGAGGGCTCCTCCACGGCGTCTTGCTGTGCCCGCACTGTGGTCTCCCTCCACCTGAGAAGTTCCCTCCTCCAGAGAATGCTCTCTTTGCTTCAGTCCTGCTTCTCCAAGGAACCTGCCCAGACCGCAAGGGCTGGCCACGCCCCCTTTCACGTGCTCGGAAAGGCTGAAGGTTCCGGCGGGTTTGATGCTTGCGGGTGTTCCCCTGTACACCCAGCACTGAGTGACAGGCCAGATAACCACAGCCGCCCAGCCACTGCACCATGTGTTGGGGTCTGGGCAAAACATTTACTATGTTTACTCTTTTTACCTATGACTTCTCTAAGGTCAGGTTACCTTAGAGATTCACAGTCCTGTCACAAAGTGGGAAATGCCTTATAAATGGCAGGACCAAGATTTGAGCTTAGGCCTGTGGGACTGCCAGCCAGAGATTCCAGCTGTCATCCGCCCTGGGTTATTTCTTTGTTTGGGAGCCAGGATGTGATCACAGAATAGCCATAGTGGGGGAAGGGGGTCTGATTGGCAGCAGGAACTTGAGGGACTGATGGTGAACTGGAGACCTCTCTTTTCTGTTTTCCAATAGCTTTGAAATTGGAGTTCCCCCCCCACCCCAATTTTTCAGGGCATACAGAACCTGTGTGAGTAGAAATAATGCATAAGCGGCAGGAAGAGAGACCCTCGAATTCTCGTCTGAGCTTGATTTTAATGAGGAAAACAGACACAGAAGGGACAGGACTTGCATTACATTCCTCAGGCTGCTACTCTGATTCTTGTACGGTACTGGTTGAGTCAAGCCCTTCAACCAGCCCACTTAGTAGTTCAGTCAGATTATTCAAGTCAAGGTTACAGACCTAGATTGATCTAGAAGCAGCTGTAGAGCACCTCCCCCACCCCCACTCCCACAATTAGCACCAGTGACCCGATCAGATGGTTTATTTCACACTCCAGAAGTCAACAGTGATGGCTAAAATCACAAATTTTGCTTTATCACCAATCACCCTCTCCCCCAAAATCAGTCATAGGGAATTCCATGCTGTTTAATTACAGGTACTATGGAATGTAATCTCTAGAACATTAATTTATACTGAAGACACGAATTCCTCTTCAGACACACCAGTTATTAACAAAGCCTGTAAACATCTAGCCAGCTGCTGGTAGTCAATTTTCAAAATTACCTAACCCCGACAGCATGTTTTTATCTGTAGCCATGTGTTTTTGAGCTTTGCTAAGGGCCTCAGAATTGAGAACCTTAAAAAAAAAAAAAAAAATCTACCTCCCTGCAAATAGTGTCAACTGCTGATCTCTGGGTGGGTTGGTTAGGGGGCTGGAGCCAGGGAGGGACAAGCAGGCCCCAGGGTGCTGCCCAAATGGAATACTAAATTATTTTTGCCAAGTTAAAAAAAAAAAAAAAAGTCTAAACTGAAGATGTCCTTTTCTCCAAACACATCTCATCTTTTCTGGGTCATCCAAAAACAAAAACTGGGTAGGTCAGACTGCACCAGGACGTCCCACGGTCTTTGCTGGAATTAACATCACCAAATTATATTAAATTTTAGTGGTTTTTCCTCTTCAAGAGATTTTTGCTTTTTTGGTAAGGTCAGTCTCATGTGAAAAATCTCACAACGAACCTGTCTGGAGAAACCCAAATCTTAAGAGCTAATGATTGCTTGCTCACGGAACTTGGCTCTAAAACACCAGTGGCATTGCCACCAACCACAAAAACATACACAAGGGTGGGGTCACGAGCAGCACAGAAGACATCCAAGCTGACTGAATACTATCTTGTTGCCTGTCTTCAAAAATAAGACAACTTACCACCATTCCATATAAATCAAGTCACATGTTTAAAAAAGAGGCAGGACAAAACATGTATCCATTATGATTTATTCTCTACAATACTTCGTTAAAGAGTTCAATGATTTGCACTCAGAAGTTATATAGCCAAGAGGCAACCAAGTGTAATACAAAGAATTGGTCTGAAGTCTTTGCACTGAAGGCCATATAGTCTCTTGCTTCAGGGAAATAAGAACGAAATGAACAAAAAGAACACAGCTCCCTAGGCTCCAGAATCTCAATAGAAAAGAACATCAACAGTTAGTGAAATTGTAGATGTCAACACATCATGGAAAACAGATCTTGTGCAAAATATTAACACCCAGGACTTTTGTATAGATGATTTTTATTATAAACAATAAAATATATGTAATGTCTCAACTACAAACCTTTCATGTTGAAAGGGTCTCTAACATGAGTTGTTTTATTATGAAGCGAAAAAGTTTTAAGAATCTCACAGTGGAAATAATCCAACACCGACCAACTCTAGTGATCAAAGACGTTCTCTTTTAATGGAAAACAAGGACAATTCATAATTACAGAGAGAATGTCCTAGCTGTGGGTATTATGAGACAAGCCAACTTTCCAGACCAAAAGGCACTCACAGCTAGGGATGAAACGAACTCCGAACCAAGCCAGAGAAGTTGGGCTGGTCCTTGACAACAGTGGTTACCTACTGTCCAGCTTGAGCAGCCCAAGGACAAAGGAAACAGCAGAACACATTCCCTTTTCTTTAAACCTACCATGCACACTGCAGGTACTGGCCACCCTCATCACTGCTTTGGTCAAGCATGCAGAAGGCAGTTCAGTTCCAGTTCGGAGCTGTCTTCTCCCTATGCAAAGCTGCCACATGGATGATCCAGACTTGGTATTTTTCCTGAGAGCCACCTGCTACACACTTTCATGAGGCGACCACAACCGTACACTTCTAGACCGCTTCCTGACTAGGCCCCGTTCAGGACGGATACTGACAGTGTCCATTCCTCACGGGGCCAAATGGTTTCCCTTGGTCGACTCCTGAGTCCCCTTGACAAAGCAAGAGGAACCCAAGCGTTTCCATTGCTGGACTTGTGTGGGAGCATGAGGGAATGTGCAGGGAGTAAGGCTTCTTCACTCCAAAACCACTGAGCCCACTTCAGTGTGGTGCTGGGCCTCACCAGCCCGATTCTTGTGCACTGATTTTTTTTTTCCCCATTTTTTGGGTTTTAAAATTTTCTATTCATTTTCTTAAATGGCAGGTTTCCTACCCCCCCTCAATAAAATAAAATAAAATAAAATAACATACATTGGAGAAGACAAATAGGGCAACATTTCTACAAGAAAAAAATCGGCTTGAGGAGCATGGCACTGTAAATGCTTGCATGACCAGTCTCACTGAGCGTGCTCAGGGGTGAAGGTTTAGCACCAATTTTTTTGCTTTTTTTAATCTTTAGAAATTAAACACAACTTTTAACATAGAACACTTGAACAGTAATGAGTGTAGCCCTATGTATCAATACTGTTGTACAAATTGGAGGTGGGTGGCTTAGTCCAGAGCTGACCACCCTGACATCAATCCATGGCACCTAAGAGTAACCGTTGCCACATGTTTTAACAAGACATTTATTCTCAGCAGCAGGAAATCATGAAATGACCCCTCCATCTTCATTTACATTGCCAAGGGAAACGTAGCAGGCTGCAGGAACCCAGCACAGCAGTGAAGGGCCGCGGCCTAGGCACCGTCACCCACGTTTCCCTCGCACATCCCAGGTCCTCCCGAGCAGCACAGGACAGTGTGGAGCGCACCCACTCACCCTTGCCCATCCCTTCCCACACACTTGCCAGCGATGCCTAGAACAGCACAGGTGTCCTTTCTCAGACTGTGCCCCCGCTCCCCTTCCCCATCCCTGGAAGAAGAAAATGCAAAAGATCTTTTGAATATTTGCCCGTTTCGGAAAGCCACACCATCACCACATAAACTGCAAAAAATAAATTAAATAAAAACGTTATGTTCACTGGGTGGACACCCAATCCACTTCAAGAGTTCTCTAAGCATGTTGTTGAAAACCAGTGTCACATCCTTAGGATCCTTCTTCCAATTGGCCACTCTTCCTGTGAATCATTTTAGCAGTGCCTTTGTAACAATATTTTCAAAGCATCTTCCAAGTCCCCTAGTTCTACGAACTTTGCCACCAAATAAGTGAAGAATAGGCAAGGAGAGAGGAAAACACTGCTGACAGCGACTTGGAAATCAGCGACAATGGGAAAGGGAAATATGTCAGATGAAAGTTTGAAAGACCTAGAATAAAATGAGCTATTTGGAAATTTGCCCTGGTGGGGTGAAGATTCCCAGCATGTTAGGCAAGATAAAGATCCACCTTGTGTAATTACACCACTGTTTTCTGAAGTCCTGGAAAGGACAGAAACATCAACAGTCTTCCCACTTCTACAGGCAAACTGGAAAAAGGAACTGCCCTGCTTACAGGCCCCTCGGATGTCTGCCTGAAAAGAAAACCAGCTCAGAGACCCTGGGTTCTCTCCTACGATGTGTCCTCCCCTCCTAAAGCCCAGCTCCATCGCTTGTTTGCACGTGTGTGCTTCTGAGAACCTAGGTCCAGCTCTAGGCACTGCTACCAGCAGAGGAGTGAGGTAGCCGGGCGGTGCAGAAGAGGTCTCTCCTTTCACACCTGCGCGCAGTGATGACGTCGGGACCTCCCGTGCACACCTCCATTCCGTTCCTCAGCAGGCTACACCGCGGAGCTCTGTTCAGTCATCAGGAGACTCGATGCAGGAAGAGTGTCAGAAAATCCAACTGAGAGTGGGATGAGGATGAAAATCTTCACGGCCTACTGAGCAATGAGATCTGCAACGCCACCCAAAGGGCTTCCGATCTTGATGTGGGTCTCTGTCCAGGAGCCTCGAAGGACTCGTGGTGCCCACGTCCAACCCTAACGTGGCGTCCACTTATGAAGCATGGAGGTTGTAATCAACTCTTGGTACGCAATAAACTGGAAGTTTAAAAAAAGGAATTTAAAACAACCTAAAAATGTTTGTTGGTCTCCGTTGCCCAGACTGCCACGGCAATACACCTACTTCATCTGGGGAGGCTGCAGGGGTGTGTGTGGGCTCAACCTTCAGGGATCATCCATTTCAGCTTCCAGTGTGTGGTCAACACCCATGTGGCAAATACCAGACAAGGGTCTTCTGAACCCACACAACAATTCCCACCAGTCAGGGAGGAGCCCCAATCCAACAGAACCCCATATTGAGGAAAGGCTGAGATAAGGCTTGGGCCCCTCAAGTTCTGTTTCATTCAAGGTAACCCTACCCTCCCTCAGTCAGCGGGAGGCAGACTTGGCAACGGAAGCTAGCATCATAAAATGGTGCAGTAATAGAAGTAACTGGACCAGGAAGAGGAGGCATCTGCTCCAATGATGTCATAGCCATTGGCGGCCACAGGGGGGTGGGACTGGTCATGCAGCCGTGTGTCAGGAGTAATGATTGTAGAGGGGCGGGGCATGAAGAGTGCCGTTCTGGAAACAGTGCTGTCGGGAAGCAATATACTCTGCGTAACTGATTGTCACCTTCTCACTTCGGTACCTGTATGAGGAAATAGGAAAGGGTATTAGGAACCCCAAACGCTTCATTCTGTAAAGTCACTCAGCAGAGAAAAACCAAAAGCTTACTCCACATTTTGAAAGAATAAAATGGAAGACCAAGAGCAATCTTACTTACAGAAAATGAAAGACAGCACAAGAAAACAATGCTGTTATTACAAATGAACAAGATGAAAAAGCACGATCACAATTCCCCCTGAGAATGTGTTTCAGCACATCCCACCTGGAAACACTACACGTGCTTATCATCAGGCTGCTGGTAAGCAATCCGCTACTGGGGTCTGGATGAAGAATTTCAAGGTCAAATTACACGGGTAGCAGATTGGAAGATGGCTGCACCAAAACCCAGTGCAAATTGCGTATCTACTTTCAGAGTAAATGTGATACATTTGACAGAAATGCAACCTCAATTTGCATAAGAGCAACAAACAAGTTATTATAACTAAAAGGGACACAGATACCTAATTCGGGGTCAGAGTCTGCCGAAGCAGGCTAAAGGATCCTCGGGGTTCTATAGGATAGGATAGGGCTCACTCCCCAGATGAATATGCCATATCACAGGGTCGTCCGAACAGAATTCACAGCACCTTGGCTGTGCTCTGGAAAGAGCCATGAGTCAGGATGCGAAGCATGGGGTGTTACAAACCTATGGAGCCTACTACAGACCACAGGAGCTGGGTGTGACAATCCTTACCCAGAGCCATCTCTTTCCCACTGTAATCACTCCTCCACTGCAAGGTGATTATTCCTGAATTTTGACAGGGAAATGGCTGTTCAAATAAATTATAATAATAATAATAATGCTTTGTATTTGAAGAGTTTTTTGTTTCTTAAAAATTTTTGGAATCCAAAGCATTTAAAAAACACTGGGTCATCTTCCAAACAGACCTGTGATAGTATATGATTATTCAGCATTTTACAGATGAGGGGCCCAAAAGAGGCCCACAAAAGCCCATAGAAGCTAAACCTCTCAGTGTTTCTGATTTCAACAGGGATGAGAAGAGAACTAACATCTCCTGAACACCTACAGTGTTGACTGGCCCCAGGCTAGAAATTTTCCATCCATTACCTTGGCACAGCCTCAAACAACTCTAAGGTATTATCATTCGCATCTTACAGACAGGGAACAGGCTCAGAGAGGTCGAGTAACTGGCTCAGGTCACACAGCTAGTAGGTGTTGAGCTGGGATTCCAACTCCAAGCCCATCTGCATTCTGCTACACTACGCAGCCTCCTCCTAGAAGTATCCCCCCAAGTGAGAGGCACTTCCTTTCAACTTTCTGTAAAAAGCATTTTCTGACTCTCCTGCATCTCCTGCCACCTGACTGCATGTGTGGTCAGAAAGCGGCACCTCAGCTGACTCTGGACTTCCAGAGAGAGCCCCCTCTCCTAACCTCAGTCTCCCCCTCAGCCTCCCAACCACGTGGGTCTGGCAAAGCCAACCACAGCCTGCTCCAACTGTGTCCCCAGCTCAGCTGTGGAGATGCACAGGATGCTGGGAGAGTCTCTGCTTTTGCTGCCACTGCTTCCTCAAAACTTGAACTTCACCCACACTTCTTTGATTTAGGGACATTCACAGAGAAAACTTCTTCCCCATCCCATCAAAGTTATCCTCCATTCAACCCCAACTAAATAGAAATGATAAGGAAAACAAGACAATGGCTTACCTGGTGAGTTTGATCGTTTTTCTGAATTCACTGGTAATTGGAGCTTTAAAGCCACCTTTCCTGAGCAAGGAGTCTATTGTCTGGATCTGATCCCAGTCTGAGGAGGAGAGAGGCCACACTGAGGTCAATGCACATCTAAGAGTAAGGCATGCTCTTATGTGGCCGTGCAAGAAGAGAAATGGGACTCAAGAAGCAGCCGAGTCTGCTAAGGCAGAGGAAGCCCTGGGCACTGACCCCCACGTACCTGACGCCCAGTCTGTCTGACAGTCCCGTGGAGACTCTGAGACATGAGATGATAGCCCGACACATGCCATAATGGCTGTCCCCAGGCTCCCTGCTCCTGCGTCCTTCCTGTCAGATGTTACCCCAGTATAATTATCTAGGAACAAACATGGTTCCAACTTAGACCAGCCTATTGGCCTAGTGCTGGTCCCCAAGGCTGCTCTGTGGGAAGAGAGGAATTTACATTCTGCAACTTCTATTCCTTTGTGTGATCTTCCTTCAATGTGATGATTTTTAGGAGTCCTGTTTTGTATGGTAAAAAATTGACAGCGAGAAAGAAGCTAGCTGGGTGTGGTGGCTCACACCTATAATCCCAGCACTTTGGGAGACTGAGGCAGGAGGATCACTTGAGCCCAGGAGTTCGAGGCCAGCCTAGGCAATATGGTTAAACATCATTCCTACTAAGAATGCAAAAATTAAGTGAGCGTGTAGGATGCGCCTGTAGTCCCAGCTACTCAGGAGGCTGAGGTGGGAGAATCATCTGAGCCCAGGAGGTCAAGACTGCAGTGAGCCAGGATCACACCACGGCACTCCAGCCTGGGTGATAGATAGGAGGAGACCCTGTCTTAAGGAAGAAATAAAAAGAGAAAGACAGGAAGAGGGCGAGGAAGGAAGGAAAGAGCTGTTCCCTCAGGAAGGGCAGAAAAGTTGCTCATGCATATACTATTGCGTTATTCTCACACATTCTTTTCTTTTGAGACGGGGTCTCACTCCTGTCACCCAGGCTGAAGTGCAGTGGCGCGACATTGGCTCACTGCAACCTCCATCTCCCAGGCTCACGTGATCCTCCCACCTCAGCCACCCAAGTGGCTGGGACTGTCAGGTGTGTGCCACCACACCCGGCTGAATTTGTATTTTTTGTAGAGACGAGGTTTCACCACGGTGCCCAGACTAGTCTTGAACTCCTGGGCTCTAGCAATCCACCTACCTTGGCCTCCCAAAGTGCTGGGATCATAGATGTGAGCAACTGTGCCCAGCCTCTTTCTTAACACATAAAACCAACTTCATCAAATTGAAAAACCAAAGAAAATCCCCTAAATTACTATGCTACGTGCTCCAAAGTTTTTATTTTTCCAACCAACTTTCAAATGGCAAAAGTAATTTGATTATTTACCTATTATTTATACTTCCTCATTACAAAACATGGTATGCCTCCTTGTACAGAGTGTTAGGTTTATGACCTAAAAGAGGTGGCTAAAAGGTTTGCTTTTATGCCACATATACACTGCTTTTGAAAAAGTTAAAGCACAAGTGAAAAAAAACCAACCAGGCAATTGCTTTCCATGTTTGCTCATGATATATACTTCATTGGGTATTTTTTCTCTATTCTAGGTTCATACCCAACAAATACTGTGTTTCACATATTATTTTCAAAAACAGACTAATTCCAAGAAAGAAGGAAAACTGCACTGCGTATCAGAGAATGCGCACACAACATGTAAAGGCACCCTTCTAGATATTGTTTTAAGGAGAAAATCGGCTCGATCCACCCTACCTTTAACATCCCCATCAGAAGAACCTAAAGGTTACTGAGTTTTTTCTTTTTTTTTTTGGAGACGGAGTCTCGCTCTGTCACCAGGCTGGAGTGTAGTGGCGTGATCTCGGCTCACTGCAACCTCTGCCTCCTGGGTTCAAGCGATTCTCCTGCCTCAGCCTCCTGAGTAGCTGGGTCTACAGGCGTGCACCACCACGCCCAGCTAATTTTTGTATTTTTAGTAGAGACGGGGTTTCACCATGTTGGCCAGAATGGTCTCAATCTCTTGACCTCGTGATCCACCCACCTTGGCCTCCTAAAATGCTGGGATTATAGGAGTAACCCACCACGCCTGGCTGACTACTGAGTTCTTTAAAAAACAGTAGGGACTATGTTTACACCCTTTGCCATGTATAACATTGTTTAATGATTTGTCATCCAAAGTTCGATACCTACTGAATTCTACAATATGGTCAGGTTGATTCATAGTATTTTGCTACAATTGCCACTGTAGTTCAAGGGGCCAAGAAATAAAACTATTAATTGAAAAGAAGTGTTTGAAATAGCAGGCGAGTAAATGACTTATTTACCCTTTTTCTTTTCCCAGCTCCTAGACCTTTTTGGAAATTTACCCTTGGTTCTACAGGAATTTGACAGGTATTAAGAGGCAGAAAGGCCCTCATTCTTAGTTGCAGTTGGGCTGAAAGATGACACACTTCACTTTCTTGCCCTTTAATTGGCACCACTGTGAATGACACTTGTCTTAAAATCCCATTCATCCAACTCACCTTGTTCCTTAGCAACCTCAGGTAAATATGTGGCTGTACGTTTGACACCTTTTTCATTAATGAATTCAATTCGAATCCCATGGACCCCTACCTATAGAAAAAAGTACAACCAAGTAAATGGCATTTACTTACTCTAATGGAACTTCAGTCCCAACATATAAATCCACATTATTTCCTGACCAGCTTAACACAGGCCTAGAAAAGGCAGAGCTTCTTGCATTGCGTGACTAATTCTATCTCAGGAGGTGCAGAGGCCAAAGAAAGCTCTGCTTGTAGGGAAGGGTCGAGAGTATGTGCAGCCACCTCTGAGAATATGAAGGTAGGAGAAAGGAATTCTTTAAGTAACTCATCCAGGAATTGTGAATATGTTACCTTGACCCTATCCCGTTACATAAGCATGCCACTAGGTTTTTATCTGGGGTCATGATCCTTCATATCTGATTCCTAATAGAAACTTCTACTCAGCCAGGCGCAGTGGCTCACGCCTGTAATCCCAACAATTTGGGAGGCCAAGACCGGTGGATTACCAGAGGTCAGGAGTTTGAGACCAGCCTGGCCAACATGGTGAAACTCCGTCTCTAGTAAAAAAACACAAACGGCTGGGCACGGTAGCTCACGCCTGTAATCCCATCACTTTGGGAGGCCAAGGCAGGTGGATCACGAGGTCAAGAGATTGAGACCATCCTGGCTAACACGGTGAAACCCTGTCTCTACTAAAACTACAAAAATTAGCTGGGTGTGGTGGCACACGCCTGTAATCCCAGCTACTCAGGAGGTTGAGGGAGGAGAATCGCTTGAACCCAAGAGAGGGAGGTTGCAGTGAGCCGAGATTGCGCCACTGCACTCCAGCCTGGCGACAGAGTGAGACTCTGTCTCAAAAAAAAAAAAGAAAAATTATCTGGGCATGGTGGTGGGCACCTGTAATCCCAGCTACTTGGGAGGCTGAGGCAGGAGAATCCCTTGAACTCAGGAGGCAGAGGTTGCAGTGAGCCGAGATCACGCCACTATACTCCAGCCTGGGCAACAAGAATGAAACTCCATCTCAAAAAAAAAAAAAAAATACAAGCAAACAAAAACTTTTACTCCAAGGCTTGCCAAGAGGCATCTGGAATATTTTCTTTTACTCCATTATTTCTTATTAGACATGGAGAAAGATGTAAACCAAGCAGACTAGGGAGAATCAGGAGAAGCAAGCCTTTACACTGACATTTCTGCCTACTCTTGGTACAGCAGCACCTCTTCTGTCACCTATGTTGCCCACAATTGGTTCCAAACTGAGCCTTCACATTCTTATGCCCTCTCTCTCAATGAAGGAGATACATTGCCATGTACTAACCCGAACCCAAATGCAACGAGAGATGCAGAGTTCCAAATGCGGCTGTTCTCACCTCCCAGTCCAGGTAATCACTGGCATCCTCAAAGTTAGTAAGGAGGGAGACAGAGCAGAAAAGTTTAGGCAGCTCCTCTCGGGTCAGGGGGGGAAATCGGCTGTCCTTAAGTGCACTGGAGGGGGACAGAAAACACAGGTAAGGCTGCTCTGGAGTCAGGAGCCAACATCAGGTGCCACAGAGCCCCCATATTTATGAATCTTGAGCTATTCAGAGAGTATCTATTGTTCATCAACCCTAACACGTTAAAAACAGCTCGATGCTATTAACTGTCTGTACTTGAACTGATAAGTGACTCACCAGATTAAGCCCCTTACATGTCCTGATTACCAAAAAGAGAAAACTCAACATACATCACTTAGAAGAAATAAAGTCAGGCAGCTATTTCTGATTCTAGACAAGTTATCTACAGTTCTTAACGTCTGGTGTCATTACCTGGTTAACGTGTATTCCCTGAGTCCTGAATGAAGATTCATGGCTGAGAAGGTCCCAATGCAGCCACGAAGCCGCTTGTCCCGCCCTGTCTTCCACGTCACAAAGAGCGGACTAAAAAAAGCAAAACACAAAACATTCTCCAGCCCCAAATTAATCATGGATAAGAACAAAACCTTTTGGCTTTGTCCCTATTCATTTCTGTTATTGCCAAGAATCCCTCTTTTCGGACTCGCCAGCTACCCAAAGGACTCTCTGCCTTTCTGAAAACGGCACAGCCCTGGCGGGAAACAGGACACCTACGAGGCAGCATGAGGAGAGGCTCCGCGTAGCGGTTCCCGTGTTCCCTGCTGACAACTTTAACTCACTCTGCTGCCAAACGGACATGCTCCTTTCCTCTTTCTCTACCCAACACTCCACTTTTTCTTCCAGTTCTCCAGTTTCCTCTTCCCTAAGTCTATGTATGCAGGTAGCCATGCTCCCCAGCTCTGTCTTTCATGATGACACACCTCACCTGCACAGCCCCCTGCTCATCTGTAATCCCATGTTGTTGTTCCATGATCATGTTTCATGATCGTGTCCGCCCCTGACAACTACGAATATCTCCGAAACTACAAATATCTCTGAAAATAAATTTTCAGGAAAAAAAAAAGTTCCCTCAAAAAACCTTTTTTAATTTTTAAAAAAAGATTTTAAAAGGCCGGGTGCAGTGGCTCACGCCTGTAATCCCAGCACTTTGGGAGGCCGAGGTGGGCGGATCACTTGAGGTCAGGAGTTCTAGACCAGCCTGGTCAACATGGTAAAACCCCGCCTCTACTGAAAATATAAAAATTGGCCGGGCGTGGTGGCAGGCGCCTGTAATCTCAGCTACTTAGGAGGCTGAGGTGGGAGAATCGCTTGATTCTGAAAGGTAGAGGTTGCAGTGAGCCAAGATTATGCCACTGCACTCCAGCCTCGACAAGAGTGAGACTCTGTCTCAAAAAGGAAAAAAAAAATAGATTAAAATAGAGATGCGGGGGGTCTCACTATGTTGCCCATGCTAAGCTTGAACTCCTGGCTCAAACGATCCTCCCACCTCAGCCTCCCGAAGTGCTGAGATTACAGATTACAGGCATGAGCCACCGTGCCCAGCCAAGACACCTTTTTATTAGCAGTTGCCATTTTCTGTTTCTAGGCCAAAGTCACACTTCATTAGGCTATATCAGATTGATAGTGACAGATTTTTTAGCAAGAGGTTTCAAGGCCTGTTCCCTCTTCCTGAAATCTCTCCACACTAATGCCCTTACCTCTTAGATTCTTGAGTTAATAATTTCTAGAGGCAACTTAAGTTTTCAAAGTTATCTGCTTTGATCACTGTCACAAAGGGCCCCACAGCAGCTCTCCCGTCTAGCCATCTTTTCCTTCCAATAAAGCACCTGCACAGCACCAGCCAGTGCTGCAGCCCCAAAGCCTACTGAAAAATCCTTCAAGACAAGGCCTCCATTGCCTGCGGGATGGAAATGCAAAGCCCTGAATACGACAGCCTAAACCTTCCCTAAACACCCACATCACCACCTGTTCTTCCAAACTGTGTCTCTCTCTTACATGGGGCACCCTGGATCTCACTCAGGCTTGGGATCTCCACCTGCTCAGTCAGGTGTTTTCCAACCACGTTACCCCACGGTGACAGTTCCCAAAACACCGAGCACACCTCCCTCCACATTTCCTCTCCTCTGACGCACTCACAGAGAACAACTTCCCCTTAGCTCTGTGCGTGTGTGATCTTAGCTCTGTGCGTGTGTGATCTGCCAACCTGACAGGTCTCCCAAGGGAAGAGGCTCCTTTTCTTCACACCCTCTCCATGCCCCAGCCAAGGTTTTGCAGTCTCTGTATGCAACCAACAATTGAGGAACGAATAGTCTCATATCAACGAATACTCCAAAAACATGCCCCCAAAACAAAAATAAAGAAACAGCAATGCTCTTCAAAGCCAGCTCAGAGTGGCTTCCAATTCTGAGGAAGAAGAATATGCTAGCATGGAGTTTTTCAGTTTACTTTATACATATTGCTTATTTAAGTCACTGAGACCAGCAGAGGTCTTGGGACAAGCAACAAAGAATTTTCAGCTAAAAATACTGAAGCAGATTCTGATTTTCTTGATGGGATGTCAGTGGCCCTACAGCTTTACCAAGGGATTTCTCATGAACAAAGTGAGGGGCCCCTGTCAAGCAACTCACAGATCCAATGAATGAGAGCTCCTAGTCTCCAGCCTGGCCTCAGACTTCCAACTCACCCGGACTTCAACACTACGGGGTCCCCAGTGGTATGGCGTGACTTCCCCACTTGCGAGGTTAAATGACCTACCCACTGCCATGTGAACTAACAGAAGAGCCAAGAATGAACTCACTTGATTTCCAGAACATTAACAAGCCTACAGCCTCCTCCAAATGTGAACTGTATTTAAAACTGTCTGGATGTTTCTTATCATTCTCTTCCCATTACCCTTTCCTCAAATGATAATAAAGATTTCCAAGCAGCAGATCTCTTGAGAGAATCACCCCAGAAAGATGTCGCCATGCCTTCTTCAGTGGCCCCAGCACCTGAGTTACTCACTAGGGGTCATTGGTGAATCTAGGAAGTCGTGGCTGTGGGAAGCCATAGAGGTGACAGTAGAGTACGTCGAAGCAGTAGCAGCACATCTCCGCGGTCACCACCAGATTCTTAGTGGTGTTGGCAGTTCCATTAGGCCGGGGAAGAGGGCTCAGCGCTCCCGATGCGGGATTCATTCGTGTGATGGGAGAGTTTCCAGGTCCCAGAGTTAAGTCTGACACATTCTCCCGTCCACTGCTGCTGTCCACATGCTGGTGGTTTTGAAGAGGTCCTGAACTAGAGCCGGGGACAGTTGTGGACTGATTCCCGTGACTGTGCGTTCCACTTCCAGATAATTTGGGCTTCTTGACCCCACAACAGCCTGCTGCCAACTTGGGCTCGAGTGGGGGAACACAACGTCTTTTTCCCATCCTGATTCAGTGCTCGAGGTCTGGAATGCTGCAGAACCCTAACCAAAATGAGGAAGTTAAGCATTAATTGGAATGGTTAGTTAAAAGGAGAGAAAACACATCAAGGAGAGAGAGTCTGCATGGACCAGCTAAGAGCTGTCAAATTCCTTCTCCCACTGCAACCTCCAGGTCATGTGATCGAAAAGGGTCACAGACCAGGAGAAGAAACCCCTAACCTTTTCCTAAAAGAGAACTAATTTTTATTTTCCACAAAATTTCCATATGACTACCGTGGCTGGAGGCAGGCACCAAGCAGCTCCCTGTTCCCCAAGAGTCCCCAGGGCAGAAGACAGGGTGGGGCAGCAGCCAGCGTGAAGCTGGCCAAGGACATTTCCAGACCGCCTGGAGGACTGCGCACGACCTGTCAGACTCATCATCATGATGTCTCTACCTTTTTTAGAGACTCCAAATTGAACCATCCTATTTTTAAAGAACTCCAGAGGAACTTCCATGATTTTCCTTGTTAACCACATCCTTGTGCATTTTCCTCATCACTAACTACAATCTATCTTCATACTTTCAGCCCCAAACCACAGCGAGGATGAAAAGCAGTTGGCTGTCACTCTGAAGAGGGCACATCTTCTAACACAAGGCTCCCACCTTTCTGTCTTTGCAGCTCTCCTCCTCCAGCCCCCTCATTCTCTCGGGTTCCCCTCTGAACTGACTCCAGTTTCTATACATCTCCCTATCCTTTCCAGACCCCATTCAAAAAACCTGCAACCTAGCAGAAACCTTTATCCACACGAATGACCCCAGCTTCACAGACCTTTTGTGAGGTGGCAGTTTCTGCCCTGTCATAGCCAGGCAGACAGAGACAAAGCCACCCAGCTTCACAAAATGTGGTGTCACATGGGCTGGGGAGCCACAGCCTCCTCCTAGCTGATGATGCGAACGGAAAGAAGGGATTTTTTTTTAATTGTTTTTTTTTTCTTTAAAAGCCCGCGGTAAAAATGTATAGCCATAACACGACTAAGGTCCTCTCTGTTGTCCGAAAAGTGTCACTCCTCAACAGAATTAGGAAAATAGCGCCTAGTTATTTCAGTGTTGACAACAGTGAAGTTTCTAACTACAGAAAACTAAGCTTTCTCTCAAGTCATCGTATGTTATTGTTTTGGCCAGAAAGAGAGAGAGAGAGAAGGGGAAGTGGGGGTAGGGAGGGAGAGAGAGAAGAGAGATTTGCATTGTCCTACCTAAATTTTCCCCTGTGATTTGGACATGTAGTGTATAATTATCTTTTTAGGCGTTGATCTACAAATAGTATTTCAGTTGTAAACTCTTTAACCTTTTAAAGTTCAAATCAAATATTTACACACCATTTGCAATGCCATTATTTCCAAACAACTTATCACTTTACGTTGAATGATATAAACATTTTATAAGGATCATTTGTGTTCTTCATATATGCTGATTCATAACCAAATACACATCTAGGGCATTTCTGATTGCGATCAAAGCTCTCTGTGGCTCAAGAATAACAGCTTGTACACTTCAATGTCTTGCTGGAAACAGGGGCTTTCTCTCTCTCTCTCTTTCTTTCGAGAGACAGGCCTCACTCTGTCACTCAGGCTGGAGTGCGGTGGCACAATCATAGCTCACTGCAGCCTCCAACTCCTGGACTCAAGTGATCCTCTCGCCACAGCCTCCCAAAGTGCTGGGACTGCAGGTACGTACCACTATGCCCAGCTATTTTTTTTTTTTTTTGAGATATGGGGGTCTCACTACGTCGCCCAGGTTGGTCTCAAACTGCACTCCAGCCTGGGCAACAGAGCAAAGCCCTGTCTCAAAAAAAAAAAAAAAAAAAAAAAAAAAGTTGGGTTGGTGGGGGCGGTGCAGTGTGCAGTGGGGATCCTCTCACTGCAGCCTCCCCAGGAGCTGTCAGGTGTGAGCACCTGGCTTCTTTTTGAGAAAGTCTTATTTACTCGATATAATAAAACCTCCAATGACTACACTGTTTCTGAGCATGGATGTCACTGTCTTATTTGGACTGCTGAGAGAGGAAGCAGAGTGTCTTGGTTTTTTAAAATGCTGCCTCCAAAGCCAGGTGGCCTGGGCTCAAATCCTGGTTCCTCCACGATTAACCTCTTTCTGCCTCAGTTTCCTCAAAACAGGAATAATAATAGTATTTGCTTCCTAGGGTTGTTAGGTGAATTAAATAAGTTTAATATATGTAAAGAGGCTCACGCCTATAATCCCAGTACTTTGGGAGGCCGAGGTGGGCAGATTACTTGAGGTCGGGAGCTCGAGACTAGCCTGACCAACATGGAGAAACCTCATCTGCACTAAAAACACAGAATTAGCCGGGCATGGTGGTGCATGCCTATAATCCCAGCTACTCGGGAGGCTGAGGCAGGAGAATCACTTGAACTCTGGAGGCAGAGGTGGCAGTGAGCCGAGATCGTGCCATTGCACTCCAGCCTGGGCAATAAGAGCGAAACTCTGTCTCAAAAAACAAACAAACAAACAAACAAAAAATATATATATATGTATCAATGTATATATATGTAAAGGGCGTAAACCAGTGACGGGCATGTGGTAAGCATCCATACTTCCAGCTGCTCTTATCATCTGGGTTCTCGGTCCACTGTTCTCTAGGAGGGCAACTCCTGGGGCACCAGTATGTGGCTGCGCACTCTGGGCTTACAGCAGAACTTGCACGGAGCACACACTCTTCAAACAGGGTTCCACTGAATCCTCTAAAGCACTCAACAAGGCAGATGATGCTACCACCATTTTACGTTCTACATCGTCCACACGGCCACTAAGTGGCGCGCTAGATTTTTTGTTTTGTTTTGTTTTGAGACGAAGTCTCACTCTGGTCCCCAGGCTGGAGTGCAGTGGCGCAGTCTTGGCTCACTGCAACCTCCGCCTCCCACGTTCAAACAATTCTCCTTACTTGGCCTCCCGAGTGGCTGGGACTACCGGCACGTGCCATCACATCTGACTAATTTTTGTATTTACAGTAGAGACGGGGTTTCACCATGTTGGCCAGGCTGGTCTTGAACTCCTGAATTCAGGTGATCTGCCCACCTCAGCCTCCCAAAATGTTGAGATTACAGGCGTGAGCCACCACACCTGGGCCAGAGCTAGGATTTAGATCGCGATCTATGTATCAGGCTCTATGGCCTGGAACTACAAGAATGAGTCTTGCCAATAATATCCACTGGATTCAGTCTCTTTCTTTAGGGCAGGATTAAAAAAAAAAAAAAAAATTAAATTCTGGACTGGCCGTGGGGGCTCATACCTATAATCTCAACACTTTGGGAGGTCGATCGAGGTGGGAGGATGACTTGAGCCCAGGGGTTGGAGATCAGCCTGGGCAACAAAGTGAGACATCTGTCTCTACATAAAACGAATTAGCTGGGCATGGTGGCACGCACCTATGGTCCCAGCTACACAGGAGGCTGAGGCAAAAGGATCACTTGAGCCCAGGAGACCCTGTCTCAAAATAAATAAATAAAAATTTAAAATTCTAGGGTACGTTAAGAACTAATCTAACAGCTTATAGAATCTTGCCAACAAAAATGGAGCTGGGAAAAAACCATGAAAAACCAAGCCCAAAGTCAACACCTCAGCCATCACCTGGAAAATTATCCCCTCATCCCAGGGTCATTTGAATCCACGATAGGTGTCACTGGCCTGAGTTCTCACTTGACTCTACTTTGTGTGCAACTGTAGGCAGCAAGGTAGAGATACAGGTTGGATGAAGCAGCAGGACCGTATTCCCAGAGAGCTGGTGTTTTAACAGGGCCCTGAGGCTCTGCACCTCTAGAGCCTCAGAATTCAAAAAATCAAAGGGAAAGGATAAAATGCAAAAGCTAAAAAAACCTTTCATCATTCTCATTACACCAAACCACACCTGAAGGAAAAGCTACATGTCGTGAGATGGAGGCAACAACTCAGACATTCTCTTCCAGGTGGTATCAGCCACCTGACTGGTGAAACGTCCTAAAACAGAGCAACAGAAGGGATTTTCAAACCACACCAATGCAGATGAACTCAAGTCTAGAAGGGTCTGCCTGCACACCACACACAATCACTGGCCGCAGTGGCAGCTGCTGTCTAGTGTTTACAGCTCCCCCACATCTTCCAGCTGTGACTTGCAACGAACAGAACCAACCACAATCTTTGGTCCTTTAGACCCAAGCATTTCTCTGGAGGCCACTAAGTAACAATTCAACTGACAGTCTCAGTTGAGTCTTAGTGACCAAGAGCAGAGTTAGATATTTTCTGCATCAAAAATATATTAGAAGGCATTTCTTATAAAGCTTATTCCATAAATTCAAATCTACGGGAAATTTCAAACACGAACAAAGTGGAGAAAACAGTATACTCCACAAATAGTATAATGAGCCCAACATTTAAAAATGGCCAACCTATGGCCAACCTTACTTCATCTATACCTCTGTGCATCACCTACTGTCTCCACCTCCCATCCTTCTACACAATTATTTAAGGCGGGTTTTTGAGGGGGCCAATCTTCTACTTATCTGCCAACAAAAAGCAAATACTAACTTGATATAGTTTGCGTATTTGTCGCCGCCCAAGTCTCATGCTGAATTGTAATCGCCAATGTCAGCTGTGGGGCCTGGTGGCAGCTGACTGGATCATGGGTGGATTTCCACGAACGGTTTAGGACCAACCTTTGGTGCTGTACTCCTGAGAGTGATGACAGCAAGTGCCTTCTCTCAAGACCTGGTCATTTAAAAGTGTGTGGCACCTCCCCGCAACTCTCTCTTGCTCTTGCATTTGTTATTTACGTGCCTGCTCCCGCTTTGCCTTCCGCCATGAGTAAAAGCTCCAAGGCCTCCCTAGAAGCAGATGCTGCCACGCTCTCTGTACAGCCTGCAGAACCCTGAGCCAATTAAACCTCTTTTCAAAAATAAGTTACCAGTCTCAGGTAGTTATAGCAATGCAAAAATGGCCTAATATATAACAACTATAGGCAAAGAATGTAAAGTAAACCAAGCTGCTGGTAATAAACAAAGGCTTCTTAAACATCAACCACTATCAATGAATTTCATCAAAATGTTCTCTTTAGGTTTGAGATTCTCTAGTCCTATTCCAACAATGTAGGTATCTCATCACAACTAAGTAGTTCCCGACTCGGCTCTCAGCACTGCCCTGCAATGATCAAGAGACACCTGGTCCTCCAGCAGCCCGGCTTTCTGAGTACAGGGTAAGGTACTTCAAACTAATAGCGTTCTAATAGATCAGACTGTCTGGTCAGCTAAAAACAAAGCTCCACTGAATGCCATGCTCTACTTCTTCTAAATCTGTGCCCGCCAAACTTCCCTGCCAAACTTTATGAAAACTACCAAGGACGGTACTGTGAGCATAGTACAAATTACCATGAAGCTGGTTCATCTGAAATAAGAGAAGTCAGGCGCAGGAGCTCACGCCTGTAATCCCTACACTTAGGGAGGCAGAGACGGGTGGACAGCTTGAGCCCCGGAGTTTGAGACCTGCCTGGGCAACATAGTAAGACCTCATTCTCCACAAAAACGGAAGGAAAAAGACAAAAAAAGTTTGAAATCAGGTGTAAAAACCCTTGCTTTATAAAAGAATATATATCCAAGACCCTTTCAGGACTTCAGCTGGTTACCCGTACAAAGCTCAGCTCAAGGGCCATGATGAGAGTCCACAGTAGTGATCCCCTTTTCTTCCTGTTCATCCATTAGGACCCCCAACAAGAATAAGTTCGTTAAAACTAGGTTTCCACTAGATGGAAACAATACTCATGCTTCAACAAAAAGCTGGCAGAAATCACAGGAACCACTGTTTTACCACCTCTTAAGACCTAACCTTGCAGGTGTCAAATAAAGTGTGTCCTCAGTGCTTAAAGTCACCAGCCTTTCTCAGTTATGCTGCGGTGTCCTCATCTGACCTGTGCTTGCAGGACGTTCTCTCCTCTCCACCTGATGTACACACTCAAGGGGGCCCTGAACTTCATTAGGGCCCGCAATGAGGGCCACTCAGTGACTCTTCCTCCCGCTCTGTGGGGACCCTGAGCACTGCGCTGCTATTTGGAGCAGCTTACAACTGAAAACCCAGCACTGAACTCAGCATCACCCTGAGCCTGAGAGGCTGCGGGGCATCTGTTTCATCTTCCACGGCACCTAACATGGTGCCCTACATACAGTACACACACACACACACACACACACTGCTGATCGTCACCAACAATCTTATCTACACATCCAGTAATTTAAGTTTGCCTGCTGACAGTGGAGTATCGCAGAACCTGCGGATGACTGAATTATAAGGGCCTATTCTTATCAACAATCTCCATTCTATTCAGCCTAAACCAAGGGATAGTTTAATAATTATCCATAGCAAAATGGATAGCCACTGTGGATAATTCATTTTAAAAATTAGGTCAACTATCACCTAAATTCACTTCTTGGTCCAATGTATGCTGGCAGCTGTCGTCCTTAACAGTAGCTGTCAGTTCTGGAACTGGTTTTGGGTGCCACTTTTAGGTGGTTCAAGGCTTTCTTTTGATAGATCAGACAATCTAAACTGTGGTTGGGAAGAACTATTTGTTCCTTTTTGAATGACGGAGCACTTTCAGAACTACCCACTGGAGAATTTATTTGCCTGGGTGGCCATTTGTGGTTTCAGGGATTAATACAAACTATTTCTCATACACTGCTAGTATTTACAAACCAGGTATTGAGACTGCTGTTGACATGAAGATGTGATGATGCCCTCACTCACGTGTCTGGCTGGGCAAAAGGACCTTCCTCTCTCACTGCAGGTCCCTTCCAAGGCTACTAAGTCCACTGAAAACAATAACTCACATTTTCCAGAGCAGCTCCCCTCTTCAGGGGACAGAGCCTACATTCTGAGGTTACAATCTCAGCTCAGATCCCAAGTCTGACTTGCCACATACCAGCTACACAACTCAGGCAAGTTTTCACATCTCTGTGGACTTGGGCTCCCGCTACCACAGAGGTTTATTTGTGAGCTGTGAAAGACACAAAAACCACCTGGCAGTTCTGTAGCACATAACTACTATCTA
>NW_012102177.1:1652648-1656305 GCF_000951045.1 Mandrillus leucophaeus
AGCGTCGGTTATAAAAAGAACGCAGCTCTGAGTGCTTACAACTTCCAGAGAAATAACACCCTCATAATACAATTCCATTAAGAATGACCTTGTAATCTGAAAGATCGTATTATTAACGTGGGATTATGACTCTCATGACCTTGATAGTTTCCTTCTTTGGAGAGCAATGGCTTCTAATTAATCATCCACTGCTTCTTTTCATTCTGAGACGCCAGAAAACACAGAGGAAAATACTTTGCTGCCTTGAGAGTTGTACAGTTTTATTCCACTAGAGCCCTCATTTAAGCTTACAGATATACACTAAAAAAGAGACTAAATTTGCTAAATATGCTATTATTGTAGACATCTTGATAGATATTGAATACCAATTTAAAAAACTGTTGTCAAAGTAGTTAGGTTTACACAACCATCAGATTAAAGTATCTAGAAAAGCCTAAAGGTGGGGGGAAAAAATCTAGATTCACCTTCTGAAGACATGCCTCAAAACAGCTTATTCGAGGGCATGACCTCATGTAGATTTGAGAGGTGGGAAAAAGGCCAAGAAAAAGGGGGTCTCTGCATTTTCTTCTGTTATCATTTAGCATTCAGATGTTTGCTCAAATCAAGCTTTCCACAGAAGGGAACAAGCTGTTGTTTCCTGTGTGGCACAGAGTTGAGTTGAAATTCAATTTAATAATTATATTATGGGTACTGAAATGGCACCTGAGCTATAATTCTGTCCTACTTATGGAACTATTCCAGGAAACAGTCAGAAAAACCCACATACATTCTGGTAACCATACCAAATAATCATTTATTTTTGAAACCCCCAGCATACACACACCCAAAACATTTGGTGTGTGAAAATTTTCCCCCACAAATCACAGACCTACCTATATAATTGTTCCTTTTTGTTCTGGAGACAGGGTCTCCCTCTGTGGTCCAGGCTGGAGTGCAGTGGTGCAGTCACGGCTCACTGTAGCCTTGAACTTCTGTGCTCTAGAGATCCTCCTGCCTCAGCCTCCCAAATAGCTGGGACCACTGCCATGCACCACCACACTCGGCTAATTTTTAAAAATTTTTCCTTTTGTAGAGATGGGGTCTCGTTATGTGGACCAAGCTGGTTTTGAACTTCTGGCTTCAAGCAATCTTCCTGCATTGGCACCCCAGTTTTGGGATTTACAGGCACGAGCGACTGTGCCCGGACTTTTTAAAAAAAAAAAAAAGAGATGAAGCCTTGCTATGTTGCCCAGGCTGAAGTGGCTATTTACAGGGCTCAAGCGATCCTCCTGCCTCAGCTTCTCAAGTTGCTGGGGCTCCAGATGCATGCCACCATGCCTGGCAACAATTGTTTTTAAGCTTTATAGATTTTAAAAACATAAAGAACTCTATTTTTTTTTTTAAAGACGAAGTCTCGCTCTGTCGCCAGGCTGGAGTACAGTGGCATGACCTCGGCTCACTGCAACTTCCACCTCCCAGGTTCAAGTGATTCTCCTGCTTCAGCCTCCCGAGTAGCTGGGACTACAGGCACGTGCCACCACGCCCAGCTAATTTTTGCATTTTCAGTAGAGATGGGGTTTCACCATGTTGGCCAGGATGGTCTTGATCTCTTGACCTCGTTATCCACCCAACTCGGCTTCCCAAAGTGCTGGGATTACAGGCGTGAGCCACTGCGCCTGGCCAGAACTATACATTTTCATTTCAACTTAGCTTAAAGAAAAACATGTACCTAGGAGTCAAAACTTTTTTCACCTCCCCTCTGTTTTCTATGTGACCTGTAGCAAGGTGCCAGATTTTTCTGGGCCTCAGTTCTTTCATTTGTAAAATAAAAACATTTGTCCCCTACGTCCCTCAGAGGGGCTAGGGGGCTTCACCAAGAAGTGAAGCCCTCTGAAAACGCTCTCCTAAGTGTTAGCATACTATCATTAATCAACTTAAGAGGACACAGCCGTCATAATTTTTCCCCAGAACTTTGTTTCAAGTTTACAGTGAAAAATTTTAATTATTTTCAAATCTGTGATGGGATTTTCAGGGAAATATCATCACTATTGCGAATTTAGGACAAAATGTTCCAAAAGTCTTTGAGGACTGAAACTATAGAAAAGAGAACCAATAACTGACTTTGATCAGGAACTGCATTAACCTCTGAGTTAATTACCCTAAAAGTTAAGACAACCTTTTTGGTCGTATTAAGAAACGAATTTGGGAAGGGTGGGGAGCCAGACCTTACACTAGAAATATGAAGGAAAGATCATGCCACGCCACCACCTAGCTCACTCTAATGGGGGTACGGAAAACAAACTTGCATATTTAAACTATTTTAAAAGGGAATAAGTGGAAAAACTTCATCAACATTAGGATCCCCTCACGGAAGTAGAAAAATACGAATGAACAAAATACACCTACATCCCAAAATCCTAGCACATGCCTAAAACCAAAAACTACAATGACGCTCTATTCTAAATATGTCCAAGATAATACTCACTGAAAGCAGAAAGTTTGTATTGCCAGAGGAACAGCTACAACAGAGGAGGGGAGCTATTTTGTCTCTGGAATGAATTTTCTTCCTTCGGATTCCATTCCTTCTTCCTGTACCTAAGACGGAAATGGCAGGTGCAGTGAACAAACACCCAGGTAGGGCAGAGGTAAGATACATACGGTTTCTGAAAAACCACAACTCCACAGAGCAATTTCGGGGCGGGCACAGCAAATAGCTAGAGAACAGGCTCTCCTTATTTCAAAACCTTTCAAACTCTAAATCTGAGGCAGCAGTGCAGTCCCATGCCCTGAATCATCTCATCCTTAGCGTCATCACAAGAGGGGAGGATGGTGAGAATCAAAGGTTTATTTATTGAACTCGAGCATTAAAACTTCCCCACCCACCGATGCAGAGCAAAAGTTGCTCTCAAGCCAGGAGAGACCATTTAAAGGCTCGCCGCCGGTTTCAGAACACAGATAAATTCCCCAATCCTCTGCAAAGACAGCGCTGAAGAATTACTGGACAGCACGCCGGAGGCAGGGACCTGAGGGCAGGCCATCTTGCTATGCCGGGAGGAGAGGGTCACTGTTGCTAGGAGTCATTCATCCTTACTGTCAGTCTCGAAGAAATCTCTTCCTGATCTCTTCACCAACTCTCCCCACTAGTAGAGAATGGAGCTACTCCCAAAGATGTAAGTAAACAGGAGACTGTTTACATCTCCTGTGGGTGGGAGAGGCCCCACCCACTCTATCCTAGGAGAGGGCAGTGAAAGAGGATAAGGCCCAGAGGGATAAGGGTGAGGGACCGTGGCAAGGAGAGGAGTTCAGATCAGGACAGGGAATGGAGGAGGGCAAGGAGTGAAGGGCACAACCCACAGCCTGGGAAAGAGAGAGTCATGAAACCCAGCGTGTCAGGTGGACGGATCACGGAACAGGGGTCCAGCGCAGGTTAAGGAAGGAGGGCCCAAGGGTAGGGGTGGGAAAAAGAGAAGAGGAGGAGGAGGAAGCGCGCGTGTGAAGAGTGTTAAGAAAACGACAGGCCAGAGCAGGGAGGGGAAAAGCAGGCCGAGGGAGAGGGTGAAAGGTGAAAAACGAGGGTATGAGGAAAGAGGGTCCGGGGCGCTGGGGAGTTGGGGAGACGATGGAGCGACGGGTAGAGCAGCTTGGGCCGAGCCGCGGGGGTGGAATCCAGACGCCGGG
>NW_012102177.1:1657635-1667360 GCF_000951045.1 Mandrillus leucophaeus
CAGCCGCTCTCCCCTGGCCGGGCCAGCCTCTTCATGCACCGGGAACGGGCGCGCCCACCCGATTCGAGGGGCGGCCGGGCCCCATCTGTGTCTTTCGATCCCGAGCCCCCAGCTAGAGTTGGCTTCAGCGGAATGCCTACTGTGCAGGATTATTCAACAAGCCGATTGATCACATTCTTCAGCTCTAGCAGGGCAAAAGCGTCACTCAAAAAGAACATTACAAATTTTTTTTGAAAGAAACTTCGGGGTAAATTTAATTTAAAATACTGATTTTTGATAACATTTGATCTTATGACAGCATTTATTTTTAATTACAGATAGGGTTACACTAAAAGTCATTTCTGACCTGCTTCCTTACCCTTATGGCTCCAAAATAAACTGTTAGGCCCTGAAGCAAAGGCGAACCCTGTTCTAGAGCAATGTCTTTCTTGTATTAAAAAACGGCCTCATGCTCACATATGGGCTGTTTTGTGTTTTGCTTTTGTGTTGTTGCACAAAGGAATCCTTAATATGTCTGTCCTCAAAGACCAAAGACAAGTATCTAGTAAAAAATGCAAATCATATCTAACAGTGAAGCTTTCCAGCAAAAACCTTCTGCTCTCGAATGCATAATTATGCCAGCATAAGATCTACTACGGCAGACTTTTAGCATAATTACCTATAGGCAGCAAAACCCTAGTCGATTGAGTGTCTGGTGCCTCTCAGACCTGGACTTCTCAAAGAGAATGGGCAAGGAGGACAAAAAGGAAGAGACAACTATGCTTTGTGGAACAAGAGATGACTTTAAAAATAATTCTCTAGCAGTCTTCCTAATTCCTGTCACAGACTTGATGTGCTTATCTGCTGTTGAGACCACGGTTACCAGTTTCTAACCTTCTCTGTCTGAAAAACTAGAAATTAGATGCTCATATGGCCTAGAGCCAGAAGTGCAGGAGGCAGAAAGCCAGGGGCCAGGTTTTTTGGTTTGTTTCTGAATAAGGCGGCCAAATCCTGACTTAAAATAATCAGAATAAATGTTACAAAGTGATGGTCTTTCCAGCTGAAAGCCTTAAAACATGGCATCTGGAAGAAGGCCCTAGTCTATTGCTCCCAGGGTGGTACTAGATAGTCATTAAACAGCCCACAGATAAGGGAGTTACTGCTCCCTGGTTATTGGGCTGCCAGGAATTAAATGATGGAACTAAGTTTCACTTGAAACATGCCCAAATTAAAACAAAAACAAGCCTGGCTTTGAGCTGTTGAAAAGGCATTTTACTGAGAGATCCAGATGCTGTTGCTGTTCTTAAATGATGTTGAAAGGCAAAGGGTCAGGACTTTCAAAAAGTCACTTTGAGGTTACCTCACGTAAGCAACAGCCTGAACTGATGCAAAAATAAACAATGAAATTTTGAACAGGAGAAAGAAACTAAACTGAGGGCAGTGTATGCCATAAATATGGAAGAGGCTGTCTCTTATTTATCTTCTCATTTCCTGTACATAATACCGAAACCTGGTATGTAATAGGCATACAATTATTTGTAGCCCAACTGAATAAATGAAGAAGGAAACCAACAAGCGGCGGGCAGATAATATACTTGGGAAAGGAGAACTGCAGAGAAGCTGGGTGGCTCAAGGCCTCTGCATGATCCTCAAATGTCACTCCAATCTGCTGTAACGTAGCTGTACCACTCATCCGAATACCCCAGAACAAATTGTCTGCCTCCCTCATGTACAACTTTTATCATTTCTTATCTTGAATGGTTATGTAGTAGTGGCTGGGCGCGGTGATTCACGCCTGTAATCCCAGCACTTTGGGAGGCCGAGGCGGGCGGATCACCTGAGGTCAGGAGTTCGAGACCAGCCTCAACGTGGAGAAACCCCGTCTCTACTAAAAATACAAAATTAGCCGGGCATGGTGGTGCATGTCTGTAATTCCAGCTACTCGGGAGGCTGAGACAGGAGAATTGCTTGAACCTGGGAGGCAGAGGTAGCGGTGAGCCGAGATTGCACCATTGCACTCCAGCCTGGGCAACAAGAGCGAAATTCCGTCTCAAAAAAAAAAAAAAGAATATGTAGTAATGGTTGAGAGTCCACTGGGGAATCAGCCTGCACAGATTCAGATCCCAGCCCTGACAGTGAATACCTGTGAACAAGTTACGTCAGTGACTCAGGCTTATCATCTGTAAAAGGAGGATTATAGCATTCCTGCCTCATAGGGATGTTATGAGATTTAAATACCAGTAAGTCTATACATTATAAACCTCATCAGATTGGCATGGTGAAAATGCTCAGTAACTGAGCCTCGTGGGCATTCGAATATTAAGATCAACATGAAGTTAGCCTGTATACTGGGCATACACATTCTTCTGGATTAGCTCCTTTTGTGAGCAGTCAATGAGCTAAAGGCATTTGCTAACCAGTAGGAATGAAGTAAGGTTTCAGACAGGATCTTGATGGGTAATGTCGATTTTATGTGTCTCATTTGTCCCATTTCTCAACTTGAAGTGAGTCTGGCCTTGGTCTGCATCTGTGCTCTCCCCTCCACAAAAGGCAGGTCCAGAGAGACTACGGAGATGGCCCGTGTCTCCTGTGTGTCCTCCATCACTGTGTCCACTTGGGCACTTCAAAGGTATGATCAGCACTGATCTGATTAAAAGAAATCTTTGTATATACAGATGCCTACATGGGTTGAATATTTCAGAGGTGTAAAGTAGTTTAAATAAACAAATAAGCCCTCCACTGTTTTGTTTGTTAAGCTATATTACTCTGAGGAGATTTTCTGTTTCTTTTCTTTTTTTTTTTTTTTGAGACAGGGCTTGGCTTTGTTGCCCAGGCTGGAATGTGGTTGGAGTGCCGTGGCAGCACGATCATAGCTCACTCCATCCGCCTTGACCTCCTTGACTCAAGCAGTCCTCCTGTCTCAGCCTCCCAAATAGCTGAGATCACAGGTATGCGTGACCACACCCAGCTACTTTTTGTATTTTTTGTAGAAAATGGGGTCTCCTTATGTTGTCCAGACTGGTCTCCAAACTCCTGGGCTCAAGCAGTCCTCCCACCTTGGCCTCCCAAAGTGTTGGGATTGCAGGCATTAGCCACTGCGCCCAGCCTGAGAAGATGTGTTTTAAACTTTGTATGTCACTTGGGTATAGAATTTAACATTTAAAAAGTTCTAAACTTTACTAGTGGCCGGGCGTGGTGGCTCACACCTGTAATCCCAGCACTTTGGGAGGCCGAGGCGGGCAGATCACTAGGTCAGGAGATCGAGACCATCCCGGCTAACACAGTGAAATCCCGTCTCTACTAAAAATACAAAAAATTAGCTGGGCGTGGTGGTGGGAGGATGTAGTCCCAGCTACTCAGGAGGCTGAGGCAGGAGAATGGCGTGAACCCGGGAAGCAGAGTTTGCAGTGAGCTGAGATCGCGCCACTGCACTCCAGCCTGGACAACAGAGCCAGAGTCCGTCTCAAAAAAAAAAAAAACAAAAAACTAGTACTACCAATGAAATAAATGCAACAGAGTTTGAGAGCTCAAGTCACATATTTATTCTGCAAATACTCTCTAAATGGCTACTCTGTAACCAAACATTTTATGTTGCTTTTTTATTGAGAGAGGACATACACATTTAGAATTCACACATCTCAAGTGTACAGCTTGACCAGTTCTTACGTTAGTATGCATCCATGTAACCATCATCCAATTTAAAATGTGGAATATTTCTAGCAGCTCAGAAGGTTCTCTTGTGCCTTCTCCGAGTTCCTAATCCCCCCTCAAAAGATACCCATTATTTTGACTTCTATCACCGTGGTATAATTTCGCCTGCGGTTGAATTCATGGACGTTCAAATCGACTCCTACAGTGTATACTCCTTTGGGTCTGGTCTCTTTTGTTTGACATTATGTCCAGGAAATTCATCCCTTTGCTTACGTGCAACTATAGTTCATTCTTTTTCTCTGATGCACAGAATACTATGCCATTCAATACACATTGAACAATATGCCACAGTTTGTTTGTCCAACATTATTTTTAAAGCAATCTTGTTCTCTTCCCTGAATCTAGAGATTTAAGCTTTTTACAAGATCTCCTGTTGTTTTACAGCCTCAGTGAGGCACTTGAGACAGAAGGTAGGAAAAATATGGTTCCTTCATATACACTAAATGTAGCTCACTCTCAGATTTTCATGACTAAAGATGTTGGGCCGAGGCCGGGTGCAGTGGCTCACGCCTGTAATCCCAGCACTTTGGGAGGCTGAGACGGGTGTATCACCTGAGGTCGGGAATTCGAGACCAGTCTGGCCAACATGGCAAAACACCATCTCTACTAAAAATACAAAAATTAGCCAGGCATGGTGGCCCATGCCTGTAATCCCAGCAACTTGGGAGGCTGAGGCAAGAGAATCGCTTGAACCCAGGAGGCCGAGGTTGCAGTGAGCCAAGATTGTGCCACTGTACTGCAGCCTGGGCGAAAGAGTGAAATTCCATCTAAAAAAAACAAAACAAAACAAAACAAAAAAACCCAAAAGATGTTGGGCCTAGCATGGTGGCTCACACCTGTAATCCCAGCACTTTGGGAGGTTGAGGCAGGAGGATTGCTTGAGGTCAGGAGCTTGAGACTAGCCTGGACAACATAGTGAGACACTGTCTCTATAAAAATAAGTCAATAAATAAAGATACTTGTATCCACCAGGGTCCAGTCTAGAAGGAGTTATTTCAGAGATAGCAATGCCCCTTTGTTTGTCTAGCCTCAGGGCTATGCTACATACCCTTCTTTCTGCCGTAATCTTACCTGCAGAAACTTTAAGCCTTCTGACATCCCACAGAACATCGCATGGATTCCCACTCACATTGATTCCCAATGAGCAGGAAGTGGTAAGTACTTTGGATTCACTGGAAAACCACATGTGTTCCAGAAGGTGGTACATAAACTCTAGTTCTGATTCCAAGGACTGTATCAGTTAGGGTCCAGGAAGGAAAAACCACACCAGGCATTTCAAACAAAAGGAGATTTTTGGTCCCGTGGCTAGAAGGCTGAAAGAATGAAGCAGATGTTGAGGTAACCCAAAAATGAGCAACTGCAGGAAGGAGCTAGCCCCCCTAGGGCTGGGAGAACAAAAAGGAAGAATTAGCATTACTAGCGCCTGGGAACTTGGGCGGATGGGTCACCATGGGGCTGGTGCTGAGGACTCTAAGAGGCGCCCTTGGGCCAGTGTTGAAGAGCCTGAGAAGTGGGGAGCTGGAACCTCCTGCACTTGTTGGAGGGGTGCCATCGTTGCTGAAATCAGGAAGAGATGTCCTTTTTTTCCTCCTTCCACCGTCTGGTCTTTCCCCAGCACCTCCCACTGGCGGAATCTAAAAGGAACTCAGGTGGCGAGAGTGTCTGGGAAATGCAGTTGCAGACGTCTGGGCCCAGCGTTGAGAAGAGTGGGCTTGGCCCGAGCAAGAATAGGTAAATAAGGGCACAGCCATCACCCCAAAGTGTGACGGAAGTGAGAAGATTGCATCTGGCTCTTCTGGGAATGTGCCAGGAGCAGCTCCTTCTGGCTTGGTTGAAACCTTAGAAGTTCTGGGCCTACTCCCAATGATGCTGAAAAGTCACCATCCCTTGACTATCTGGCAGCTTAGGACCTGCTGTGCTCCTGGCCTCCTGGTTCCTGGCGTACAACAGGGGGAGGAAAGAGCCCATCTCGGCCACGCTTTCCCTTCCGAGCCCTCTCTGAGGTCAGTGAGATACACTCCAAGAATTAATGCCTTACACATGTTGCAAGGACTCTCTTAATATAGTGAGTTTAAGTTCAGAGAAGGAAACAAATGAGAACAAAAGACTATTTTATTCTCCCTCACTTTTTTGGTAGGAGGCCTTGATGTGCAGACGTTGATGGGGCAACGATAAGACCAAATAAACAATTGACATCTAACCCCAGAAGGAGAGCAAGGACCTGGGACCCAGAAGGAAGAGGCTGTGAGAAGCACAAAGTGCAGGCATGGACATGATGTGTATAGAGGACAGGACGGCCATGAGCACAGAGGACAGCCGTGCACGTAGAGGACAGCCGTGCACATAGAGGACAGCCGTGCGCACAGAGGACAGCCGTGCGCGTAGAGGACAGCCGTGCGCACAGAGGACAGCCATGCGCATAGAGGACAGCCACACTAAGCTTTGAGGCTTCTGGGGGCAACACAGAGTAACCATTTGAATGGAAATCACTGAACAGACACAGAGAAAGAGAAACCATCCAACGACTGAGGGTGACACCAGGTTTGCCTGGTGGCCTGGGGACTCCTGGCTCACTGGTCCCATGTCTCCCCCAGCCCATCAGAATTCATGAAGACTGGCCAGGCACGGTGGCCCACGTCTGTAATCCCAGCACTTTGGGAGGCCGAGGCGGGCGGATCATCTGACTTCGAGACCAGCCTGGCCAACATGGTGAAACCCCGGCTCTACTAAAAATACAAAATTAGCTGAGTGTGGTGGCACATGCCTGTAATCTCCCAGCTACTCGGGAGGCTGAGGCAGGAGAATCACTTGAACCCGGGAGGCTGAGGTGCAGTGAGTGGGGATCACGCCATTGCACTCCAGCCTGGGTGACAGAGTGAGACTCTGTCTCCAAAAAAAAAAAAAACAAAAAAAGAATACATGAAGGCTTTCCTACCACACCATGCATGTGGGACACGTCAGAGTGGGACGCTCCGTGGATCTACAGCAAGGCTGTTCGACTAAGAGTGAATAAATGGGTGCATTCCATGGGCTGAACATGTCAGGAATATTTTCTTCTTAGGGCAGTGATCTTAACTTCTGGAGAAATTGAGTTCCTAAGCCATAGAGCCTTAGAACCCTGGCACACATTTCTGTGGAGAAACAGAGAGCCCGGACATCCCAGTCCGCACTCGTCTTTCTTCTGACTGACACCAGCCATGGGAAGCAAGGCCGGGGAGAGCCCCGGGGCCATGGCGTGTCTGCGCGGAGCAGGGCGGGAAAGCACAGGCACGTCTGCGTGGGAATGAACCGGGTTTTTCTAGCCTCTAAGCACAGAGGTATTTTTGACTCAGCACCGTGAAGAGACGACAATAGCTCAGCTTCTGCCAGCTGCCTGATTTATACACGAGACCTTCACTACATATTTCTGTCTCTTGCCCTACTCAGAAGGACTTAAAAATCCCCCAAGACGGAACTGAGTTTTCCTCTCTTCATTTTTTTAAATTACACTATTTGAAGAACCCCAAACAAATAAGGCTTTGGGCCTCCAAGACCATGTAATCGATTGTGCTTGTGTGCAAGAGCTGCCGCCGGTAGAGGTGGCAGAAATGGCTGGGTCACTCAGCAGGTCCCCTGCCCATCTTCCCACCACCCCTTGCCCCACCTACCGGGAAGGAGGAGGGAGCACAGGCTGCTTTGAGCAGTCATGGTGCCTCTACCTGGAGCCCATGTGCACTGTTTTGGGGGCCGGTATTTCCCGGGAGGGCTATCGTGTGTTTCCCTGTCTGTTTCTCTTTCTGGAATAGGAGCTGTTTCAAAATGAACTGAGGATCATTCACCTCCACCCCTCAGCTCTCAGCATAGAGGTGTACACAGAGTACATGCTCAGTAAATGTTTAACAGATGTATTTTTAATTATTTTATTTTACTTTTTTTTTTTTTTTGAGACAGAGTCTCGCTCCATCACCCAGGCTGGAGTGCAGTGGCCTGATCTTGGCTCACTGCAACCTCCACCTCCCAGGTTCAAGTGATTCTCCTGCCTCAGCCTCCCGAGCAGCTGAGATTACAGGCACGCGCCACCATGCTCGGCTAATTTTTGTATTTTCAGTAGAGATGGGGTTTCACCACGCTGGCCAGGCTGGCCTCAAACTCCAGACGTCAAGTAATCTTCCCACCTTGGCATCCCACAGTGCTGGGATTACAGGCATGAGCCACTGCACCTGGTCTATTTATTTATTTATTTTTGAGATGGAGTTTGGCTCTCGTTGCCCAGGCTGGAGTACTGCCCAGGTGATCTGCCCGCCTTGGCCTCCCAAAATGCTGGGATTACAGGCGTGAGCCACCACACCCGGCCTTTATCTTGTAGTCTTGCTGAACTCACTTATTAGTTCTAGGAGTTTTTTTTTTGTAGACTCTTTGGGATATTCATGGGAACAGTCATATCATCTGCAAACAGGGACAGTTTTATTTATTGCTTTCCAATCTGTATTCCTTTTCTTTTCTTTCTTTTTCTTTTTGTGTCATATTGCACTGGCTATTTCCAGCTCCATGTTGAATACATACTTTACTTTAAAAATAGAATTTTAAAAATCTTTTCTTTCTTTTACAAGTTGCAAAACGCTTTTTCTCCTAAACCATCTTCAGCATTTAAAAAATGCATCTGTTAGGCTGGGGATGGTGGCTCATGCCTGTAATCCCAGCACTTTGGGAAGCCAAGGCAGGCAGATCACCTGAGGTCAGGAGTTTGAGACCAGCCTGGCTAACATGGTGAAACCCCGTCTCTAAAAAAAATACCCCGTCTCTACAAAAAATGGTGGTGAGTGCCTATAATCCCAGCTACTCGGGAGAATGAGACATGAGAATCACTTGAACCCGCGAGGCAGAGGTTGCAGTGAGCTAAGATGGCGCCGTTGCACTCCAGCCTGGGCAACAGAGCGAGACTCCATCTCAAAAAAAAAAGAAAAGGCCACAAGACATGAAAATCAACTGTATGCAGTAGTCCTTCAGTATCCATTGGAGGATTGGGTCCAGGATGTGATGCCAAAATCTGCGAATGCTTACATCCTTGACATAAAGTGGCATAGTATTTGTATATAACCTACACATATCTTCCTGTATACTTTAAGTGACCTCTAGATTACTTATGATATCTAATACAATGTAAGTGCCTTGTAAACAGTTATTATACCGTATTGTTTAGGGAATCATGACAAGTCTGTACATGTTCAGTACAGATGCAATTTTATTTTCTGAATATCTTCAATCCGAGGCAGGTTAAATCCGTGGATATGGAACCCATAGATATAGATGACTAACTGTACTAGCTATGAACATGTGGAGGCTGAAATTAAAATGTATATCAGTTACAATTGCTCAAAAATTGTTCAGGTATAACTCTAACAAAATATGTAAATTTATCTAATGAACACTACGAAATGCTGATGAAAGAACTGAGAAAAAGATCTAGAGAGGGGAGAGACATATTCATGGATTGGAAGATAATAGAGATGTTGGATCCTCCCAAATTGATCTATATACACGTTTAATGCATTTCTTATCAAAATTCTACCAAGGATTTTCTGCCAGGTGACGTGGCTCACGCCTGTAGTCCCAGCACTTTGGAAGGCCGAGGCGGGTGGATCACCTGAGGTCAGGAGTTTGAGACCAGCCTGGCTAACATGGCGAAACCCCTCTCTACTAAAAACACAAAAAATTAGCCAGGCGTGGCAGTGGGCACCTGTAATCCCAGCTACTCAGAAGACTGAGGCAGGAGAATCGCTTGAACCCAGGAGGCGGAGGTTGCGGTGAGCCGAGATCATGCCATTGCACTTCAGCCTGGGCAAAAAGAACGAAACTCCATCTCAAAAAAAAAAAAAAGAAAAGAAAAGAAAGAAAGAAAAGCTATTCTAAAATTGCTGTGGAACGAAATGGAAACTATAATAGCTAAAACAATTTTGGAAAAACAAAACAAAACAAAACGGACAGTGGGAGGACTCACTCTGCCTGATACTAAGGCTCACTCTGTAGCTATAGCAGGCAAGACCGTGTGGCACCGG
>NW_012102177.1:1672540-1673304 GCF_000951045.1 Mandrillus leucophaeus
CAAGCTCCGCCTCCCGGGTTCACGCCATTCTCCTGCCTCAGCCTCCTGAGTAGCTGGGACTACAGGTGCCCGCCACCTCGCCTGGCTAGTTTTTTTGTATTTTTGTAGTAGAGATGGGGTTTCACCTTGTTAGCCAGGATAGTCTCCATCTCTTGACCTCGTGATCCGCCCGTCTTGGCCTCCCAAAGTGCTGGGATTACAGGCTTGAGCCACTGCGCCCAGCCAGCTTTATTTGCAATAGCGGAAAACTGGAAAGAGCCCAGATGTCCTTCAACAGGTGAGCGGTTAAACAAGCTGGTACATCCACACCATGAAATACTACTCAGCAACAAAAGGGAATAAACTCTTGATAAACCCAACAACTTGGATGGATCTCGAGGGCTTTATGCTCAGTGAAAAAGCCCATCTTGACCCAGAGGGTGTAACTCCCTTTATATAACATTCTTGAAAGGACAGAATTAATGGAGAACAGATTAGTGGCTGCCAGGAATTAGGGATGGGAGGGAGAAGAGGGTGTAGGTGTGACTATAAAGGCATTGCTCAAGGGGGATCTTTGACGGCGGTTGTGGTCACCCTGATCTACCTATGTGATGAAATGACATTGAACTATACACACTCTTTCTGCCAGTGTCAATTTCCGGCTTTTGATACAGTTATAGAAAATACAACCAATGGGAGGAAGTGGATTGGTCCACGGGACCAACTGAAAATGCTGTTTCTTTGCAACGTTCAGTGAATCCGTAATTATTTTGAAATAAAAAGTG
>NW_012102177.1:1675494-1677529 GCF_000951045.1 Mandrillus leucophaeus
CGTCTCTACAAAAAATGGTGGTGAGTGCCTATAATCCCAGCTACTCGGGAGAATGAGACATGAGAATCACTTGAACCCGCGAGGCAGAGGTTGCAGTGAGCTAAGATGGCGCCGTTGCACTCCAGCCTGGGCAACAGAGCGAGACTCCATCTCAAAAAAAAAAGAAAAGGCCACAAGACATGAAAATCAACTGTATGCAGTAGTCCTTCAGTATCCATTGGAGGATTGGGTCCAGGATGTGATGCCAAAATCTGCGAATGCTCACATCCTTGACATAAAGTGGCATAGTATTTGTATATAACCTACACATATCTTCCTGTATACTTTAAGTGACCTCTAGATTACTTATGATATCTAATACAATGTAAGTGCCTTGTAAACAGTTATTATACCGTATTGTTTAGGGAATCATGACAAGTCTGTACATGTTCAGTACAGATGCAATTTTATTTTCTGAATATCTTCAATCCGAGGCAGGTTAAATCCGTGGATATGGAACCCATAGATATAGATGACTAACTGTACTAGCTATGAACATGTGGAGGCTGAAATTAAAATATATATCAGTTACAATTGCTCAAAAATTGTTCAGGTATAACTCTAACAAAATATGTAAATTTATCTAATGAACACTACGAAATGCTGATGAAAGAACTGAGAAAAAGATCTAGAGAGGGGAGAGACATATTCATGGATTGGAAGATAATAGAGATGTTGGATCCTCCCAAATTGATCTATATACACGTTTAATGCATTTCTTATCAAAATTCTACCAAGGATTTTCTGCCAGGTGACGTGGCTCACGCCTGTAGTCCCAGCACTTTGGAAGGCCGAGGCGGGTGGATCACCTGAGGTCAGGAGTTTGAGACCAGCCTGGCTAACATGGCGAAACCCCTCTCTACTAAAAACACAAAAAATTAGCCAGGCGTGGCAGTGGGCACCTGTAATCCCAGCTACTCAGAAGACTGAGGCAGGAGAATCGCTTGAACCCAGGAGGCGGAGGTTGCGGTGAGCCGAGATCATGCCATTGCACTTCAGCCTGGGCAAAAAGAACGAAACTCCATCTCAAAAAAAAAAAAAAGAAAAGAAAAGAAAGAAAGAAAAGCTATTCTAAAATTGCTGTGGAACGAAATGGAAACTATAATAGCTAAAACAATTTTGGAAAAACAAAACAAAACAAAACGGACAGTGGGAGGACTCACTCTGCCTGATACTAAGGCTCACTCTGTAGCTATAGCAGGCAAGACCGTGTGGCACCGGTTGAGGGGCAGACACAGAGATCACAGAATAGAGAGCTCAGAGACAGTCCATGTTAGTGCAGCCAATTGGTTTTTTTGGGGGGGAGTACGGGGTGGGAGGTAGTTTGTTTGTATTGAGACGGAGTCTCCCTCTGTCACCCAGGCTAGAGTGCAGTGGTGTGATCTCTGCTCGCTGCAACCTACACCTCCTGGGTTCCAGTGATTGTCCTGCCTCAACCACCCAAGTAGCTGTGCGCCACCACACCCAGCTACTTTTTCTATTTTTAGTAGAGACGGAGTTTCGCCATGTTGGCCAGGCTGGTCTCGAACTCCTGACCTCAGGTGATCCGCCTGCCTTGGCCTCCAAAGTGCTGGGATTACAGGCATGAGCCACCGTGCCCAGCCACCAATTGTTTTTTGATAAAGGTGCAAAAACTGTTCAATGTCGAAAAGAGATTCTTCTTTTTTTTGAGACAGAGTCTCCCTCTGTTGCCCAGGCTAGAGTGCAGTGGCGTGATCTCAGCTCACTGTAACCTCCGCCTCCCGGGTTCAAGCGATTCTCTTGCCTCAGCCTTTCGTGTAGCTGGGACTAGAGGCGCGTGCCACCAAGGCCGACTAATTTTTTGTATTTTTAGTAGAGATGGGGTTTCACCATGTTAGCCAGGATGGTCTCAATCTCCTGACCTCGTGATCCGCCCGCCTCAGCCTCCCAAAATGCTGGGATTACAGGCGTGAGCCACTGCGCCCGGCCTAAAAGAGATTCTTTTCTTTTCTTTTCTTTTTTTGTTTTTGAGACG
>NW_012102177.1:1682208-1683675 GCF_000951045.1 Mandrillus leucophaeus
CTTGCATCGGTGTCAGGTAGGAGCAGCTATATAAATTGTGGGGCCATCCAGCCCTGTCTTTGTACCAGGGAGAGCAGAGCAACTGTTATCATTGAGGGCAGGAAGTCGACATCAAGATGAGTGTAAACAAACAGACCTTATTAAAATAGCCGTTCACTTCCCCTATCTATTTCCTGGTCACTTTCCCACAGTTTATCATCATCCCTTGAAGCCCGAATCCTCTTTCCTCTGTTAAAAGGGTATAAAGTCTTCAGTATAACCACGTCTTTGAGTTTCACTTCCGTTACTTCCCCTACACATAATAATAAACACTATGTGCCACTGAGCGCGGTGGCTCATGCTTGTAATCCCAGCACTTTGGAGGCCGAGGCAGGTGGATCACCTGAGGTCAGGAGTTCGAGACCAGCCTGGCCAACATGGCGAAACCCCATCTCTAGTAAAATACAAAAAATAAGCCAGACGTGGTGGCAGGCGCCTGTAATTCCAGCTACTCGGGAGGCTGAGGCAGGAGAATCGCATGAACCCGTGAGGCAGAGGTTGCAGTGACCTGAGATCGCGCCACTGCACTCCAGCCTGGCAACAGGGTAAGACTCCATCTCAAAAACAAAAAACAAAACAAAAAAACAAAACCAAAATTATGTGCCTGTTCTCCTGTTAATCTGCCTTTTGTTATTTGAATTCACAGGCCTGCAGACACTGAACCTAAGAGGAAAGGAAAACTTTTTCCTCCTTGACACCCATAAAACTTCTGTATTATAACAAGCTGTATCATTGGATTTTATACTTAAGTCCCATAGACTTCAACTACTTTAGCAGACAATTACTCCTCAAATTCTTGTTACAAAGCGACACTTTTCTTGAGCTATTTCAGGAACCTTAGCAGAGGGAGGGAACTGTCCCAAGATATCCTAATTAAACACCTTGTCACATAATTGTAAAAGAAACGATTCTAAAAAAAATAAATGCCCTGGCTAGTGCTGTGGCACAGGCCTGTAATCCCAGCACTTTCGGAGGCTGAGGCAGGAGGATAGCTTGAGCCCAGGAGTTTGAGACCAGCGTAGGCAACACAGGGAGACCTTATCTCTACAGAAAATGTAGGTGTGGTGGTGTGCACCTGTAGTCTCAGCTACTGTGGGATGCCGAGGTGGGAGATTTGCTTGAGCCTGGGAGTTCCAGGCTGCAATGAACTATGATTGCACCACTGCACTCCAGCTTGCGAGGCAAAGCGAGACCCTGCTTCAAAATAGATAGATAAATAACCCCCTTGAATTCCTTTATTACAGTAAAAGAGGCGAGATTGAAGACGTGTTTGAGCATCTGCTTGTTCATTCATGCATCAATTCAAAAGGCTTTGTTTTTGAAATGGAGTCTCGCTCTGTTAGCCATGCTGGAGTGTAGTGGCGTGATCTCAGCTCACTGCAACCTCTGCCTCCTGGGTTCAAGTGATTCTCCTGCCTCAGCCTCCTG
>NW_012102177.1:1688210-1691175 GCF_000951045.1 Mandrillus leucophaeus
AATCTGCCGGTTAAAGCCCTAGAACCTATTCAACTGTGTCTGCAGGTAGGATCTTCAGGAGGTAATTAAGGTTAAATGAGGCCATCAGGCTGGAGCTCTAATCTGACAGGACCGTAGCCTTATAAGAAGAGGAAGGAGTGGCCAGGCGCAGTGGCTCACGCCTGTAATACCAGCACTTTGGGAGGCTGAGGTGGGTGGATCACGAGGTCAGGAGTTCAAGACCAGCCTGGCCAATAGGGCGAAACCCTGTCTCTACTAAAAATACAAATTTAGCTGGCTGTGGTGGCTCACACCTGTAATCCTAGCTACTCAGGAGACTGAGGCAGGAGAATCGCTTGAACTGGGGACGTGGACGTTGCAGTGAGCCGATGTTGAACCACTGCACTCCAACCTGGGTGACAGTGAAATTCCACCTCAAAAAAAAAAAAAAAAAAGGAAGAGGAGGGGAGATATCCCCACTCCAGTCCTGCCCTGTGAGGACACCAGCAAGCCAGGAGAGGGTCCTCAGCAGAGGCGAGTTGGCCAGCGCCCTGGAGGGTCCTCAGCTGAAGAGGGTCCTCAGCAGAGGCGAGTTGGCCAGCGCCCTGGAGGGTCCTCAGCTGAAGAGGGTTCTCAGCAGAGGCGAGTTGGCCAGCGCCCTGCTCTTGGATTGCCGGCCTCCAGAACCGCAAGAAACGAATGCCTGTTGTTTCACCGTCCAGTCTGCAGGATTTTCTTTTTGCAGCCCAGGATGGCCAAGACAGCTTTGGAAACGAAAATGGCCACCGTTATCTGCAGAGAAGAGACCCTCATTCTAGACTCGTGACTCTCCAGTGCTGCACTCCCACTGAATTTCCCCAGTGCTGTGTTTAGAACGTATCCTCAGGGTTTGCCGATGCTGGTCATTCTCTGGAAGCCTTGCTTCCAGCACTCCTGGGAAATGTCAGCTCTGGCACAGACGGCTCTGGCCTTCACGTCAGGAGGCCTGGATTTGTGCCTGAGCTTTGCTGCTTTGCCTTCAAATAAGACTCTTTCCAGCTCTGGTCTCAGTCTCCTCATTTGTAGAATAAAGGAATTGGATTAAATTTAGGGTTTTTAACTCCTAAGAAGCAAAACCCTCTTTTCAAAAATAATCTGTGGACTCCCAATATGAACACCTAAGAGTAGGCTGGGCACGGTGGCTCACATCTGCAATCCCAGCACTTTCGGAGGCCGAGGTGAGTGGATCACAAGGTCAGGAGTTCAAGACCAGCCTGGCCAACATGGTGAAACCCTTTCTCTACTAATAATACTTAGCTGTGCGTGGTGGCTGGCACCTGTAATCCCAGCTACTTGAGAGGCTGAGGTAGGAGAATCGCTTGAACCTGGGAGGTGGAGGTTGCAGTGAGCTGAGATCATGCCTTTGCACTCCAGCCTGGGCGACAGAGCAAGACTTTCTCGAAAAAGAAAAGAAAATAAAAAAGAAAAAAAGACATATATACACTTTATTATTTATTTATTTATTTATTTATTTATTTACTGAGACGGAGTTTCACTGTTGTTGCCCAGGCTGGAGTGCGATGGCACCATGTCGACTCACCACAACCTCCACCTCCTGGGTTCAAGCGATTCTCCTGCCTCAGCCTCCTGAGTAGCTGAGATTACAGGCACGCGCCACCACACCTGGCTAATTTTATATTTTTAGTAGAGATGGGGTTTCTCCATGTTGGTCAGGCTGGTCTCAAACTCCCGACCTCAGGTGATTCACCCACCTTGGGCTCCCAAAATGCTGGGATGACAGGCGTGAGCCACCATGCCCAGGCTTTATTTTTTTAAAGACAGGATCTGAATGCGTCTCCCAGGCTGAAGTGGCCAATCTTGGCTCACTGCAACCCAAGGTTCAAGTGATCCTCCCATCTCAGCTTCTCGAGTAGCTGGGACCACAGGCATGTACCACCACACCTGGCTATTTTAAAAATTTTTTCTGAAGATGGAGTTTCGCTATGTTGCCCAGGCTGGTCTTGAATTCCTGGGCTCAAGCGATCAGGCTGCTTTGGCCTCCCAAAGTGCTGGGATTACAGGTGTGAGCCACCATGCCTGGCCATATACACATTTTAAAGAGACAGAAGGAAACAGAATAATGGCTACGAACAAGGGCTTTGTGGAGACCCCAGGTCAAAGTCCCATGTCTGCCATTTTATTAGTTGTATGACTTGGGGCAAGTCAGTTTCTCACAGTGAGTCTCAGTATTCGCACCTGAAAAATGGGTACAGATGGTAGTGGAGACAGAACATCACAACAGTGCTGGCTGCACACATAACAAGTAATAGCAGCTCTGTCGCTGTGAGTGATGATAAAATATTACTTGTGTTTATCCCTGCGTCAGCTTTTAAGAGACTCATTTGTCCTCTCCACTCCTATAATGGGCCGTATACATTTATAAGAGTTTAAAAAAGAAAGAAGTTAAAAGAAGGGCTCTGCTGGACGTGATGGCTCACATCCGTAATCCCAGCACTTTGGGAGGCCAAGGCAGGAAGATCACTTGAGACCAGAAGTTCAAGACCAGCCTGGGCAAAATAATGAGATCTCATCTCTCCAAAAAAATTTAAAAACTAGCCAGGCGTGATGGCGTGCGCCTGTAGTCCCAGCTACTCGGGAGGAGGGCTGGAGCCCAGGAGTTCGAGGCCGCAGTGAGCTACGCACTCCAGCCTGGTGTGCACTATGCCACTGCACTCCAGCCTGGGGAGGAGACTGAGACCCTGTCTCTAAAAACAAAAAGAAGTGCCCTAGGAAGAGATGCTATGCCTGTGTGAGAACCTGTCTTCCTGCCAGAGTGGGAAGGGCCCAGAGCCTGCAGCGCTCTGGAAGGAGGAGCAGGGCGCTCTGGGTTCCAGACTCTGGAGCTAAGTTGGAGGCAGGGGATGTGACAGTGCATGCACAAGCCAAGGGCAGGTGATGGCAACAACCCCCACTTGCTCCTTTCACTTAGAAATAAATTGTGGGGTGC
>NW_012102177.1:1691535-1692559 GCF_000951045.1 Mandrillus leucophaeus
GAGGTAAAACAGGGGAACGTGAGAAATGCGATCCAACTCATGGCCCCGTGGGAGGGCAGCGCTCCTGAACCAAGGCTGAGCTGGTGTTCCTAGGCACCTGGTTCTGGGCTCACAGCATCTGGCAAATGTTAGGCAAGCTGACAGGAAAACACCGATGTTGGATCAAACAGGCGTATTCGTTTGCTACCGTGGTTTAACCAGCAGAAATTTGTTTTTTTACTGCGCTGAGACTGGAAGTAAAAGAGTAAAGTGCCAGCAGGTTGGTTTCTCCCAGCGCCTCTGCCCTTGGTTTGCAGCAGGCGCCTTCTTGCTGTTCCTCACACGGTCACCCTTGGATCTGTGTGGTGTCTGTGTCCTAATCGCCCCTGCTGACAAGGCCACAGCCACACTGGACTAAGACCCACTCACATGATCTCATTTTACCTTACTTATCTCTTTAGAGCCCCGTCTCCAAACACAGTCACGCAGTGGGGTACTAGGGCTGGGAATTCCATGTGTGAATTTGGGTGGGGAGGCAGGTCAGTCAAGAGCAACAAGCATGACCCACACCCACTGAGTGAGGCTCAGGTACTTCCGCTAGAAAACAATGACAGCAGGGTGGTCCCATGATAGGACAAACCCTAGGAGACATAACATTGTATAATAAACAATTTGCCGGCCAGGTGCGGTGGCTCAAACCTGTAATCCCAGCACGGTGGCTCAAACATGTAATCCCAGCACTTTTCGGAGGCCGAGGCGGGCAGATCACATGGTCAGGAGATCGAGACCATCCTGGCCAACATGGTGAAACCCCGTCTCTACTAAAAATACAAAAAAATCAGCTGGGCGTGGTGGCGCGTGCCTGTAATCCCAGCTACTTGGGAGGCTGAGGCAGGAGAATCACTCAAACCGGGGAGCTGGAGTTTGCGGTGAGCTGAGATTGCGCCACTGCACTCCAGCCTGGTAACAGAGCGAAACTGTCTCAAAAACAAAAAGCAGGCCGGGCGCGGTGGCTCAAGCCTGTAATCCCAGCACTTTGGGAGGC
>NW_012102177.1:1694987-1698189 GCF_000951045.1 Mandrillus leucophaeus
TGATTACAGGCGTGAGCCACCATGCCCGGCCAAGAGTTTTAGCTCCATGCACTTTCTGAATTCATCTAGGAGGTAATGGCAGATGCTGTGGTATGATGTGAAGAGCTGGATTCAAATCGTTACTCTGGGTCCTTGGCCAAACTGCTCAATCTTTTTGGGTGTCAGGTTTCTTCTTAACATCAGGATAAATGCCTGTCTCTCATAACCCAAATGCCCATCAACAGTGGAATAGATTGTTTGTGGCATATTCACACGTGCGACAAAAGCAATGAGAATGGGCTGGGTGTGGTGGCTCACACCTATAATCACAGCACTTTGGGAAACTAAGGCAGGAGGATCACTTGAGCACATGAGTTCAAGACCAGCCTGGGCAACACAGGGAGACCGTGTCTCTGGAGGGTGGTCAGACAAAAGTATAGAACGACATGTACAATATGGATGAATTTTACGTAATGTTGAACAAAAGAGGTAGACGCGCTGTACCTTTACATAAAGTTCAAAAACCAGTTGAATCAAATCTATGATGTTAAGGGCCAGGTATGTGGCTATCCTTGGGGTGGCAGCTGGGACTCATGGCTGGGAGCTTCTGGAATGTTGGTAATGTTCTGTTTCTTGATCTGTTTCTTGAGCTGGGTGTGATTACACAGGTGTGTTCACTTGGTGACAATCCACTGGGCGGTATACTTAGGATTTGTGCTCTGTTATGTATGTAGTTACTACTCACAAAATAAACAATATCCAGGCTGGGCATGGTGTCCTCCACCTGTAATCCCCAGCCCTTTGGGAGGCTGAGGCAGGAGGATCACTGGAGCCCAGGAGCTCCAGACCAGCCTGGGTAACACGGTGAGAAACAAAAGCTTTTTAAAAATTTATTTACTTATGTTTTTTAGACGGAGTCTCACTCTATTGCCCAGGCGGGAGTGCAGTGGTGCAATCTCGGCTCACTGCAACCTCCACCACCCAGGTTCAAGTGATTCTCATGCCTCAGCCTCCTGAGTAGCTAGGACTACAGGTACGCACCATCACGCCCAGCTTATTTTTTTATTTTTTTATTTTTTTGTATTTTTAGTGGAGGCAGGGTTTCACCATATTGGCCAGACTGGTCTCGAACTCCTGACCTCAGGTGATCTGCCCGCCTTGGCCTCCCAAAGTACTGGGAATACAGGTGTGAACCGCTGTGCCTGGCCTCACAAAAACTTTTTAAAAGCCAGGTGTGGTGGTGTGTACCTGTAGTCTCAGCTAATCAGGAGGCTGAGGTGGGAGGATCATTTGAACCTAGGTGTTCGAGGCTGCAGTGAGCCATGATTGTATCACTGCACTCCAGCCTGAATGACAGAGCAAGATCCTGTCTCTTAAAATATACATACATAGGCAAGGCGCGGTGGGTCAAGTCTGTAATCCCAGCACTTTGGGAGGCCGAGGCGGGCAGATCACGAGGTCAGGATTTCAAGACCAGCCTGACCAACATGGTGAAACCTTGTCTCTCCTAAAAATACAAAAATTAGCCGGGCATGGTGGGACATGCCTGTAATCCTAGCTACTCGAGAGGCTAAGGCAGGAGAATCGCTTGAACCCGGAGGTTGCGGTAAACCGAGATTGCATCACTGCACTGCAGCCTAAGCAACAGGGCGAGACTCTGTCTAAAAAAAAAAAAAAAAAAAGAAGCAAGGCCAGATGAATGTGCCAAGGAGCACACTGGGCAGGGAAAGAATCATCAGTGTACAGGGAAGAGCAGAATGGTGCCAGGAGAGAAGGGCACAGATTGGGGGTTTGCATTTACACTCCACCACTGACCAAGCAGGTCACGTAACCACTCTGAGCTTCAGCCTTCTCATCAGATTCACGACTGTCCAACAGGTGAGTTGTAAGATTAAATCACCTACGTGAAGCCGCCGTCTGGGCACCCGAGGAGCTGCACACACAGGACAGCTCAGCAAGCTGTAAGCACAGCGGTGAGGATGCGGGAGGGCCACGGTCTTACAGTCGGCAGCTTCATCCACTAGACCCATCCGTGGCTCCGACTGTGATGGCCAAGATGACAGGCAGGCTCCGACTGGCATGGTCAGCGGGCAGCTGCAAAGAGCGGCTCTCCATGGCTCCTGACCCTTCTGCATGTGTCAGCTGGAGCTTTCCACGTTGCTCTAGAAAGCCAACTTTCCAAGAAATGCTGTTCGCAATTTGCCTTCAAGGAAATCATCTGCAGTTACAGCTGCCATGTCCTCACATTAAGCTTATTGCTGGTGACGGTGGTGCCAAGACAGTGGTGCCAAATACGGTCTTCCTGAGTGGCCTTAAAAAAATTAAGCTAATGGCAATTTTAGTCTTATGGAAGCTGTTCTTATCTATCAACTGCCAACGTCTCAGCCTGGACATTTCAGGAAACTCAGCAGGAAATTTTGTTTTTAATATTTGTGGGTACATAGTATGGGGTACATGAATTTTTTGTTTTTGTTTTTTTTGAGATGGAGTTTCACTCTTGTTGCCCAGGCTGGAGTGCAATGGCACGATCTTGGCTCACTGCAACCTCCACATCCTGGGTTCAATCAATTATCCTGCCTCAGCCTCCTGAGTAGCTGAGACTACAGGCACCCGCCACCACACTCAGCTAATTTTTGTATTTTTAGTAGAGACAGGGTTTCACCATGTTGGCCAGGCTGGTCTCGAACTCCAGACCTCAGGTGATTCACCACCTCGGCCTCCCAAAGTGCTGGGATTACAGACGTGAGCCACTGGGCCCAGCCAAGATATTTTGATACAGATATGCAATGCATAATGATCACATCAGGGCAAATGGGGTATCCATCACCTCAAGCATTTATCCTTTCTTTGTGTTACAGACAATCCAATTATACTATTTTTATTATTTTTATTTATTTTTATTTCTATTTCTTTCTCTCTTTTTTTTTTTTTTTTTGAGACACAGTCTTGCTCTGTTGTCCGGGCTGAAGTACAGTGGCACCATCTCAGCTCACTACAGCCTCAACTTCCTGGGCTCCAGTTAATCCTCCCACCTCAGCCTCCTGAGTAGCTGGGAATATAGATGTGCACCACTACACCCAGGTAATTTTTATCGTTGTTGCTGTTTTTTGGTAGAGATGGGGTTTTGCCATGTTGCCCCCATGTGGCTCAAGCAATCTGCCCACCTTGGCTTCCCAAAGTGTGGGGATTACAGGCATAAGCCACTGCACCCAGCCTGGTAACC
>NW_012102177.1:1698904-1700596 GCF_000951045.1 Mandrillus leucophaeus
CTCCAGCCTGGGCGACAGAGCGAGACTCCGTCTCAAAAAAAAAAACAAAAAAAACAAAAACACTCATAGAACATTCATTAGAGACCAAGAATGAACAGTCTTAGGGCCGGGCATAGTGCCTCATGCCTTTGGGAGACCGAGGTGGGAGGATCGCTTGAGCTTGGCAGTTTGAAACCAACCTGAGCAACACACCAAGACCCTGACTCTACCAAAAATAAAAATAGCCAGGTGTGGTGGTGCACACCTGTGGTCCCAGCTATTCTAGAGGCTGAGGTGTGAGGATCACTTAGCCCAGGAGGTAGAGGTTGCAGTGAGCTGTGATTGCACCACAGCACCCCAGCCTAGGCAACAGAGTGAAATCCTTTCTTAAGAAAGAAAAGAAAAGAAAAAAAGAAAAGAAAAGAAAACAAATGAAAAGACAGTGGGCCAGGCACAGTGACTCACGCCTGTAATCCCAGCACTTTGGGAGGCCGAGGCGGGCGGATCACGAGGTCAGGAGATCGAGACCATCTTGGCTAACATGGAGAAACCCTGTCTGTACTAAAAAGTACAAAAAAACTAGCCGGGCGAGGTGGTGGCGCCTGTAGTCCCAGCTACTCGGGAGGCTGAGGCAGGAGAGTGGTGTGAACCTGGGAGGTAGAGCTTGCAGTGAGCCGAGATCACGCCACTGCACTCCAGCCTGGGCAACAGAGTGAGACTCCGTCTCAAAAAAAAAAAAAAAAAGAAATGCTTTTAGGAAGTGCTAACTTACATTGAATGTTTCATATTCAGACATATGAGAACTTACCTAGTATTTTAAAATGAGAGCAAATTAGGAACTTAGTTTTGTTGTGCTTTTTTCTTGAAGTGAGATGATAACATTATAGTTAATGTTTGCTAACGTGATGGTGAATGAAAAGGAAGTAGCAAAATTGTTAGGAAAACTCAGCCGAAGAGAAAGTTCTACCCTGGGAAATATGTTTGCAACATTTTTAACAGTCAAAAGGTTAATTTCCAGAGTGATTATAGATTATTGATTGCAAATCAATAAGACAAAAAAAAAAAGAGAAATTGGTCATCACATGAATAGGCAATGCATAGCACAAGTAATGCTAATGGTTAATACACTGCACTAAAATGACTGATCCTCGTGGCAACCAGGAAGCCGCAAATCAGAACATTTTTCCAACTTAGGCTGGCAAAATTTAAAACCATTGACACTTGCCAATGTAAGAGAGTGTGGAAAAGTGGGGAAATGGTGGTGTGGCCTATTTGGAAGGCAACTTGGCAACACCTATCAAAATCCAACCACGATTCTGCTTTCATGACTACACAGACACCGTGATATATTTCTCTGTATGTATGTATGTATTTGTATACTTTTCTATCTATAAGCCCCAGCCTGGAAAAAAAAAGACTGGAAGGAAACGTAGCAGCTGTTAACAGCAGTTTTCTCTGGAGAGCTGTCACAACATCATTTCTTTCTTTTTTTTTTTTTGGGACAAAGTCTTGCTCTTGTCCCCCCAGGCTGGAGTGCAATGGTGCGATCTCAGCTCACTGCGACCTCCACCTCCTGGGTTCAAGCGATTCTCTTGCCTCAGCCTCCCAAGTAGCTGGGATTACAGGTGCCCGCCACCACACCCAGCTAATTTTTGTATTTTTAGTAGAGACAGGATTTCACCATATTGGCCAGGCTGGTCTCGAACTCCTGAC
>NW_012102177.1:1706256-1706714 GCF_000951045.1 Mandrillus leucophaeus
TGAATAGTACTCTATTGTGTACATGCGTGTCAGCAGGAAATTATGTATGTGCAGATTCAGATGCCACTTAGTTGTACTGTTAATTTTAGGAGGCAAAGTCATACAACTAAGTTCCCATGGAAATACAACATTAAATGTACATTAACATGCACAGTAATAACAGCCATCACTTGCTCAGGTCCTGTTAGAAGGCAGACATAACGGCAGGTAGTTTCCACGTATTTCTTCAACAACCATTTCCAATGTTTAGCCACCAGAGGTGCTGAGGAGCTCCTGTCCCTCTCATGTCACTGTGGTCCTGCAAGGACTAAGAGGCCACACATCATAGTTTGCGTATATCAGGTCAATATAATACACTCATAGGCCGGGCGCGGTGGCTCACGCCTGTAATCCCAGCACTTTGGGAGGCTGAGACGGGCGGATCATGAGGTCAGGAGATCGAGACCATCCTGGCTAAC
>NW_012102177.1:1711169-1712512 GCF_000951045.1 Mandrillus leucophaeus
TGTTAGCCAGGATGGTCTCGATCTCCTGACCTCGTGATCCGCCCGTCTCGGCCTCCCAAAGTGCTGGGATTACAGGCTTGAGCCACCGCGCCCGGCCCACAACATCATTTCTAAGTGTCATGCACATGTGCACAAAACACCAATACTAGGTGCACCGTTATTTGTGATGCAGAAAAGAAATTTTGCCACTTGATTTTATCTTTAAGAGAGAGCTTCATCATTAGGGAAAATAAGTCCTGATTTCACTATGACCTGTTTTCTTTTCTTTTGTTTTTTGAGACAGAGTTTTGCTCTTGTCGCCTAGGCTGGAGTGCAATGTCACGATCTTGGCTCACAGCAACCTCTGCCTCTCAGGTTCAAGTGATCCTCCTGCCTCAGCCCCGCTAGTAGCTGGGATTACAGGCATGAGCCACCATGTCCAGATAATATTTGCATTTTTAGTAGAGACAGGGTCTTGCCATGTTGGCCAGGCTCAAACTCCTGACCTCAGGTGATCTGCCTGCCTCGGCCCCCCAAAGTGCTGGGATTACAGGCATGAGCCACTGTGCCTGGCCTGTAACGTGTTTGTATAAGAAAACTGGGCTGGGAGTGGTGGCTTACGCCTGTAATCCCAGCACTTCAAGAGGCCGAGGTGGGTGGATCATGAGATCAAGAGATCGAGACCATCCTGGGCAACATGGAGAAACCCTGTCTCTACTAAAAATACAAAAAAAATACCGGGCGTGGTGGTGGGCGCCTGTAGTCCCAGCTACTGAGAAGGCTGAGGCAGGAGAATCACTTGAAGCCAGGAGGCGGAGGTTGCAGTGAGCCGAGATTGCACCACTGCACTCCAGCCTGGTGACAGAGCAGGACTCTGTCTCAAAAAAAGAAAAAGAAAAGAAAAGAAAAGAAAGAAAAACTATACAGCTCGGAAGAAGAGCCAGGTAGATCTCTACCCCCGATAAAGAAATTTTACTATGAAAAAGACAGCTGCACAACAATTACTCAGCCTCATTCATGAGTGTGAAATCACTGCTATATGTCTCTGTACAGTCATCCTTCAGAGACATTGCAGGTTCTGTTCCGGATGACCACAAGAAAGCAAATACTGTAATAAAGTGAGTCACACAATTTTTTTTTGTTTCCCAGAGCATATAAAAGGTATGTCGGCTGCGTGTGGTGGCTCACGGTTGTAATCCCAACAATTTTTTTTTTTTGAGACGGAGTCTTGCTGTGTCGCCCAGGCTGGAGTGCAGTGGCCGGATCTCAGCTCATTGCAAGCTCCGCCTCCCGGGTTTTTATGCCATTCTCCTGCCTCAGCCTCCCGAGTAGCTGGGACTACAGGCGCCCACCACCTCGCCCGG
>NW_012102177.1:1713742-1715460 GCF_000951045.1 Mandrillus leucophaeus
TAGTCCCAGCTACTCGGAGGCTGAGGCGGGAGAATGGCGTGAACCCGGGAGGTGGAGCTTGCAGTGAGCCGAGATCGCGCCACTGTACTCCAGCCTGGGCGACAGAGCGAGACTCCGTCTCAAAAAAAAACAACAACAACAACAACAACAACAAAAAACAGTGTTCAAGCATCTTCCCTGGGAGGAGATTTCATTTCAAGAAGCCACTTTTGACCAGGCGGAGTGGCTCATGCCTGTTATCCCAGCACTTTGGGAGGCTGGACGGGAGGATTGCTTGAGCCCAAGAGTTTGAGAGTAGCCTGGGCAACATAGTGAGACCGTGTCTGTATGAAAAATAAAAAATTAGCCAGGAATGATGGTGGCGCGCCTGTCGTCCCAGCTACTTGGGAGGCTAAGGCAGGAGAATCACTGGAACCCAAGAGGTCAAGGCTGCAGTGAGCCATAGTCACACCACTGCAAGATCCCGCTTCAAAAAAAGCCTCTTTCTTTGCTTCTTCCATAAGAAGCAACTCCTCATCCATACAGTTTGTGCTTGTTTGTTTGTTTTTGTTTTTTTTTTGAGACCGGGGTCTCCGTCTGTCACCCAGGCTGGAGGGCAGTGGTGCTATCTCAGCTCACTGCAGTCTCTGCCTCCCAGGCTCAAGAGATCCTCCCACCTCAGGCTTCCATGTGGCTGGGACTACAGGCGTGCACCACCATGCCCAGCTAATTTTTGTATTTTTTTTTGTAGAGATGGGGTTTCACCATGTTACCTAGGCTGGTTTTGAACTCCTGGGCTCAAGTGATCCACCCACCTCGGCCTCCCAAAGTGCTAGGATTACAAGCATGAGCTACTGCGCCCGGCATCCATACGGGTATTTTTTTTTTTTTTTTTTTTCAATTGTTGTTGTGTTTTTGAGAGAGTCTCAGTGTGTTGCCCAGACTGGAGTCCAGTGGCACGATCTCGGCTCACCGCAACCTCCATCTCTCAGGCTCAAGAGATTCTCCTGCCTCAGACTCTTGAGTAGTTGGGATTACAGGTGCCCGCCACCACACCTGGCTAACATTTTATATTTTTGGTAGAGACGGGGTTTTACCATGTTGGCCAGGCTGGTCTCAAACTCCTGACCTCAAGTGATCCACCCGCCTCGGCCTCCCAAAGTGCTGGGATTACAGGTGTGAGCCACCGCACCTGGCCCTCCATACAGTTTTATAATGAGATTGCAGCAATTCAGTCACATCTTCCGGCTCCACTTCTAATTCTAGTTCTCTTGCTATTTCCACCACATCAGCAATTACTTTCTCCACTGAAGTCTTGAACCTCTCAAAGTCACCCATGAGGGTTCTACTACTTTCAAAATCAACTACTTCCAAAATCCTATTGGTGTTGATATTTTGACCTTCTCCCATGAACACAAATGTTCTTAATGGCATCTAGAATGGTGAATCCTTTCCAGAAGGTTTTCAATTTACTTTGCCCAGATCCATCAGAGGAATCGCTATCCATGGCAGCTATAGCCTACAAAACGCATTTCTCAAATAAGACTTGAAAATCAAAATTACTCTTTCATGGCTGGGCACCGTGGCTCAAGCCTGTAATCCTGAGCACTTTGGGAGGCTGAGATGGGCAGTTCACTTCAGCTCATTGAGTTTGAGACCAGCCTGGGCAACATGGTGAAACCCCGTCTCTACAAAAAATACAAAAAATTAGCCGGGTGTGGTGGTGTGTGCCTGTAGTC
>NW_012102177.1:1718280-1718717 GCF_000951045.1 Mandrillus leucophaeus
TTAGCTGGGTGTAGTGGTGGGCACCTATAATCCCAGCTACTCAGGAGGCTGAGGCAGGAGAACCTCTTAAACCCCGGAGGCAGAGGTTGCAGTGAGCCAAGATTGCACCACTGCACTCCAGCCTGGGTGACAGAGGGAGACTCTGTCTCAAAAAAAAAAAGTATATTTATAAAAGAACAGAAGGAAATCCAAAATTTGAATGTTGGTCTTAGTTGCCATAATCATACATAACTGTATCTATTATAGAGAGAAGTGTAACCCCAGAGTTAGAAATTATCTGGTCCAAAATGTTCGTTGTGCCGATAAGGAATTGAACCCCAGAAGGTATAGTGACCCCAAGTCACAACATCATGGTCCGCAATGCCAGGAGCACTCGCCAGGTTTCAGAACCCAGGCCAACACTTATCCCAGCACTTTGGGAGGCCGAGGAGGATAGA
>NW_012102177.1:1719242-1722684 GCF_000951045.1 Mandrillus leucophaeus
GGAGCCCTTCCTGGGCTCATCAGTCAAGTTGTGGCTTGGCTCTGGGAGTCCCTTGAACAATTTAGCCAGTTTTTTCCCTAATTCAGAGGAGACAACCCAAATCCCTGCAAACATCTGAAAACTGGAATCACCAGCTAGTAGTAATTATCACTTACTGCAACTGCCACCAGTTACCTTTAAACATGGCACTTGCCAGTGACCCCTTGCTCACCATAAACCCCAAAATGACATTTGCCCTCTCACAGCACTAATGAATCCTCAGTACTTGTACTGTCCATTCTTACATTGCTATAAAGAAACGTCTGGCCAGGCGTGGTGGTTCCCACCTATAATTCCAGCACTTTGGGAGGCTGAGGTGTGTGGATCACTTGAGGTCAGGAGTTCGAGACCAGCCTGGCCCACATGGTGAAACCCTGTCTCTACAAAAAAATTCAAAAATTAGCCGGGCATGATGGCGCATGCCCATAATCGCAGCTACTTGGGAGGCTGAGGGAGAAGAATCACTTGAACCCAGGAGGTGGAGGTTGCGGTGAACCAAGATTGCGCCACTGCACCCCAACCTGGGTGACAGAGAGAGACTCTGTCTCCAAAATAATAATAATAAGAAAAGAAATATATGAGACTAGGTAATTTGTAAAGAAAAGAAGTTTAATTGGCTTGCAGTTCTAGGAAGCATGATGCTGGCATCCGCTTGGCTTCTGGGGACCTCAGGAAGCTTACAGTCATGGAGGAAGGTGAACGGGGAGCAGGCATGTCTTACGTGGCAGGAGTAGGAGCAAGAGAGAGAGAGAGAAGGGGGAGGTGCCATACACTTTTAACAACCAGATCTCATGAGAACTCACTATCATGAGAACAGCACCAAGAGGGGATGGTGCTAAACCCTTCATGAGAACTCCATCGCCATGATCCACTCGCCTCCCACCAGGCCCCACCTCCAACACCGGATATCACAATTCCGCAACACAGATTCAAACCCTATGGGCACCTAAAGGTCATGTGTTCTCTCACAGCACAAATAGACCGTGGTACAAAAGCGAAAAGGATTACTGGGCTCAACGCAGCCCAGACCTGAGAGGAACCTACTCGTGACCCCAGGGCTCCGTGAGAAAGACAGGACCCAGCAGGAGTCAGTGGCATCTTGCCTGTGTTCCTTAGGGACCTCAAGGGCCACCAGAAATCTCTTTCAGGTTGCTTCACAGGTCGTCAGAACCGTGAAAAGCCAAAATCACAAATAATTTGGTTAAACGATCCAATTGGCTTTTATTAGCAATTCATGAATAAGGACAGCATTCATTCTAAAAATTTAGAAAAGGTGCTCTGATAAGCTGAGCAGAAGAGATTGGTAGAAAAAGGGCTGAAGAAGGCAGATAGAAAATCAAAGGCAGGCCTGGCGCGGTGGCTCACGCCTGTAATCCCAGCACTTTGGGAGGCCGAGGCAGGCGGATCACGAGGTCAGGAGTTCGAGACCAGCCCGGCCAACATAGTGAAACCTTGTCTCTAATAAAAATACAACAAATTAGCCAGGCATGGTGGTGGGCACCTGTAATCCCAGCTACTCCAGAGGCTGAGGCAGGAGAATTGCTTGAACCTGGGAGGCGAAGCTTCCGGTGAGCCAAGATCATGCCACTGCACTCCAGACTGGGCGACAGAGCAAGACTCTGTCTCAACAACAACAAAAAGAAAACCAAAGGCAGATTGGTCAGCATCAGGTTACTTCAAGGTATTTTCTTTGTAAGAGTTAAAGCAGAGGGGACTTCCTTAGCAAGCTGGCTAAAACTGGCTTGTTTGGAGATGTGGTTATTACCTTTCTCTCTCCTGACATCCTGGAAGGTCAGATAAAAAACTTAATTTCACTTTGGTGACACAAAACTTTAGCATGAGTGACTCCATTTTGGTTTGGTCTACTGGGGTCTGGTTCAGGAGCTCAGTACAAACCGATGGCTTCCCATACCTTTTATTTAACGTATATTTTTGAAACTAAGTTGGTATTGTTCGAAGTATACTGTCATAAGTTTAGGATCTTAACTGAAATACCCAAGGTAATGCCTAAGAAAAGAACTTTAAAAATATACAGAAAAGTAAAGAAGAAGGGAATCAGAATGGTATATTATAAAAAACCAGCTAACTACAAGAAAAGGTAGTAATGGAGGAATTAAGAAACACAACTAGAAGATGAACAGAAAAAAAAATAGCTAAATAACAGAGGTAAATCCTTTTTTTATCAGCAATCACCTTCAATGCAAGTTGACTAAACTCTCCTATTAAAAGACATAGGATGTGGTGGGCAGGTGTGGTGGTTTGCATTTTTGTATTCCCAGCACTTTGGGAGGCTGAGGGGGGAGGATTGCTTGAGCCCAGGAATTTGAGACCAGCCTGAGCAACATAGTGGGACCCTGTCTGTACAAATAATTTAAAAAATTAGCCAGTTGTGGTGGCAGATGCCTGTAATTCTAGCTCTTCAGGAGGCTGAGGTGGGAGGATAGCTTGAGATGGAAGGTCGAGGCTTCAGTGAGCTGTGATTGCGCCACTGCACTCCAGCCTGGGTGACAGAGAGACCCTGTCTCCAAAAAAAAAAAAAAAAAAAAGGAAGGCAGAGAATGAGGGGATGAAGAGAGGTTGCTTAATGGGTACAAACATACAGTTAGAAGGAACAAGTTATTGTGTTCAACAGAACAGTATGGTGACTATAGTTAATAATATACCGTACATTTCAAAGAAAACTAGAAGATTTGAAATGTTCCCAACACAAATGTTTGAGGTGATGAATATCCTAAAGAACCTGATTCGATCATCACTTATTACATATGTGTATCATAACACTATGTGCACCCCATAAATATGCAATTATTATGTATCAATAAAAAATAAAGAAACATAAAAAAACAGGTTGGGTGCGGTGGCTCATGCCTGTAATCCTAGCACTTTGGGAGACTGAGGTGGGCGGATCACCTGAGGTCAGGAGTTCGAGACTAGCCTGGCCAACATGGTGAAACCCCGTCTTTACTAAAAATACAAAATTATCTGGGTGTGGTGGCATGTGTCTGTAACCCCAGCTACTCAGGAGGCTGAGGCAGGAGAAAAGCTCGAACCTGGGATGCAGATTCAAACAATTAGCACCACTGCACTCCAGCCTGGGTGACAAAAGTGAAACTCCGTCTAAAAAAACAAAAAACAAAAAACCAGAGACTGGCAGAATGAATTAAAATCTGGTCCGGCATGGTGGCTCACGCCTGTAATGCCAGCACTTTGGGAGGCTGAGGCAGGTGAATCACCTGAGGTCAGGAGTTCAAGACCAGCCTGGCAAACATGGCAAAACTCTGTGTCTACTAAAAATACAAAACTAGCCAGGCCTGGTGGCAGGCGCCTGTAATCCCAGCTACTCAGGAGGCTGAGGCAGGAGAATCGCTTGAACCTGGGAGGTGGAGATTGTAGTGAGTTGAGA
>NW_012102177.1:1724019-1730315 GCF_000951045.1 Mandrillus leucophaeus
TCAAAAAAAAAAAAAAAAAAAAAAGTATTTTGAGATGAATAAAAACAAAAACACAACATAGCAGTGCTAAGAGGAACTTATAGCTGTAAATGTATGTGTTGAAAAAGAAGAAATATCTCAAATCAATAAACTAATTCTACACCTAAGGAACTAGTAAAAGCAAACTAATGGAGAAAGGAGTCATTACGGTAGGGCACAGATTAAGTAGAGAATCAAAAATCAATAGAGAAAATCAATGAAACTAAAAGTTGGTTCTTAAAAAGATCAACAAAACTGACAAGTCTGTAGACTAGGGAAAAAGGGAGGAGACTTAAATTACTAAAATCGTTCATTCTTGAAAGGGGAATTAAAAAAAGAAAAATTATTACTGAAATGAGAAAATGAAAGTAGAGATACTACTACCAATTTTCTAGAAATGGAAAAGATTATGAGAATGTTATGAATAGTTACAAACCCACAAATTAGATAACCCAACCTAGCCACAACTTAAGACACCTAATTAGATGAAAGAAATAAATTCTAGAAACACACAATCTGCCCGAACTGACTCAAGAAATGAATGCAGGCGGGGGTCCCACGGAAGGCAAGCTGGCAGTGTCGAGGGCTGCTGGGGGTGAACGTGTCTCATACAACAGGACCAGGCGCAGACATGCGTGTCTTTGTAAAGCGAAACATTCAGTGATAACCTCCCTATGTAAAGATGCTAACGACAGTTCTCATGCGAAGAACACAGCCTGTATATCCCGGTATGAGAGCTCAGCTACTGGGGAAGACGGTTCTAGGAAAGCGGGCTTCCAACCAGATGGGGATCACTTTGGACCCACTAGCCTGCATTTTCAGTCAGCTTCACAGGGAGGCTTTTGAAGACTGAACAGTTTTCTATGATCTTTAGAGGAGAAATGCCCCAGAGAAATGCAGTATTTACATATGGTTCATTGGTATATATTGGATCTCTAGGAAATACCAGAATTATCAGTGTAGAATATATTCAATGGTTCATGGGTCACTATGAAGCATTATTCTATGGCTTGACAGTACAACTCCCAGAACCAGCTCCTATTTCTGCAGTGAGGTGTTCTTTCAGAGTCGGTGATAATGGACCAAACCTGCAAATTCATGCATGGCACATTCTGAAGTGAAAAAAAACAAAAAGGAAACCTAAAGACGCATTCTATGTTGCAGGGATAACAATGATTGATCTTAACCCAAGAGACACCTGGAATTTTGTGTTGGGACAGGCTTCTTCGACAGATGGTGTGGGGAATTCAGCTTGGCCAGGTATGGCAGTGATTTTTATTGTTCATGATGTAAAAGCAATGTGAAGAGCTCCCAGAGAACATCTTCAAGGGACAATTACAGTCCTGGAATGGCAAGTACTTTGCCGCTTCAATCCCGCAGGACTTGAGCTGGAGACGGATGACTGACTTAGTGGGCACAGTGTGTGCTCCTCCAGGGATGGATGCCCTGAGGGCCCTGTCTTCACCACAGTGCAATATACCAGTGTAGCAAAACTGCATTTTTATTCCTTGAATATATACAAAGAAAGAAAAAAAGAAAGTTTTTCTGTAAGAATAATTTAGGCCGGGCGCGGTGGCTCAGGCCTGTAATCCCAGCACTTTGGGAGGCCGAGGCGGGCGGATCACCTGAGGTCAGGAGTTCGAGACCAGCCTGGTTAACATGGTGAAACCCTGTTTCTACTAAAAATACAAAAATCAGCCAGGCGTGGTGGTGATCCCAGCTACTTGGGAGGCTGAGACAGGAGAATCGCTTGAACCTGGGAGGCAGAGGTTGCAGTGAGCTGAGATCACGCCGCTGCACTCCAGACTGGGCAACAAGAGCGAGACTCCTTCTCAAAAAAAAAAAAAAGAAAGAAAATTTAAACCCGCAATGCATAAAAGCATAACAACTCACCCTCCCTCTATATCATAAAATTCTGAAATTTCCAAAACAAAGGCCAAGTGCACTGGCTCACACCTGCAATCCTAGCACTTTGGGAGTCCAGGACAGGAGTTCAAGACCAGCTTGAGCAACAAAGCAAGACCCCATTTCTATAAACAAATTAAAAACTTAGCCGGGCATGGTGGCATGTGCTTGTAGAGCAGCTACTCTGGAGGTTCAGTGGCACAATCGCAGCTCACTGCAACCCACCTATTTGCCCGTCTATTTATGCAAGTTGCAGTGTGCTATGGCTTCAGCACTAGAAAGATAAGCACGTGCTTGATGATGACATCTCCTGACATTCCTGGAGTCACTCTGAAACATCATGGGAATAATGTGAATTTACCAGACCCATGGAAACTTTTAAGAGTGGATAATAAAATGCCTTGCAGCCCTCCAAAATAAACAATCTTTTTTTTTTTTTTTTTTTTTGAGAAGGAGTCTCGGTCTGTCGCCCAGTCTGGAGTGCAGTGACCGGATCTCGGCTCACTGCAAGCTCCGCCTCCCGGGTTCACGCCATTCTCCTGCCTCAGCCTCCTGAGTAGCTGGGACTACAGGCGCCTGCCACCGCACCCGGCTAATTTTTTGTATTTTTAGTAGAGACGGGGTTTCACCATGTTAGCCAGGATGGTCTCCATCTCCTGACCTCGTGATCCGCCTGTCTCGGCCTCCCAAAGTGCTGGGATTACAGGTGTGAGCCACCGCGCCTGGCCACAATCTTTTAATAGGAGTAATTAAAATGAAATAGTTGCACACAAAAGAAAAAAGAAACAGAAAATCTCTAAACAGTCATCTGCCACATAATGACGTTTTGGGCGAGTCAGACCTCATAAATGACTGTGGTCCCATAAGCTTTAATAGAGCTGCGAAATTCCTATTGCCTGCTAATATCGTAGCCATTGTTGAGCAAAGCATTACTCACGTGTCTGTGGCGATGCTGGTGTAAACAAACCTACTGCATTGTCAATCACATAAAAGCATAGCACATACAATTAAGCACAGTACATAATACTTGATGATAATAACCAACTATGTTATTGGTTTATGTATTTACTATACTATACTTTCAATCATTATTTTAGAGTATACTTGTTGTTTTTTTTGAAACAGGGTCTCACTGTCACCCAGGCTGGAGTGCAGTGGTGTGATCACAGCTCACTGCAGCCTCAACATCCCAGGCTCAAGCAATCCTCCCACCTTAGCCTCCCAAGTAGCTGGGACTACAGGCACACACCATCTTGCCTGGTTAATTTTGTGTATTTTTAGTAGAGATGAGGTTTCGCCATGTTGACCAGGCTGGTCTCGAAATCCTGAACTCAAGGGATCCACCTGCCTTGCCTCCCAAAGTGCTGGGATTATAGTCGTGAGCCACTGTGTCTGGTCAGAAAAAAGTTTGTAAGTTAATTTAGTGTAGCCTAAGTGTACAGTGTTTATAAAGCCCACAGTAGTATACAGTAATGTCCTAGGCCTTCACATTCACTCATCCCTCACTCACCCAAAGCAATTTCTAGTTCTGCATTTTCCATTCGTGGAAAGTGCCCTATATACAAGTACCATTTAAAAATCTTCTACGCCATATTTTTACTGCACCTTTCCTATGTTTAGATATGCTTAGATACACAAATACTTATCATTATGTTACCACTGCCTACAGTATTCAGTACAGTAACATGCTGTACAGGTTTGTAGCCTAGAAGCAATAGTCTATGCCATACAGCCTACATTGGTGTAACTACAACCTGTAATGTTTGTACAACAATGAAATCGGCTAATAACACATTTCTCAGAATGTATCCCTGTCATGGAGGGATACATGACTATAGACCTAGAACTATTAAGGAAATTGAATCAATAACAAAAAACCTCTCAACAAATAAACACAACCAAATGGCTTCTCTGATAAATTTTAACAATTCTACAACAATTACTCACAAACACTTCCAACATACTAGGGAAAGGGGAACACTTTCTATATCACCCTGTAAGTCCAGTATTACCCTGATGCTCAAATTAGACAAAAGTACAAGAGAAATATAGACCAATATCCTTTATGAATATACATAAAAAATACTCAATAAAACACTAGTAAACTAAATTCAGTGGCATGTAAAATGGATTATACACCATGACCGAGTGGGATTTATTCTTGGAAAGCAAGGATGGTTCAACATACTAAAATTAATGTAATATATCATATTAATAGAAGGAATAAAACCATATAATGACATTTTAAGCTAGATGATTAAAACAAACAAGTAAAAAAAACAAAAAAAAACACTATATGATCATCTCAATTGATGCAGAAAAAGGATTTGAAAAAATTTAACCTCCTTTTATTATAAAAATATTCAATGAACCAGGAATAGCTAGAAACTTCCTAAACATGGTAAAGCCCATATGAGAAAAATTTACAACTAACATAATAATCAATGGGTGAAAGACTGAAAGCTTTCCCTCTAAGGTCAGGATCAAAGCAATAGTACCCACTTTCACCTCTTAGAGTCTCACTCTGTCGCTCAGGCTGGAGTGCAGTGGTGCGATCTTTGCTCACTGCAACCTCTGCTTCCTGGGTTCAAGTGATTCTCCTGCCTCAGCCTCCTGAGTAGCTGGGATTACAGGCAAGTGCCACCACACTCGGCTAATTTTTGTATTTTTGCAGAGACAGGGTTTCGCCATGTTGGCAAGGCTGGTCTTGAACTCCTGACTTCAGTGATCTACCCACCTTGGCCTCCCGGGATTACAGGCGTGAGCTACCACACCCAGCCCACTTTCACCTCTTCTGTTCACTGTAGTGGTGGATGTTCTAAGAATAATAATTAGGCAAGAACAAGAAAATGCATCTAAATTAGAAAACAAATAAAGTTATCACTGTTTGCAGATGACAGAATCTTTTTTTGACAATCTTATCTGTGGAAAAACCTAACAACTCCACAAGAACTATTAGAAATAATTTAAAAATTCAGTAAACCTGCAGGATACAAATTAACTCCCAAAAATCAGTTGTATTTTTATACTTTTGCAATAAATAGTCTGAAAGCAAATTTTATTTATTTTATTTTTGGAGACAGAGTCTTGTTCTGTTGCTCAGGCTGGGTGTGATCTCAGCTCACTGCAACCTCCACCGCCCAGGTTCAAGTGATTCTCCTGCCTCAGCCTCCCAAATAGCTGGGATTACAGGCGTGTACCACAACACCCCCCACCCCCAATTTTTGTATTTTTAGTAGAGATGGGGTTTTGCCATGTTGGCTAGGCTGGTCTTAAACTCCTGACCTCAGGTGATCCACCTGCCTCAGCTTCCCAAAGTGCTGAGATTACAGGTATAAGTCACCACGCCTGGCCGGAAAGCAAACTTTTAAAAACAATTCCATTTATAATAGCTTCAAAAGAATACTTAAGAATGTAAAATGGGCCTGGTGCAGTGGCGCATGCCTGTAATCCCAGCACTTCAGGAGGCTGAGGCAGGTGATCACCTGAGCCCAGGAGTTCGAGACCAGCCTGGGTAACATGGCAAAACCCTGTCTTTACAAAAAAATACAAAAATTAGCCGGGCGTGGTGGCACATGCCTGTCGTCCCAGCTACTTGGGAAGCTGAGTTGGGAGGATCACTTGAGCCCAGGAGGTTAAGACTGCAGTAAGCCAAGATTGTAACACTGCACTCTAGCCTGGGTGATATACAGTGAGACTCTGTCTTAAATAAATAAATAAATTAATTAATTAATTAATTAATAAAAGAATTTAAAATGGTGCAGCTCCTATAAAAAATAGTTTGGTGGCTATCCACAGAATTATCATAATACAGCAATTCCATTCACAGATATAGATCCAAAGGAATTAGCCACTTACACAGACGCTTGTATGCCAGTGTTCATTGCAGTATTACTTAAAACAGCCAAAAGGTAGAAACAACCAAGTATCCATCAACACATAAATGAATTAAAAAAGTGATATATACAGTGATATATACTTACAATGGAATATTATTCAGATTTAAAAAGGAATGAAGTCCTGATGCGTGCTACAACATGTATGGACCCAATCACGTGCTACGTGAAATAAGCCCAACACAGAGAACACAGATTGAACAATTCCAGTTATACAAGGTATCTAGAACAGGCAAATCTGTAAAAATAAAGTAGATTAGAGATTACCAGGGGCTTACTGGTTACAAAGGAGTAATGAAAAACTTTTAGAATTAGCTAATGGTAATGTTGCATAACATTGTGAGTATAACGATTGCCAGTGAATTGTACACTTAAAATGGCAAATTTTATGTTACATATATTTTAATACAGTTTTAAAAATTAGTAATTGAATGTATCAAAAATCTTTGAACTGTATATTTAAAATGGGTAAATTGT
>NW_012102177.1:1731110-1731948 GCF_000951045.1 Mandrillus leucophaeus
CAAGTCAATCTTCAGAAAGACTAACAAAATGGAGAACTCACACTTCCCAATTTCAAAACTTTCTACAATGTTACAATAAGTGAAACAGTGGGGTGGTGGCTGTCACATACATAGAGCAATGGAACAGAATTGAGAGTCTATAAATAAATCTTTACACATACAACTTATTGATCTTTGAAAAACTGCCAAGACAATTCAATGGAAAAAGAATGGTTTTTCAACAGATGGTACTGGGACAACTGGTTAGCCACATATAATATTAAGAAAACCAAGTGGGATCCCTTTATATCACACAACACGCCAAAATTAACTCACAATAAACACCAAAATGAGGGTAATAGTTACAGGGTGGAGGATTTGTTTTGGGGGCAACAAAAACGTTCTCAAACTGATTATCATGATGGATGTCCAGCTCTGTGACTATGGGACTACGGTAAAAGCCATTGAATTATATACTTCAAGTAGGTGAACTGTATGGTATGTAAATTGTAATATCTCAATAAATCATTTTAAACAATGAAATGACAAAGGGTTATCATTAATGATTCCATGGATGTGACCAGGATGATAAAGGAATTCTATGAACAACTCTATGCCCACAAATCTCATAATTTAGATGAAACGACCCAACTCCTTCAAAGACAGAAACGAGTAAAACATAAGGAGAAATAGACAATCTGACTATGCCTATATCTATTTTAAATTGAATCAACAATTAATAATCGCCGGGCGCGGTGGCTCACGCCTGTAATCCCAGCACTTTGGGAGGCCGAGACGGGTGGATCACGAGGTCAGGAGATCGAGACCATCCTGACTAACACGGTGAAACCCTGTCTCT
>NW_012102177.1:1731998-1741697 GCF_000951045.1 Mandrillus leucophaeus
CACAATAAACACCAAAATGAGGGTAATAGTTACAGGGTGGAGGATTTGTTTTGGGGGCAACAAAAACGTTCTCAAACTGATTATCATGATGGATGCCCAACTCTGTGACTATGGGACTACGGTAAAAGCCATTGAATTATATACTTCAAGTAGGTGAACTGTGTGGTATGTAAATTGTAATATCTCAATAAATCATTTTAAACAATGAAACGACAAAGGGTTGTCATTAATGATTCCATGGATGTGACCAGGATGATAAAGGAATTCTATGAACAACTCTATGCCCACAATCTCATAATTTAGATGAAACAACCCAACTCCTTCAAAGACAGAAATGAGTAAAACATAAGGAGAAATAGACAATCTGACTAGGCCTATATCTATTTTAAATTGAATCAACAATTAATAATCTTCCAGAAAAGAAAATGACAGGTCTAAATGTTTTCACTGCTGAATTTTGCCAGACATTTCAGGAAGAAATACCAATTGTCTGCAATCTGCTTCTCGGAAATAGAAGCAGAAGGAACACTTCCTCACTCATTATATGAGACTAATGTGACTCTGATGCCAAAACCATGCAAAGATAGAGCAAAAAATAAAACCACAAACCACTGACTCTTATGAACATAGATACAATAAAATATTGGCAAGCTGAATCTAACGATGTATAAAAAGAACTGCACATCACAACCCAGTGGGATTCATTCCAGGTATGCTGGTTGGACTGGCTGTATCAGCAATAAAAATTCAGTTAATGTAATCTACTATGTCAACGGTCTAAAAGAAAAATTCATATGATCATATCAGTTGATGTAAAAAAGCATTTGCCAAAATCTACCATCTATTCAATGATTGAAAACTCTTAGCAAAGGAGGAATAGAAGGGAGCTTCCTCAACTTGATAAAATAAATCTACAAAAAACCCTACAGTTAACATCATAGTTAATAGTGAGAAACTGGACACCTTACCCTTAGGATTGGGAGGAAGGCAAGAATTTCCCCTCTCTCCAATCCTATTCAACATCTTTCTGGAAGTCCTAGCTAACGTATTGTCAGGAAAAGGAAATACAAGTTATACAGATAGGGAAAGAAGAACTAAAACTATGTGTTCACAGATGGAATGACTGATTCTGTAGCAAATCTCTAAGAATTGACAATAAAGGTCACCAAAACAAAACAAAACACCACACTTCTGCAAATATTGCCATATGCAGCACCCAAGGTTAATAACATAGAAATGTCAATTGCTGCCAGGCACGGTGGCTCACGCCTGTAATCCCAGCACTTTGGGAGGCTGAGGCGGATGGATCATGAGAGGTCAGGATTTCGAGACCAGCCTGGCCAACACAGAGAAACCCTGTCTCTACTACAAATACAAAAATTAGCTGGGTGTGGTGGCGTGCGCCTGTAGTCCCAGCTACTCAGGAGGCTGAGGCAGGAGAATCGCTTGAACCCAGGAGGCAGAGGTTGTGGTGAGCTGAGATTGCCCCACTGCACTCCAGCCTGGGCAACAAGAACAAAACTCCGTCTCAAAACAAACAAAAACAACAACAAAAAAGAAATATCAATTGTTTTTTCTATATACCACCAGTGAACAACTGGAATTTGAAACTAAAAACCTAGTGCCCTTTACAATAGCACCAAAAAAATCAAACACTTACAAATCTTAGTGAAACATGTATAGGATGTATATGAGGAAAACTGCAAAAACTCTACTGAAAGAAATCAAAGATATAGATAAATGAAGGGATAGTTCATATTTGTGAATTAGAACACACAACACTGTTATCAATTATTTGCAACTTGATCTACAAAGTCTACATAATGCTAATCAAAGTCTCAGCAAACTATTTTGTAGATGTCAACAGAGTCTATAATTTATAGGGAAAGACAAAAGACTGGAATAGCCAACACAAGAATGAAGAACAAAGATGAAGAACTGACACTGCCCAACTTGAGGACTTACTACAAAACTACACTGAGGTGCTATTCATCAAGGAAGTGGATCCACGGAACAGAAGAGAAGGCCCCACACATAAGTCAATTGATCTCTGACAAGAGAGCAAAGGCTTATTAGCAAAGGCTTCAAAGAGAAATCTTATTAGGATTTCAGTGGAGCAAGGAGAGGCTTTTCAACAACTGGTGCTGGAACACAACTGGATGCTCATACGACAAAACAAAACACAAAAGCCCTGACTCATGCCTGTAATCCCGACACTTCGGGAGGTAGAGGAGGGTGGATCGTTTGAGCTCAGGAGTTTGGGACCAGCCTGGACAACATGGTGAAACGCTATCTCCATAAAAAATACAAAAATTAGCTGGACGTGGTGGCATGCGCCTGTAGTCTCAGACACTTCAGAGGCTGAGGTGGGAGGATCGCTTAGGTCCAGAAGATTGAGGCTGCCGTGAGCCGTGATCATGCCACAGCACTCCAGCCTGGATGAGAAAGCGAGACCCCGTCTCAGAACAAAAACAAAAACAAAAAATCCTTGACAGACCTTACATCTTTCATAAAAATCAACTCAAAATGGGTCATAAACCTAAATACAAAACATGAAACTATAAAATTCATAGAAAACAGGAGAAAATCTAGGTGCCTTAGGTTTAGCAGTATCTTTAAATGTCCAAAGCACAATTCATGAAAGAAAAAATTAAAAAGTTGTTACTTTATTAAAATTAAAAACTTCTGGCTGGGCGCGGTGGCTCACGCCTGTAATCCCAGCACTTTGGGAGGCCGAGGCACGCAGATCACGAGGTCAGGAGATCGAGACCATCCTGGCTAACACAGTGAAACCCCGTCTCTACTAAAAATACAAAAAAACTTTAGCCGGGCGTGGTGGTGGGCGCCTGTAGTCCCAGCTACTTGGGAGGCTGAGGCAGGAGAATGGCGAGAACCCACAAGGCGGAGCTTGCAGTGAGCTGAGATCTGGCCACTGCACTCCAGCCTGGGCGACACAGCGAGATTCCGTCTCAAAACAAAACAAAACAAAACAAAAAAACTTCTGCTCTTCAAAAGGTACTACTGGCCAGGCACAGTGCTGTGATCCCAGCACTTTGGGAGGCTGACAGGCTGAGGTAGGAGATTCCCTGAGAACCCCTGAGTTTGAGACCAGGTTGGGCAACATAGTGAGATCCCATCTCTACAAAAAATACAAAAATGAGCTGGGTGTGGTGGCGCATGCCTGAAGCCTCAGCTACTCGGGAGACTGAGGTGGGAGCTTTGCCTGAGCCCGGGAGGTCAAGGTTACAATGATCTGTGATCATGCCACCATACTCCAGTCTGGGCAACAGAACAAGACCCTGTCTCAATTTAAGATAATAATAACAATAATAAAGGCAAAGATGTGAATAGATATTTCACCTGAGAGGATACTAAAGAAGGCAAATGAACATATGAAAATGCTCAACATCATCTATCACCAGGGAACTGCAAATGAAAATGAAATACCACCACACACCTACTAGAAAGACTAAAATCCAAAAAGCACTGACCACACCAAATACAGGAACTCTCCTTCACTGCTGGTTGTGAAATGATACACCCCATTAGAGGGCAGTTTTGCGGTTCCTTACAAAACTAAACATAGTTTTCCACCTTACAACCCAGCAATCACATGCCTAGATTTTCACCCAACCGATCTGAAAAGTGATTTACACATAAAAACCTGCACATAACTGCTTATAGCAGCTTTATTCATAATAGCCAAGAATGGAAAGCAAACCAATGGGTCCTTCAATAGGGGAGTGGACGAACTGCTGCATACTCACACAGAATACCACTCAGCAAGGGAAACAACGTACTGATATTCCTGACAAATGGATGAAGCTCAAATTATGTTGAGCAAAAGAAGCCAGACACAAGTAAGTATGTACTGCATGAATCTATATGAAGTTAACGAACCAAACGAATCTGTGTTAACAGGTGGTAGATCAGTGTTTACGTTTTTTTGTGGGGGGCGGGGTGAGGCAGAGGGGTACTGACTACAGAGAGCTGCTCCTTTGAGGTTATAGAAATGTCATGTATCTTTATTTGGGTGTTGGCTATGGGTGTATATATTTGTCAAAACACAAGATTTTGACAAATCTTATTAAGAGTTGGACATTCTACTCTGTATTTGTACAATAAAAATGATTATTTGGAAAAAAAAAGTTACTGGGGCAGTGGAGGGCTGTAATTGGATGTGGCTGTGGCGAAGCTTCTGGAGATGAATGACAAGTTTCCATTTCTTACCATGGGGGTGATCTGAAAGTTGTCCTTAAGTAAGAATTTATGAATCTATACATTTGTTTCATGTACTAGGCTTTCGGATGTGTGGCATTTTATAATGTAAAAAAAAAAAAATGTTTTTAAGGAGTCCATTTCATCATTGGTTGGGCTGGACTACATAATCTGTAAATAAATATTCAACCCTATAATTGTATGACTCTGTATTATTACTGACAAAATCAGTAGGCCAGGTGCAGTGGCTCACGCCTGTAACCCCAGCACTTTGGGAGGCTGAGGCAGGAGGACTGCTTGAGGTCAGGAGTTTGAGACTGGCCTGGGCAACATAGTGAGATCCCTCCTCTACAAAAAATTAAAAAACTAGCTAGGCACGGCGGTGTGCGCCTGTAGTTCCAGCTACTCAGGAAACTAAGGCAGGAAGATTGCTCATACCTGGGAGGTCGAGGCTGTGGTGAGCTGTGTTCGTCTCACTGTATTCCAGCCTGAATGACACCAAGACTATCTCAAAAAAACAAAACAAAACTCGTTATGAAGACATAAAAATATTACAAGACATTTTCTTTCTAAATGTTTTTTGTAGAAGTGGGATCCCACTATGTTGCCTAGGTTGATCTCGAACCCCTAGGCTCTCAAGAGATCTTCCTGCTTCAGCCTTCCAAAGTGTTGAGATTATAGGCGTGGGCCACGATTCCTCTTTAATAAAACTTTGGGAGGCTGAGGCAGGAGGACTGCTTGAGGTACTTTTGTTTTTAGACAGGGTCTCACTCTGTCACCCACGCTGGAATGCAGAGGTGTGATCTCAGCTCACTGCAGCCTCTGCCTACCAGGTTCAAGTGATTCTCCTGCCTCAGCCTCCTGAGCAGCTGAGACTACAGGCGTGTGCCACCAAGCCCTGCTAATTTTTATTTTTTTAGTGGAGACAGGGTTTCACCACATTGGCCAGGTTGGTCTCGAACTCCTGAGCTCAAGTGTTCCGCCTGCCTTGGCCTTCCAAAATGCTGGGACTACAGGTGTGAGCCACTGCGCCCGGCCAATAAAACTATATTCAAAAACCATTGTTTGTAGGCAAGAATCATCCCCTCTGCCTCTCCTAACTTCTGACTGCCTTGTCCTCAGAAGGGGAAGGCATCCTGAAAACACTATTTTCTAATCTGCACTGACTTCAAGGCTTGTACTGACAAGCTTTCTGCAAAAAAGTAATCTCTAGCCTGAGCAACACATGACATCCCACCTCTTACAAAGAAAAAAAAAAAATTAGCTGGGTATGGTGACAAGCACTGGTAGTCCCAGATACTCAAGAGACTGAGGCAGAAAAATCGCCTGAGCCCAGGAGTTGGAGGTTGCAGTGAACTATGATTGAGCCACTGCACTCAGCCTGGGTGACAGAGTGAGATCCTGTCTCGAAAAAAAAAAAAAAGCCATAGAGAACATGTCTATAATATAGGCTCCCACATACCTGAATCCCGTCCTGCTCTAGCCAAAGACCACATGTGACCACTAAGGCAACGTGTACACTGATGAGAAACTCCAGCAAAGGAACACTGTTCTAGGAGTTACACTAGACTGGCGCCCAGTAAAACCTTTTCAAGTTTTCTCCATATCCTCATGAAATACTCTAGTCCGGCAGCCTCGACTGCGCCCAGGATGTCTTTAGTCTAGGCTCTGCAGGCCTGGGTGGTCTCCCCAATCCCACAGATGACAGCTTACCATTCTACTATGAGGAAGGCTGTCTCAGGCGAGCCAGGGCCTTGGTCTCAAAGGCATGGGCAGAAATGGAACACTGCCCGTCTCAAATCTGTTCAGGTCAGAGCGAAGGGAAGTGCTCCAGCCCCAACCTGGTAGCTGAAAGCAGGTGTCCTAAGGAAGGAGGGTGGTCAGGTCTTGTCTGCAGAGCAGAAGCCTCTGAGAAAAATCTTTCCTGCTCTGTCGCATGGAGGCCAGACAGAGGTGGTTGGTCTTGTGCCCACAGGAAGCGGATCTGAGTTACCTTTCCACTCAGGTTAGTTCACAGGAAGAGGAACCTGTGGAGAGGATCCACCCACCCGAAAGCTCCGCCCCCAGTACTGCAGCCTTAACAGTCCTAGAATTGGACCAATTTATATCTGCACTGGGCCACAATACAGGCTCATATTTAAGGGAGCCAACATCCAACAGATTTCACCACTGTAGCATATTCAAACTACCCTGATAAGTGGAACTCTATGCGAACAGCATAACTTCAACAGACAAAGTAGGCTCCCAACAACGTGTGAAAAACCGAAGCAGGGTAAACATTTCAGCGAAAGTCAGTGTGGCACTGATTCACTTGACAGAAAGATGCAAACTGCGCATGTACAAAAACCTCTTTGAGTCCTTTATTAACGTCTGGAGATGTGTGGTACATACGATTAACAGCATCACACCAGCTACAGAAGTACAGAGAACCAAGAGAATGTACTTCAGAACAAGGATCTGAGAGCACCTTACGGTGTTGCCTGCTCTGAACCTCCACAAAAACCCAATTCTGACACACGCAAGACAGACGATATAACAATTTCACTTGGGAATGGTTCCTTTAAAAAAATGACAAGAGCTAATAGTTCAAACCCTTTAAAGTGTGAGATGCGGCAGCTCGCTTGGTGCCGTGGCACTGTTGTAAAAGGCCAACGTGGGCATTTGAAGGTCAGGCAGAAGAACCGAATGGGGTGGGTGGAAGAGGTTTTATTTTCAGTGTAGAGAGATAACAGATGGTCCGAGTGGATACTTTCAGTCCAGGCTCAGTATGGGGCCTGCAGGAATCCACTAGATAAATACAGTCTATGAACCAGAAGGCTGAAGAACCCCAGCCAGCCATCCTTGTCATTGCTTCCAACTGGTGGACACTGACGCATCCGGAGTCACTTATGACACAGAGCAGGTTTAACAGGGGTGCCCCGAACGCAAGAAGGCGGCTCACTGTGTCCAGTCAGCTCTGATCCTTTCATGCCACTGGATGTCACGGGGCCCTCTGCTTTCACATGTGAACTAAGGAACACTTCCTTTATTTCAAAGTTCCACTTTGGAAAAACCAAAACCCTCCCCCCACCCCCACCATCGTTCTTCATCAATTTGCTTCCAAACTCCTGATTCTTCTGGGTCTAGACTTTTTCCTTTCGCTTCAATTTGGACACTTTTTTGACAGTCCCGTTCTTGTTCAGAAGCTTCAGGACGCGGTCTTTATGATCTAAAACCTTCAGCATGGAGTCTCTGGCTTCACTGATTTGATCCATCACGAGTTTACACCTCTGCATATTTCCCTGAAACAGAAGACATCACATCATAAACCAGTGATCGTGAGGGCAGTACGGCTTTTAAAAAAACTGCTTGCCTTCGGGCAGAGGCCGCGTTGAGGCTTCCACATAGAGAAAACGTCTTCTTGTTTCTCAGCAGTGCAGGCTGAAGCACATGTTTTTAACTGAAGATATGAGGGATACGGGGGGCAACAGGAGCAGTAGGGCTTTACAGAAAGCAACTTCATAAAGTGGATGATCAGAAGGGAAGGGGCTCACTCAAACCTGTATCAGTTCATTTATTCGGTGGAGATCATCATCGGTTGCTGCTTTTTTCTTTGGGATAATCCCTTCCTGCAGGTTGGTAAGTCTTTCATAGACATCATGTTCTAGATTCGTCTGCAACACACAAAAGGGAGAATATCATGACCTCGGAAATCTTTTTCAATGTCAACCCCAGGCAAATGAACCCACCTTGAATCACCTTTGTAAACTGTCTAAGAGTTGTTTGGGTGACAATGTCCTTTCTCCTAAGGACTAAGATACTAAGGTTTAAAAACAGTAAAGGGGCTGGGCGCAGTGGCTCACGCCTATAATCCCAGCACTTTGGGAGGTTGAGGCGGGTGGATCACCGGAGGTCCGGAGTTCGAGACCAGCCTGACCAATGTGGTGAAACCCCATCTCTATTAAAAATACAAAATTAGCCGGGCGTGGTGGTGCGTGCCTGTAATCCCAGTTACTCGGGAGGCTGAGGCAGAAGAATCGCTTGAACCCGGGAGGCAGAGGTTGCAGTGAGCTGAGATCGCACCATTGCACTCCAGCCTGGGCAACAAGAGTGAAATTCCATCTAAAAAACAAATAAATACAATACAATAAAATAAAGGCAGTAAAGGAAACGGATCAACAAAGACTGACATTATAATTTGCCATAGTTCAGAGCCTATCTTCAAGGATAACTTTCGAACACTCTGCCTTGAATCCACAATTCCTCTGAAACACAAGTCTCCAGGTTTCACAGAAGTGATTTCTGCTAAGTCAGAAGTAGCCAAGGTACTACATTTTTTAGATACTGACAACAGACAATGTTCTTCAGGTCACTGCTACTGAAAAGAAGGAAAAACTTTATGAGGTTGTTGCCTCCTCTTCACCCAGCTAGTGAAAGAGGGATTCTTGCCCTAGCGTTATAGAAATGGCCAAACATATAAGATCCAACACTGGACAGATAAGATTAACAGCAGTTTATGAATCACAAATACAGTCATGCTCTGCTTTATGACAGGGATATGTTCTGAGAAATGTCTTTAGGCAACTTTGCTGTTGTGTGACCATCACAGAATGTACTTACACAAACCTAGATGTTATGGACTACCACATACTTAGACTACATGAGAGAGCCTACTGCTCCTAGACTACAAACATGTATACCATGTCACTGCAAGGAATAGTGCGGGAAACAGAAACACAGTGTTAACTGTTTGTGTGTCCACACATATCTACACATAGAAACGGTATGGTAAAAATATGGCATGACAGATTAAAAACGGTAAAGAGCACTCACGTGAATGCAGTCTATCAGGACGGTGAAGTTGCTCTGGGTGAGTCAGGGGGTGAGCAGTGAGTGAATGTGAAGCTCTAAGACATCACTGTACACTACTGTGGGCTTTACAAGCACTGTGCCCTGAGGCTACACTAAATCTATTAAAAATATTCTTCTTTCTTCAATAACAAATTAACCTTAGCATACTCTTTTTACTTTACAAACTTCTAAACTGTTTTAAACTTTTTGACTCTTTTGCAATAAAACTTAGCTTAAAATACATGTTGTGGGACAAATGTGGACACTGTTGGGCAGTTACAAAAAATTATTTTCTTTATATCTTTATTCTATAAACTTTGTTTTCTTCCTTTTTTTTGAGATAGCGTCTTACTCTGTTGTCCAGGATGGAGTGCAGTGGCGCGATCATGGCTAAGGGCAGCCTTGGTCTTCCGGGCTCAAGAGATCCTCCTACCTCAGCCTCCCAGGTAGCTGGGACTAGAGGTGTGCACCACTACACCCAGCTAATTAAAACACTTTTGTTTTGTAGAGACAGGGTCCCACTATGTTGCCCGGCGGGCCTCAAACTCCTGGGCCCAAGCAATCCTCTTGCCCCAGCCTCCCAAAGTGCTGGGATCACAGGCCTGAGCCACTGACCTTGGCCCCTTATTTTGGATTAAAAAAAAATTTAAC
>NW_012102177.1:1743937-1744673 GCF_000951045.1 Mandrillus leucophaeus
GGCTTTTAAAAAAACTGCTTGCCTTCGGGCAGAGGCCGCGTTGAGGCTTCCACATAGAGAAAACGTCTTCTTGTTTCTCAGCAGTGCAGGCTGAAGCACATGTTTTTAACTGAAGATATGAGGGATACGGGGGGCAACAGGAGCAGTAGGGCTTTACAGAAAGCAACTTCATAAAGTGGATGATCAGAAGGGAAGGGGCTCACTCAAACCTGTATCAGTTCATTTATTCGGTGGAGATCATCATCGGTTGCTGCTTTTTTCTTTGGGATAATCCCTTCCTGCAGGTTGGTAAGTCTTTCATAGACATCATGTTCTAGATTCGTCTGCAACACACAAAAGGGAGAATATCATGACCTCGGAAATCTTTTTCAATGTCAACCCCAGGCAAATGAACCCACCTTGAATCACCTTTGTAAACTGTCTAAGAGTTGTTTGGGTGACAATGTCCTTTCTCCTAAGGACTAAGATACTAAGGTTTAAAAACAGTAAAGGGGCTGGGCGCAGTGGCTCACGCCTATAATCCCAGCACTTTGGGAGGTTGAGGCGGGTGGATCACCGGAGGTCCGGAGTTCGAGACCAGCCTGACCAATGTGGTGAAACCCCATCTCTATTAAAAATACAAAATTAGCCGGGCGTGGTGGTGCGTGCCTGTAATCCCAGTTACTCGGGAGGCTGAGGCAGAAGAATCGCTTGAACCCGGGAGGCAGAGGTTGCAGTGAGCTGAGATCGCACCATT
>NW_012102177.1:1746547-1748208 GCF_000951045.1 Mandrillus leucophaeus
GGTGCAGTGACTCACACGTAGTCCCAGCTGTTTGTGGGGGCTGAGGTGAGAGGATTACTTAAGCCCAGCAGGCTGATCATGGCTGTAGTAAGCCATGATCGTGCCACTGCACTCCAACCTGGGCAACAGAGCAAGACTCCGTCTCAAAGAAAAAACAAAAAAACAAAAACAAAAACAAAAAAGAACAGGAGAGAGGGAGAGGTATGACCTGGTCTCTGGATGACGATGTGTTGACTGGCTTATCTGAATACTATTGGCATATTGGAAGCTGGCAGGGAACTGGAGTCTACTACTCAGCAAGGAGCAGGAGTTGTGTGCCTGGCCCCTGTGGTATGAGGGGCTGTTTGGCTGGGAGGCTTCATCTGAGGGAGGAGAGTTGGGAGGAGGGACTCTCGGTTAGGCCATTTGAGGCTCCCCCTATTTCAGATGTCACAACATGACATAACACTGAATCTTAAATTTAGGTCTTACACCACAGTTGTTCCATGTATTTTGGATCTGGATACCAGAACTCAAATATATTTCAGTTTTAATCACATGTAACTGACACAGTGATATTACATAGCACACATAAAAATGCTACCATAACCCATGTTAGCTGGGAACGCTTCACAGTTACTTTTAAAAAGCTCTATGAACTCAGCAATCTCCAGTGTCTTCTCCTTTCTTCAGCATGATGAACAACTGCTAGAACTCCACCTACCAGCTGTAGTAACTGGGCGGCACAGAGGTGAACTTTCCAGCCTTGAGCACGACAGGATACTCCTTTCTGATTAGCTATTTCCTGCAGCATAGCTTTCTTCTCCTCTGGAACCATAAAAAACAAAAATATGTGTATTTCAGTGTTTAAAAAGGTAAATGATTTGTGTTCAAGCAGTGTAAATGCCATTATTTTAATAATAATTTTGTTATGTTTTTGAGACAATGGTACAATCTCGGCTCACCGCAACCTTTGCCTCCTAGGCTCAAACGATTCTCCCATTTCAGCCTCCCAAGTAGCTGGGACTACAGATGTGCGCCACCACGCTGGGCTCACTTTTGTGTTTTTTGTAGGGATGGGGTCTTGCTATGTTGACCAGGTTGGTCTTGAATTCCTGGGCTCAAGCAATTTGCCTGCCTTGGCCTCCCAAAGTTTTGGGATTACAGGCATGAACTGCCGTACCCGGCCATAAGAACTTCTTTCTTTGAGGTAATGGTTTCATGTAGGAGAGGTAAACCAAGAGGACTCCAGGCTGCTTACTCCCCTCCTTCCCCTCCACTAAGTGCTACCTCCTAAAGCAGGGCTGTCACTCAGAGAGAAGCTTGCCACATGTCAAGCCGGGGCCTCCCCCATCTCCAAGGCCCTGGCTCAAACATTTGGCCGGAAGACGTGGGCTGTAAAACAGATGCCTTCTAACTTCTTCCTGAAGGAAGTGAGTCCATTTGCAAGAGTGTGAAGAAGTTCAAACCTAAAGGTGCTCCTGAGAGCAGTGGAGGCTGTGGTGAAGGGAATTGCGGGAGATTTGTGGAACTAATGAAGATGTAGCCTAGACCTTGTGCAGGCTGGTTTGAAGGAAAGAACAAAGCATAAGAGGTGCTGGGATTACAAGAGGGAGCCTTTCCAAGGGCAGAACAACTTTATCAAATCAAGAAAGAACTCTTCTTTTTCTGTTTCGAACACT
>NW_012102177.1:1749088-1752708 GCF_000951045.1 Mandrillus leucophaeus
GTCATACTGGATTAAGGTGAGCTGTAAATCCAGTGACTAGTGCCTGTACAAGGAGGGAGGGAGAGAGAGAAGTAGAGAGAGAGAGAAACGGAAGGGGAGAGGTGAGAGAGAAAGGAGGATGGGAGAGGCAGAGAGACAAAGAGAAGAATGCCATTTGAAGACGGAGACAGACTGGAGTGGTGCAGGTGGAAGCCAGGAACACCAAAGATTGCCGGCAATCACAAGAAACCAAAGAGGCAAGGGAGGATTCTCCTCTACTGCTTTCACAGCCAGCATGATCCTATCAGACCTTTATTCTGGACTTCCAGCCCCCAGAACCATGAGAGAATAATTCGTACTGTTTTATGCCACCCAGTTCACAGTACTTTGTTACGGCAACCCTAGGAAATTAATAAGGCCAGTTAATAGGGTGAATTACTTTGGCTTTCAAATGTTGAACCAGCTTTGTACAGCAAAAATAAATTCTACTTGGTCAAGGTATATACTGCTGGATTTGATTTGCTAATATTTTATTAATGCATTTTTACATCTATATTCATGAGGAATATCGATCTGTCGTTTTCTATATTTGTACACTCTGGTTTTGATAGTATGAAAATATTGGCTTCATAAAATAAATTTGGAATGTCCTTGCCTACATTTTAAAAGACACTGCTGAGAAGTGGATCATTACCTGGTGAGCCGATTATCTTATCAGTATGTAATGTCCCTCTCTGTCTCTAGCAATTTTCTTTCCTCAGAAGTTTACTTTATGTGACATTAATACAGCCACTCCTGCTTTTTTGTAAACTAATTTCATATTGTGTGAATTAATTTCGTATTGTGTGCATGCGTGGTTTTTTTTTTTTTTTTTGAGACAGAGTCTCACTCTGTCGCCTAGGCTGGAGAGCAGCGGCATGATCTCGGCTCACTGCAAACCTCCACTTCCCGGGGATTTGTGCGATTCTCCTGCTACAGCCTCCTGAAGAGCTGAAATTACAGGTGTGTACAACCATGCCTGGCTAATTTTTATATTTTCAGTAGGGGTGAGGTTTCACCATGTTGGCCAGGCTGGTCTCGAACTCCTGACCTCAGGTGATCCACCCACCTTGGCCTCCCAAAGTGCTAGGATTACAGGTGTCAGTCACCACGCCTGGCTTGCATGTGTTTTTCTAGCCTTTTACTGTCAATCTACCTATGCCACTGTATTCAAAGTGAGTTTCTTGTACACAGCACATAGTTGGATTTTGTTTTTTCATTGATTCTGCCAATCTGTGTTTAACTGGTATGTTTAGACTATTTACATTTATGACAATAACTAGTATGTAAGGCTTAGGTCTGCCACATTACTACGTGTTTTCTGTACTTCTTTTCTTTCCTGTGAGGTTTTTTTTTTTTTTTTGAGACAGAGTCTTGCTCCGTCGCCCAGGCTGGAGTGTGGGGCAGTGGTGCGATCTTGGCTCACTGCAACCTTTGCCTCCCAGGTTCAAGAGAGTCTCCTGCCTCACAGCCTCCGGAGTAGCTGGGATTAAAGGCGCCCGCCATCACGCCTGGCTAATTTTTTTGTATTTTTAGTAGAGACAGGGTTTTACCATGTTGGCCAGGCTGATTTTCAACTCCTGACGTCCAGTGATCCACCCGCCTCAGCCTCCCAAAGTGCTGGGATTACAGGCGTGAGTCACCACGCCTGGCCTCCTGTGAGTTTTAGTCTATCTTCATGTATTTATAGATATAATTTATATGTTATTTTGTAGCTTAGGCAAAATAGTTGCACTAAAGTTTCCTAGTCAAGAGGCACTGTGTAAAGGGGGTTAGTATGAATATAGTGAAACAAAGATTCAGGAATCGTAAAAATTCAGCTGTCAAGTTATCTTTCTTGAGATAGTTTTTGAAGAGCAAGTCCCAATAAACATTTAGACTCTTGTAGTGTGGCTGGAAATGCTACCGAGCAAATTCCTAAATAATTTTTCTATGGAATTCTTGTGGCATGAAGAGCTGTTCAGTGGTTCATATCCTACTTCCACTAAAAGGCAGCACTCTCTGCCCTCTGGAAATCTCATTCTTTCCCAATCTCAGAGCACACTTGTGAGGAAGAAAAGCTGGGAAATGTAGCTGCCTCTGTACTTCCATTCAGAGACTGAACTGTTAGCTTCTTCACCTCTGCTTAATTAGTCAGTACTCCATCCAAGTGGGACTCATCTCGAGCCTTCAAGAAAACCCTTAGAGCAGTTTCCAAATGGAATTTATGTAAGAGAACGGGAAATGTGACCAATTATCTAGAGGCTCACACTTCTTTGTACATATATTATATCTGAGATTAATGGCACTTAAAGTCCATCAGTAGAAATATTTGCAGGTATTTGCAAAGTACTATCAGCACTTTCAATCATATGTGGGTTTATTAAAAGGTTATTCTCAGGTTCTACCAGAACAACAAAACATTCATTGAGGGCTTACCCTAGACCACTCCAAGAGCTTCGTATATATGTTAAACAAAAGATCCTCTGGCAGAAATGCTTACAATGCATGTATATTTTAGCATCTTAGGAAGTACTGCGGACTGAACTGTGTTATACAGTAACCCAGTACAGCTCTTCCACAATGACTCTGGAAGCCACCGGTCTCCTCCATCAGTACTTCGGGAGCTGTTAACAGTGGATTTTACAAAGACCACGGCTGTCACTTCACCATTAAACTGCAACTCCAATAAATACACACAGCTTGCTAGGGCAAAGGGTAATTTTCTAAGTTTTATATTCTACAGGATATACTTAAACACTGAAGCCTCAAGATTTTGTAACAAAAATTTATGGTTTTTTTGAAACTGGAAAACTGTGGTTCTGTTTTTCTCTTCTATTTTAATTAAGTTTATACCAATTTCATGCATTAATACCAAACATTTCTGGAGAAACTAACCTTTGACCCGGACGTCACTGTACCTCTGAAAGTGGTGGTAAGCAGCTTTCCAGGGGTTCCGATAGTGACGAAGCAAAGTGATGGGGGGTCTTGGACGCACTGGGACATACCTCACACCTTCCTCATCTATTACAGAGAAGACATTAAACAACTTATTAACATCGTCAGCAATCCTCAAAGTTCAATTCCAGTAAGCGAGGCATGAGTGAGGCTGACTATGTAGCGAGCCTCTGGGGGGGACTCTGACTTTACTGGGAAGCGTCATAACACAAGTCAGCCTGTGACCATTACCAATATACTCCTTGGGAGGAGACTTGCGCTTCTCAGCCTTCACCAGAAGACTCTTGGCAGTGGACTTCTCATCGTCAGTGCTGTTTGTCTCCATCATGTCACCTTCTTCTGTCGAGATCACGTGCTGTTGCTTTCGAGGCTTCTTCCTTGGGGAGGCACCAGGTGGTAGGTCACTTGTAGGCATGGACAGGTTGTTTGCCAGCAATGAGAGAGATGGAGACACAGTGTTGGTAGCCAGCGGAGGAACTGCTGTCATAGGAAAAGGAGCACACATAGCTGTAAGAACTCAAACACAACGAAGTGTGACTTCCCTCCTTCCAGCAAAGACCATGATTGAGAAGGCAGCACAGAGCACCAACATTTATTGAGTCTTCCTATGTGCCTGGCACTGTGCTGAGCACTCTGAGTCTTCCTATGTGCCTGGCACTGTGCTG
>NW_012102177.1:1753297-1766692 GCF_000951045.1 Mandrillus leucophaeus
GAGTCTTCCTATGTGCCTGGCACTGTGCTGGGCACTCTGAGTCTTCCTATGTATCTGGCACTGTGCTGAGCACTCTGCGGCAGAAGCTGCAAACTCCTCCCTAGTAGCCCGTATCTTCATCTTCCTTAGTTCCAGGACCTCCCTTTGACAAGGGCACAATAATATTCAGCTAAAGAATGTACTTCCTAGCCTCCATGACAGGTGTGGTCATCTCAGATGTAAGTAGAAGCATTGTGTAGCACTTTTAGGGAATTTCCAGGAGGGAGAGAGAGAGCAGGTGTGACCTACTCCTTGTGTTCTTTCTGTGATCCTGGAACTCAGATGAGGTGGCTGCAGCATCCCCAGCTGTCCTGAATCAAGAGCATGAAGGTCAAATCCTACAGGTGGTGGAGCGAAGAGGTGGAAGGCGCCTGGCTTTCTAACAATTTGATGAAGTCCACACACCATCCCTGAACTGTCTGCCTCAGGACTTCTTCCAAAGGAGATAACAGGATCTTAGGAGTTAAGCTACTATTTTTCACACTTTTTTAACATAAATGTCTAGCAGGTAACCTATTAACTCATTATCGTAAAAATCATCCTAATAAGTACCCATTATTATTATCCTCCAATTCAGAGATGAGAAAATATGGCACAAGTCACACAAGTATGAAGTGGGCAAGCTGGGACTGACAGAGGCAGTCTGGCTTCAGAGCTCGCACTCTCACCGACCACAGTGTGCTACCTCCAGATAAAAAGATGTGTTGTGAGGACGTAAACATTTGCTTGAGCTTGTATGAATCACACATCTAGGAACTTAAAAATCATGTTAAGGGCTCATCTTAACTCGTATTTTCACTCTACCACATACTTGTCCTATTTTCCTCTACCCACTCCCAACAGTCATACCCTAAACTTTCCTGTCGCCGTTGAATAGAAACTGCCTCACACCCAATCTCAATTTCTAGCATCCAACTCCCCAGGTAAATCCGACTCTCTTTCTAGGTTCTTCCCCTCAGTACTCAGCCTCCAGCACTCCTTAGGCCTACAAGGAACTATCACCTGTTCACCCAACCATGTTCCTGCAGTCACCCACCTCTCTCATGTCTATCCTCCCCCATCGCCAGGTCTGAACCCTATAATCACTGTATTCCTTTTCTTCCTTCATTGTTCCTTCCTTTTCTTGCTTTACTCACTTAGCAAAAGGACAAGAGGTTAAATCCTATTCTCCAACCAGTCTGCACCTATGCAACTGAATGTCGCCAGAGGGCGACACACCACCATGCTGACTGGCCTCACTCGGACAGCCCTCTCTGCTAAGTCCAGTCTTCCTCGCGATGCCTGCTTCACACCTTCCTCTCCTTTAAACACTCAATGCCTCCGCCACCATTTGTACTCTCAGTGGATGGCCTTGCTTTCTATTTTACTGAAAAAGATAGATGCAATCACAAGAACATGTCCATCAAGTCCCACCACCTCATTTCCCCCTCTCCACTGTGGCCCTATATTCTCCTGTTTTCTCCATGCTTTCAGCAAAGGCCAACCTCTTCAGGTACACACAAATCCCACCCACTCTCACCTCCTCAAACAATGCTCCAGGAATTCACAACTTTCTCCTGCATCCTCAATTCTTCTCAGTCTACTGGATCATTCCCATTAACATACAAAACTCTTATTTGTCCCATCTTAAAAAAAATCTTCTTGGCCAGGCATGGTGGCTCACCTAATCCTAGCACTTTGGGAGGCCAAGGCAGGCAGATCACAAGGTCAGGAGTTCAAGACCAGCCTGGCCAACATGGTGAAACCCCATCTCTACTAAAAATACAAAAATTAGCCCAGTGTGGTGGCAAGTGCCTGTAATCCCCACTACTCAGGAGGTTGAGGCAGGAGAATTGCTTGAAACCAGAAGGCGGAGGTTGCAGTGGGCCGAGATCATGCCCTTGCACTCTAGCCTGGGCGAAAAAGCACAACTCCATCTAAAAAAAAAAAAATCTTGACATCATGTCACTTCCAACACCTTTTTTCTCTTCCTTTAGAACAAATGCCTCAAACGTGCTGTTTATATATAAGGTCTCTATCTCTCCCGGCTTTCTCCTGAACTTGCTCCCAGTCATGCTTTTACCCCATCATTACACAAAAACTGCTTTTCTCAAGACCTCTGTGACCTCTGTTTGCCAAATCCAAAGGTCACTGCTCAGACCTCATCTTCCTGATCTCTCAAGAGCATGTGATCCACCTGATCATTCTCTCCTCCCTGAAATATTTTTCTTCTTGCAACTTCCAGGACACCACACACTGTAAGTGATATTCTTACTCTGCGTTCCCTCCATTCAGCCTCCTTTGCTGGACTTTACTTCCTCTCCCATCTCATCATAGTGCACTATCCTAAGACTACATCATGGACTGCTTCTGTCTTTATCAAGATACATTCATTCCCTAGGGGATCTGAACCACTCATCCAGGCTCATGACTTCAAATACAGTATATATAATGACAACTCTCAAATTTATATCTGCAACTTCATTTTCTACTCCAAAAGCCAGCCTCATAGATTCAACTATTTATTTGATGTCTACATTTGAAATGTCTGACTGAAACTTACCGTATCAAAAACTAAACTCCTAATCTTTCCCTACAAAACATGGTCCTCCTGCAGGTTTTCCTGATTCAGTCAATGGCAACTCTGTGGCCTCCAACTGCTAAGGCCAAAATCTTGGAAGTTGTCCCAGATACTGTTCTCTCACACTCAACATCCAATCATGAAACACACTTAGCTCTACCTTAAAAACATAAACAGAATCCTACCACCTCATGCTACTTCCACCAGTACTGCCCTGGCTGAGCCTTCATTGTTCCTTGCAATTAATACAACAGCTGCTTGACAGGTCTCCCTGATTCCATCCCTGCTCCCAGAGTCTGTTCTTTCCCCAGCAGCCAGTGTTTATCTTCAGTCCTAAGTGAGCGCTTGGCACTGCTCTGCTCACACTCCCTGCTCTGCTCCAACAGCTCCCTGCCAACCCCAGCAAAGCCAAAGCCTTTACAACAGCCTGTGGGCCCTGTTCAACCATGATCTGATCCCGCTGCCACTCCCCTTCTTACTTAGCTCCAGCGACCTTTGGTTCTTTGCTATATTTTGAGCACATCATGCATGCTCCTATCTCCAGATTTTTGTACTTACTGCTCTCTGGCCTGGAATACTCTTTCCCCAGATATCCTCATGGCCAGCAACTTCATTTCTTTAATGTCTCTACTCAATGGTCACTTCCTCAGTGAGGCTTTCTCCTAAAACCTTTATACAAATTCCAGTCCTGGCTACAACTTTCCCCTATATTTCGTCCTTGCTTTGTTTCTCCATAGCACTTATCACCCAAACATACATATACACACACACACACACACACGTAATTTAGTCATCTTTTTATCTTTTTGTCTCCCTTGCTAGAATGTAAGATCTAACAGGATAAAGCTGCATTTGTCTAACACAAAGCTGCTTCGTCGTGCCCAGAACAATTCCTGGAATAGACCCCTATAGGTTGAGGTAGGATTATAGACAGTTCCCTAGCACAGAGAGGTAAAGGGAACCAGCCAAAGAGAGCAGATGAGCAGCGTAACTGAGGATGCTCCCTTCCCCTACTGGATTACTCATGGTATCTTTCAAAGAAAGGGCCACGGGTAAAAATATCCACAGAAAGAGATTTCATGGCAGAATAAATAGATGAGTAAATAAACAGTAGATTAAAAAAACTATAGACACAGCACAATCACACCTCTATCAGGCAAACAAGATGAGAAAGAAATGGAGGCCTTCTCACTGAAATAGTAGGTAATACTGGATACCAGAGAACAAATAACTTCCTTTCTTCTTTGGGTTTGTTTCTACTTCACACAGTTTGTATACTGAATATGTTACTTTTGTAGGAAAAACAAAATTACACAATAAATTATTTAAAAAAAAAAGAAAAGAAAAAAAGAAAACCTCTTAAGTGACTTGACCTTCTCAAACCGGAAGTTTAGAGTTAAGATGAAGTGGTAAAGGGAGAAATGAATTGCTTTAAGATTTTACTAATCACATATAGGCTTTTCAGCAACATAAATCTTACTTGATTGCATAATAAGGCAATGAAACTTGGAAATAAACAGTACTATAGCCACATTGTGACCCCTTTTACATAGTAGCATTTTCTTAATGCATGCAAGGAAACTACATTGAAGGATATCCATGGGGAAATATTAATCTCTTTCATGATTTTGGCCAGAAATTAAACTTAATTACAAAAGGAAAGCAAAGTAGTTTTAGTTTTCACAATGAGTTTACTGCTTTCTTCTATTTATCAAAAACTAATGACATGCAACATCTACAATGGGTATCAGGGAGTCTCGGCTGAGGGTCATAGAATAATCTGGATGCTGGAAGAGAATTAGCGAAGGGGAAGAGGCAACTGCCAACGGAGAGTATTCTATGGACGGACTTACCAGAAACTGGCCTCATGATATCCATTGGTTCTACTTCTTCTTTCACTTTAATTTCAGGAACAGGAGGGCCCAAGACGGAGGACAGACTGCCACCCACAGTGACTGATGGAGGTGGTGCAGCTGCAATGGTGGTGATGGGTGGAGTGATGGGGACCGCTCCAGGAATGGTTGAAAGGGCAACGGCTGGTTGTGATGGGGGACTGGCTGCTGCAATCATAGTTGGAATGGTCGGTGGAGGCTGCTGGGCAGTTGGAGGGACGGCAATGGTAGGCTGATCATTATTTTGATTGGATACAGTCTCCATGGACACAGTGACGGGAGTGGCCATAGACACGTGGATTTCAGACTTGGGTTTGGCACTAAAACACAAAAGAAAAGCACATGTAGCAAATAAGAAAAAAACTGCCTTCATCTACAACATCTCAGAGGATGGGTATTTGTCCAATTATTTCTGTTCAGCGCACTGCACAATTGATACTCTATTTCTTTTTTAATTTTTAAAAAATTTTGAGACAGGGTCTCACTCTGTTACCCATGCTGGAGTGCAGTGGTGTGATCCTGGCTCACTGCAACCTCTGTCTTCTGGGCTCAAGGGATTCTCCCACCTCATCCTCCCGAGTAGCTGGGACTACAGGTGTGTGCCACCATGCCAGGCTAATTTTTGTATTTTTTGGTGCAGATGGGGTTTCACCATGTTGCCCAGGCTGATCTCTAACTCCTCAGCTCAAGTGATCCGCCTGTCTCGGCCTCCCACAGTGCTGGGATTACAGGTGAGAACCACCACGCCCAGCTTTAATACTCTATTTCTTGACTTTAAAGTTTAACAAAGCAATTTTAAATGTCAATCAGGTTTTAAAAATATACTGTATGTCCTGCTCCCACCCAAGTTTTTGTAAGCAATAATAAAATAAACAAGAAAATAACACTTTAAAGAACTCACTCAAAGTCATATCGTCATAGCACAACCAATTTTCATAATATTAATATACATTTTCCCCCAGAATTCCTTAATATATATGTTGACTTTGGAGTTGTTATTTTTGTTTTTTTTTTTCTTTCTTTTTCTTTAACTACAGTTGTAATTGAGAGGGACTGAGGTTGAGCTGATTACTAATGGCCAATGCCTAATCAACCATTCCTGTGTAAATGGAATTTCCATAAAAACTCGAAAAGACTGGATTCAGGAGCTTCTGGGATAGCTAGCACGTGAAAATTCCTGGAGGGGCGTGCCTGGAGAGGTCATGGAAGCTTCACATCCCTTCTCCCAGGCCTTATGCGTCTGTTCCAGTTGGTTGGTCATCTGCATCCTCTGTAATAGCCTTTATGAAAATAGGTTAATGTACATAAAGTGTTTTCCTGAGTTCTGTGTGTTGTTTTATCAAATTAATCAAAATGCATGGGAACTAGCTGGTCAGAAGAACAAGTAAAACCACCTGGGGCTTGCATTGGGCGCTGAAAGTTTGGTAGTCCTGTGGGACTGAGCCCTCAACCTGTGAGATCTGACACTATCTCCAAGTGTCATAGTTGAATTGGAGGACACCCACCTGGTGTCTTTTGCAAATCTGGTCGGTTGGTTGCCGGGGAGAAATCCTCCCCCAGTTCTTACTAACCAGAGGTCACAGAAGTTTCTGTGTTGTTGAGTGAGAGCAGACAAAAACACTGGCTTTTACTCCTGTATTCTCAGATGAGCAACTGTACACTTTGGATTTTTAACCTATAGAAATGAAAATACTGAGTTGGGCACAGTGGCTCTTGCCTAAAAACTCCCAGCAGTTTGGGAAGCTGAGGCAGAAGAATCACCTGAGGCCAGGAGATCGAGACCAGCCTGGGCAATACAGTAGGACCCTATTTCTTAAAAAAATTTTTTTTTTAATTAGCCAAGTGCATTGGCATGCACCTGTAGTTCCAGCTACTAAGGAGGCGGAGGCAGGAGAATTACTAGTGCCCAGGAGTCCGAAGCTACAATGAGCTATAATTGTAACACTGGCACTCCAGCCCAGGCAACAGAGGGACTAGAAGTTCTGGAATATAAAAATGTAAATGCTGAAAGGGGAAAAAAAAGAAAAAACACTAGAGTCTGAACTGCATATTTGAATAGGCATAAGAAAGAACTGGCTAGGCATGGTGGCTCACGCCTACAATCCCAGTGCTTTGGGAGGCCATGGCAGGAAGATCACTTGAGCCCAGGAATTTGACACCAGCCTAGTGAACATAGGGAAACCCCAACACTACAAAAATACAAACATTAGCTGGGCGTGGTGGTGTGTGCCTATGGTCCTAGCGACTCTGGAGCTGAAGAGCAGGAGGATTGCTTGAACCTGGGATGCTGAGGCTGCAATGAGTTATGACGGCACCACTGAACTCCAGCCACAACACAGCGAGACCCTGTCTCTTAAAAAAAAAAAAAGGAGAAGATAAATTACAGCAAAATATTAAAACAGTTACATCTGTTTGATTACTATTATTTTCTCTATTTTCCCAGACATTTACAGATTTTCATATTGAGAAGGCTTTAAGATAAATTTGAAGATATCTAGAATGAAAAAGAGAGAAGAGAAAGAGATAGTAAATAAATGAGAGAAAAGATAAAGAAATCAATTCTAGAAGTTCACCTGACAAATAGTTTCCCCCAAAAAAGGGATGAGATGGAAATTGAGTAGCAGAAAACAAATTATGAGAGAAATAATATATTAAAATTTCCCTGTACCGACCAACACAAGTTTTCAGACTGAAGAGACCACTGACTATCCAGCACATGTAAAAACCACCAACTGGCACAACAAACCACCAAGGCACATGTATATCTATGTAACAAACCTGTACATTCTGCACACGTATCCCAGAACTTAAAGTATAAAAAAAGGCCGGGCACAGTGGCTCACGCCTGTAATCCTAGCACTTTGGGAGGCTGAGGCAGGAGGATCACGAGGTCAGGAGTTCGAGACCAGCCTGGCCAACATGGTGAAACCCTGTCTCTGTTAAAGATACAAAAAATTAGTGGGGCGCAGTGGTGAGTGCCTGTAATCCCAGCTACTCAGGAGGCTGAAGCAGGAGAATCGCTTGAACCCGGGAGGCAGAGGTTGCAGTGAGCTGAGATCGCGCCACTGCACTCCAGCCTAGGCAACAGGGCGAGACTCTGTCTCAAAAAACAACCAACCCAAATTCTACTGTCATTTTTGAACATTGAGAACAAAGATCATTAAAGCGTTCAGAAAGAAATGAACATGTAAGACATAAAGATCAGCACTCAAAAATCGTATCTGGGTTTTCAAAAGTAAAAACAAAATGTAGAAGACAACAGAGTAATACCTTTATATGTATGCCACACTCTCTCTCTCTTATATATGAGAGTGAGACAGACATGAGAGAGAGAGAGAGAAAGAGAGAGAGAGACTCCCTCTCACTGTGTTGCCTAGGCTGGAGTGCAGTGGCATGATCATGGCTCACTGCAGCCTTAAACTCCCAGACTCAGGTGATCCTCGTGCCTCAGCCTCAGTAGCTGGGACTAAAGGTATGTGCCACCATGCTTGACCAGGTTTTGTATTTTTTGTAGAGGCGGAGTTTTGCCATATTGACCAGCTGGTCTCGTACTCCTGGTCTCCTGAAGCTCTGGGGTGAGCCACCACACCCGGCTAATATTTTCAAAGAGCAATGATTTCTCGTCTAAAGTTCTGCCTGCCATTCTATCATTTAAGAGTGAGGAGTTGTGTTTCAGGAATGATGGAGTAGACATACTTTTTCCTATTCCTCCCACAAAGTAGAGCTAAAACTCGGGATTGTTATATATAAACCAAGCGCAACGAGCTGCTGAAAAGTGAGGAGAAAAAGGCACATTGTCTAGGGACCTCAGGACCCAGGAATGGCACGGCAGTCAGTTCCCTGGATTTGCTTGTTGCCTTGTGTGTCCTGGACAGGGCGCTGGAGAAGCTGATAACATGGAAATGCCAAAGAGCAGAGACAAAAAAAGTCCCAAGAAAAGCCTACTCTGTCTAGCCCAAGAACCAACAAAAAGGAGTGGCTTGACATGACGAAAATCCTGTAGACAATAATTGCTCTACTCCAGTGAAACGTCACAGAAACAACTGCGGCCTTGGCAAAGGCTGAGAAGAGTCTAGACTTCCCTGGCCTGGTTGTAATGAGGGGCCTCAATCTCCTCCCCATCCCACTACTCATGCAGTATCATCAGAGGCCAACCGGGAACCTGGCCTTCACTGATCACCCGGCAGTAACAAGGCAATGCCCCCTCTTCCCTGCTGGGGTAGTTTGAGAGGAGGCCTGCTAAAGTATAACCTATACATAAATCCAGTCTTATCATTTAACACTTAAAATGTCCAGTTCCAAACAGAAAATCACTCATCAAGAAACAGGAAAATCACAACTTGAATAAGACAAGAGATGAATGATAAAAGAATTATCTGACAAGGACTTTAAAGCAGGTATTATAAATATGTGTTATTATGCAATTATAAATTCACTTGAAATGAATGAAAAAAATAGAAAAATCTTAGTAAAAAAAATCAAAGTTATAAAAATTTTGGAACCAAATAGAAATTAAAGAAATAAAAAATATAATAACTGAAATAAGACGGCCTTGCTGTGTTGGCGAGGTCTTCACAGGCATGATCATTGAGCACCACAGCCTCCAACTCTTGGCCTCAAATGATCCTCCCTCCTCAGCCTCCTGAGTCGCTGGGACTATACAGGTAAGAGCCATTGCATCTGCCTTAGAATCAGTGAGGCCGAAGACAGATCAGTATAATTAGCCTAATCTGAACAATACAGAGAAAACAGACTGAAGAGTGTGGATAGAATAAAGATGTTTTCTGATATGCCAAGTATCAAAAACTGACATCTTGGGCATTCTGTCACTACTACTGAAGAGGTGCTCTTACAAATCAAGGGGGTAAATCAAGAAGAAGGAAGCATACAGGCTCCGGCTGACAAGGTGTAGGGAATTCAGAGCCTGGCGGAGAGAAGAGGCACCAGGAACAACAGCTGGGCACCGAGACCAGGCAGGCACCAATACAGACTGGGGCAGGCAGAAGCAGGGCTTCAGGGAGGGATGTGATCAAGAAAAAGCACAAATGACAGACATCTGACAGGTTTAACTCATTTAGAGCAGTTCTGTAGGTTTGGTGGAAAGTTCGAAGATGAACTAGTGATACCTGGAAAAACCTACACAAACATTATAAGCCTTGTAGTATGACACGACTTAAACAAATTAAACTTACTTATATTGACAGCTATTGGATTTCCTTTTTAAATCTGTTTTATAGTTTTCAATATCTTAATTTTCCTTTAAAGTTTTTTTGTTTTGAATTAATAATATATTCACATGTTTCAAACGATATATGGAGAAAGCTCCTCGATATATTGCATGGGTTCATCCACTATTAACTTCCACACAGTATCACTATATCTCAGCATTCCATTGACTCTAAGATGGCAACAGTTATAAAATGAACCATTATTTTGTGCACACTTAAAAACACAGTAACTGAATTCTAGAATATTAAGATGTCATCAGTTTTAAGATACTGATTTTAGAGATGCTATGGTTTTAAAACCTTGTTTCTCACAATCAATAAAATATAATAATTTCTTGTATGACCTTATAGTACTTATGTATGTAGACAAAAACAAATACAAATGTTTTTTCTTTTCTTTTTTTGAGACAGAGTCTGGCTCTGTCGCCCAGACTGGAGTGCAGTGGCACGGTCAGGACTCACTGCAGCCTCGACCTCCCAGACTCAAGCAATCCTCCCACCTCAGCCTCCCAGTAGCTCGGGACCACAGGTTTGCACCACCACACCCGACTAACTTTTGTATTGTTTGTAGAGATAAGAGTTTCGCCATGTTGTCCAGCCTAGTCTCAAACTCCTGGGCTCAAGCAATCCACCCGCTTCAGCCTCCCCTCCCCAACCCCTCTGGCAGCTGAGACTACATGGGTGTACCACCATGCCTGGCTAATTTTTTTTTTTTTTTCAAATTTTAGTAGAGACAAGGTCTTGCTATGTTGCCCAGGCTGGTCTCAAACTCCTGAGTTCAAGTGATCCTCCCATCTTGGCCTCCCAAAATGCTGAGATTACAAGTGTGAGCCACTGCACCTAGCCCAAATGTTACTTTCTTACCCAACTTGCCTGCTTATTTCAAAACTGTCATAGCATATACCTTGTACCTTTTTTTTTTTTTTTTTGACTCATTTGGGTTGCTTTTTTGACTTGTAACCATATTTTATTTAGCCAGTCCCCTATTCGTGGAGTAGAGTATAAAGACCAATACAGATAACAACATTCGACAGACTAAAAAACTACAAATTTAAGTGGGAATATCTGGAGGCGGAAGGTGAGCAGAATGCACACGATTCCCCAGGCTCTCCATCCTATCAAGAAATGCAATACCCAGCCATGGTGGACAAACCACATGCTGTCAGAGCCAGATTTCCCAAAGTATGTCACTTCCCTGCTTCTCTACACTAAGGACTTTGGGGACAGTGAAAGTGGTATGAAAACTATGGGGGTGAGAGGAGGTGCTTCTGAGCTCTGGTGCTGACTGTTCAGGAGAGCTGCATTTCAGAGTGGAGCTAGCTGTCCAGGGAGCAGCAAGCCAGCTGTCTTTCAACAGAGCCCTTCCAACTCTGGCGTGTTAGCTCTCAGCACGTTGACACCTCTGTCATCTGATATGTGTGCTGGTGTATCCGATTAATACATTACCACATATACCTGGGAAAGAAAAATGCCTCTGTAATTTTGGTAAGTATTGCCAAATTGCCTTTCCGTAAGGGTTATAATAATTTGCACTCTCACCAAGTATAAAAACACCCAATTATCCACAGCTTTTCCAACAGCATATTTCAAACTCCTGGTATGTTGCCAGTATGAAAGGTAAATGATGGTGTCTCAGTGTGCTCTCAGTTTGCTCATCTCTTGATAGAAAGCATCATTCCACATGTTATGGACCTTTGATACTTCTTTACCTGTGAACTAATTGTTCAAAAAGGTCGTTCATTTTTCTACTGGACTTCTTTACTATTCACTTCTGGCAGTTATTTATATACTATGAAGATGAGCCGTTAGACTGTGATATGGTTGGAAATATGTCTTTCCAATTCATCATTTGCCTTCCACTTTGCTTATAAAGTTTTTTCTTGACAAAAGTAGTTTGTTTCTTAAATAATTTTTACTAAGTCAAATTTCTCTCTCTTATTAAAGACAGGGTCTCACTCTATCACCCAGACTGGAGTACAGTGGCATGATCCTGGCTCACCATAGCCTCGACCTCCCAGACTCAAGCAATCCTCCCACCTAAGCCTCCTGAGTAGCCAGGACCACAGGTGCGCACCACCATGCCTGGCTAATTTTGTATCTTTTGTAGAGATGGAGTTGGTCTCGAACTCCTGGGTTAGAAGCAATCTGCCCACCTTGGCCTCCCAAATTGCTGGGATTACAGGTGTCAGCCACCACATCCAGCCCTGAGTCAAATTTCCCAAAACTTCCTTTTTATAGATTCTGAATTTTGAGTCATAAAGTGATACGGTTTGGCTCTGTGTCCCACACAAATGGCTCCCGTGATTCCCATGTGTTATGAGAGGGACCCTGTGGGAGATGACTGAATCATGGGGGCGGGTCTTTCTTGTGCTGTTCTCGTGATAGGAACTAAGTCTCACGAGATCTGATGGTTTTAAAAAGGGAGAGTTTCCCTGCACAAGCTCTCTCTTTGCCTGCCACCATCCACGTAAGATGTGACTTTCTCCTCTTTGCCTTCTGCCATGAATGTGGGGCCTCCCCAGCCACATAAATTTATCCATGGGTTTTTCGATCGTTATTTGCATAGAACTACATTAAGTTCAATGTAGAAAAAAACTCCTTTTTAATTTTTTTATGGTTTATCTCGATTGAGTTAGTCATAGGCAGGCAAACTAGAAATGGGAGTGAAAGGAGAAAACAGAAAGCCCTTTTAACCCATTTTAAAATGTTCTCTGAGAGCTGGGCATAGTGGCATGTGCCTGTAGTTCCCTACTCAGGAGCCTGAGGCAGGACAGTGACCTAAGCCGAAGAATTCAAGGCTTTAGTGAACTGTTCACACCCACTGCACTCCAGCCTGGATGACACAGTGAGACCCTATCTAAAAAATAAGGAAATTTAGGCTGGGTGCGGTGGCTCACGCCTGTAATCCCAGCACTTTGGGAGGCCAAGGCAGGCAGATCACTTGAGGTCAAGAGTTCGAGAACAGCCTGGACAACACGGTAAAACCCCACCTCTACTAAAAACATAAAAATTTGCTGGGTGTGTTGGTGGATGCCTGTGATCCCAGTTACTCGGGAGGCTGAGGCAGGAGAATCACTTGAATCCGGGAGGTGGAGTCTGCAGTGAGCTGAGACTGCGTCACTGTACTCCAGCCTGGGTGACAAGAGCGAAACTCCATCTCAAAAAAAAAAAAAGTAAATTAAAAAAGCCACAATGAAAGAATTATATAGCAGAATCAGTGGGCTGTAATGAAAGCATTATTTAGAAGAAAATTCATAGCCTTAAATATTTATGTCAGTAAAAAAAAAATATTGAAAACTGTCAGGCTGAAAAACTAGAAAACAAACAAACAAAAATAAAGAAAACAATAAATATAAAAGCAGAAACTAATAACTTAGAAAAGAGACTAACACTGGCTCGGCGTGGTGGCTCACGCCTGTAATGCCAGCACTTTGGACGGCTGAGGCAGGTGGATCACATGAGGCCAGAAGTTCGAGACCAGCCTGGTCAAGATGGTGAAACCCCATCTCTACTAAAACTACAAAAATTAGCCAGGTTTGTTGGCACACACCTGTGATCCCAGCTGCTCACGAGGCTGAGACATGAGAAATCACTTGAACATGGAAGGCAGAGGCTGCAGTGAGCCACTACCCCGCAGCCCACTACCCCGCAGCCTGTGCGACAGAATGAGACTCTG